>NW_024542768.1:600000-936757 GCF_018151105.1 Drosophila obscura | reverse complement strand
TTCTTAAATTGTTTTAAAAAACAATTTAATGTTTTTATTGTTACTCCTAAAAATTCCATAAAGAATACAGTAATGACCACAAGTACTTGAAAAATATCCTTGCAGTGGTTGTTTATTAAATGTAAACTTCATTGAATTTTTTCTTAATAATTTTGAAAATTCTTTCTTCTGAGGATATTGACCATATGAATCAAAAAATTCAGCTGAATTTTTGCTTTCAAAGTAAAAAGCAACCCAATGAGTTCCTGGATTTTGTGACGAATCTGTATTTGCTATTTAGAGCAGGATATTTATAAATTACTTTTAGGAAGCTTATCAGAGGGATAAACTCCTTTAAAAAACTTTTTTGTTTTTGAATGCTTGGAAAGCAAATTACTGATTTGCAATGTGTTCATTTTTACAATAAGACCCGAATATTTCTATGTTTATCAATATCAATCATTGAATCATATTCACAGTATACCAAACAAGTAACTGCTTCAGTAAGAGGTTCCGAAAATCCTTCCTTCAATTCGAATGGCTCCTTGAGAAATTAAGTTTGAGCAAACAGTTGAATTATAATGGTCTGCAGTTCAGTCGTGAACGGAGAGCTCAGGGACTTGGCAGCCCCCTGTTCTAATTATGCCTTACCCGGGTAACGCAGAGCTCTGCCGGGGTGGACCGTTCCCCTTCTCTGCAGCTCGTGGGAACTATATGGATAAAAACAAATATATAAACAACAACAAAAACAAAAACAAGAGAGGCACTCTCCAAATGCCTGCAGGGAGAAATCCCAAGCAGGAGAAGGCAGCAGCCCAAAGGCCTGGCCCGATCCGCTCAGACGCAGGAAAGACCTGCACGGTGAAGGACGCGGGTATGAATCCGGGTGGGTCCCATCCCAAACCTGGGATGGAAAGACAACACCCAAAACTGATACCATGGTAGGGCAGCTAAGCAATATTGCGGCTGCTCAACCTTCTGGTGAAGCGGCGGGTGATGGCTTACCATCAACCAGCGTCTAAACCAAAAAATTCAGTTATGCCGAAAAGAGGAGTGCTGGGCACATACTCCGTCGGCAGAACGCAAGCCAGGAAGTCAGTCCAACAGCAGACTGGCTGAAGAAAGTGGAATGGGCCTCGGTGGTGTTGCTCAACTTCAGTATGGAGCCACAGAAGGTGGCCGCCCAACCGAAGAGGCAGCGCTCTCAAGAGACGCCCGGACCTGTCGCGAAGCGATCCAGGGTTGCACCAAATGTATCCTTCTCGACATAGGCGTTCTCGACAAAGGCAGCGCGGAGGGGAAAATACCCAGAAGCCAGTGGAAGTGGGTGGAAGCGGCACTGGCCGACCACTGCTTCGAGCTTCTCGAGAAGGATCCAGGGCCACCCCCAGTCTGCAAAGACATGGGATGGTTCCAGGGGAGCATCAAGGTAGTAGCCTGCGAGGATGAGCGCTCCGTAAAGCTATACAAAGCTGCGGTGGCGCAAATCGGTGAGGGTCTACACCGGGCAAAGCTCGTCGCTGTGGACTGAAGCGAAATGCCCAGTAGGCCAAGGCCCATATATGGGTACCGGCCACTTCCAAGGAGCCCGAGCGGATCCTCACGATGTGGAGAGTGCAACCCCACACTGCCAACCTCAGACTGGAGGGTGGTCGAAGTGAAGGCATCAAAGGGCCCCACAAATCAGGCAGTGGTAGTCCTGAATAAGGAATCGCTAGCCCCGATCGAGGCAGCCAGGGGAGAGCTTAACTTCGGGTTCAGCTCGGTGACCATGAAGGTCTACAAGTCGGACGCAGCGACCGAGGCGCGTTCTGTCAACAACCCAGTTGAGCAGGACGTTGCCTTGGAGATCGAGGCACCCGAAGTGAGCCCGGAGCCGGAGCCGGCCCTGGAGAGCTACTCCTCGGAGACGGAGCTGATGCTCGATTTTGAGGCGTTGTGTCGGGACGAGATACTCAACAAGCTCTGACACCGACATAACAGTGGTGGAGAACGTTTCTAATGAAGTCTCTGAGGCTTCTGCAGATAAATCTCCACCACTGTAAAGCAGCATCCGCTGCCCTGATACTCCGCTTAGTCGCAAGCGAAGGGGATATAGTCCTAATCCAAGAGCCCTGGGTGGTAGGAGGCAGGGTCTGTGGATTAGCAACGAAGGACTACAAGCTGATTGTAGCCCAAACTGAAGGTAAAATTAGAACCTGCATATTAGCAAGGAAGCACCTAAATATCTTTCTGCTCCACAATTTTAGCAATGGCAACAATCGGCAGCTAGCCTAGAGCTACAAGGGACACGCCTAAACCTGGTGTCGTCCTACATGGCTCACGAGGAAAGCAATCCTCCCAGTGACCTCGTTCGCAAGTTTGCAGAGACAGCAAGAGGTCGGATACAAGTCCTATAATAGGCTGCGATGCCAACGCTCATCACACCCAATGGGGGAGCTCGGATACAAATGCAAGGGGTGAGTCACTTTTCAGCTTCATCCTGAACTCCAACCTAATTATCGGTAATCGGGGTAATGACCCCACTTTTATCATAAAAAACCGTCAAAAGGTTATTGACCTCACTCTATTGTCTCACAAACTGTCAGACATAATGGAAAGTTGGAGAGTCCTAGAGGACCACTCCTTCTCCGACCACAGGTACATCGAGACAATCCTATCGCTCAAAAGCACCATACCCACTAGCTATACTAACCCAAGGAAAGCCAACTGGGACATGTATAGTGCAAAAATGGATTAATTCTCCCCCCCTAGCCCCAAAATGCCCTGACACACAAGACGATCTTAATCGTCTTGTGGACAACTTTCACGGAAGCTTGCAACAAGGCCTTCATGGCAGCTTTCTCCCCAACCAAACCAAGAGGGAAAAAGAAACCCCCCTGGTGGTCTAAACATATAGATCCCTCCGGAAAGACTGCAGGACTCTCTTTAACAGAGCCAAAAGCAGCAGCGAGGAAGCGCACTGGGAAAATTACAAAAGTAAGCTAACCCTATACAAAAAAGAAACAAGGAGAGCAAAAAGGGCCTCTTGGCACAAATTTTGCTCCGAAATTGAGGATACGTCAGAAGCCTCAAGGCTCGCAAGATCCTGTCAAAAACATCCCCTTGGTGGGATACCTCAAGAGAACGGATGGTACGTGGACTAACTCTAGTGAGGACTCCCTACACATTCTACTCGATACTCATTTTCCATCGAGCCGGCAGACACCACAAGTGAAGGCCCGGAAACCTCGATGGGGCACATCCTCACAAAACGGAATATTAGCTGGGCAGTAAACAGCTTCAAATCCTACAAATCGCCTGGCCCGGACCTGGAGTCATTCCGGCTCAGTTGCAAAAAGCCGGGGACATGGCCATCAACTGGCTGCAAAGTATCTTCAGGAAGATACTGACAGTGGGAAAAATCCCCCGAGCTTGGTTAAAGGCTAAAATAGTCTTTATCCCCAAAGCAGGGAAACCCTCACACACAACCCCAAAAGACTTCAGACCAATAAGTCTATCGTCCTTTCTTCTCAAAACCTTTGAGAGACTAGTAGGGCTGCAGCTGAGGACAACCATAAATCCTCAGTGGCTGTCAGGCGCACAACATGCATACCGAAAAGGAAAATCCACGGAAACGGCACTCCATGAAGTAATCTCGACGGTAGAGAAATCTCTACACGTCAAAGAATACTCCTTAATCGCTTTCCTAGACATTGAGGGAGCTTTTAACAACGTCATACCAGGAGCCATCACAGAGGCCCTGACTGACCTGGGAGTGGATCGTCACTTGATGATGCTCATAGATCAATTGCTCACATGCAGGACAGTGACATCATCAATGGGATCGTCCACTCAGTCTAGGTATGTCAACAGAGGCACCCCGCAAGGTGGTGTCCTGTCTCCCCTTCTATGGAACATAGCAGTCAATAAGATACTGTGTGACCTGGAAGGGGGGGGCTGCAAGGTGGTAGCATACGCGGACGACGTTGCCATTATTTTCTCGGGAAAATTCCCTCAAACACTCTGCGATCTAATGACCGCAAAGCTCGCGCGACTCTCAGAATGGACAGAGTCGCGTGGACTGGGAATCAATCCCTCTAAAACGGAACTTGTATTGTTTACAACCAAATACAAAATCCCGTCCCTCAACCCCCCAATACTAAACGGATGTAGGCTCTCCTTCAGCGACAGTGCCAGTTACTTAGGGTTGGTAATTGACAAAAAACTTAGCTGGAACCTGAGCATCAAAGACAGAGTGAAGAAGGCTACGATAGCACTCTACACTTGCAAGAAAGCCATTGGGCTAAGATGGGGCATGAACCCAAGAATAGTCCAATGGATTTACCTGGCAATAGTCAGACCAATACTACTCTACGGAGTCGCAGTGTGGTGGCCAGCCCTATCAAAGGGGACCATCACTAAACAACTGGGCAAGGTGCAGCGCACTGCAGCCCTATGCATCAGTGGAGCTCTCAGCACAACACCAACGGATGCGCTAAATGCTATCCTATGCTTGCAGAGCCTTGACCTTGCAGGTAAGGAGCAGGCAGAAATGGCAGCAATCCGTCTTAGAGACTCTGACCAATGGGTGTCACATCACACCGGTCATGCGTCCATCCTAAATGGAAACAAAATCGTCCCCACAAAAACGGACTACTGCGTTCCGATAGAGCATAGAGATACCCCCTTCGAGACAATTATCCCTCACAGAAACATCTGGCTTGAGGGACCACCTGGTCCAAAGGGAGTCATTCGAATCTTTACTGATGGCTCAAAGCTGGACAACAAGGTCGGAGGAGGAATCTACTCCCGAACAGCTGAACATAAGACAGTCCTTCAGGCTCCCGGATCACTGCAGTGTCTTCCAAGCAGAAGTCATAGCGATCGAGGAGGCTTTGAGCTGTCTTTAGGAAATAGCCCCTGCGGCAACTCATATAAATATCTATAGTGATAGCCAAGCTGCGATCAAATCGCTGAATGCGATAACATCAAGCTCGGCCACCGTGGCAAACTGTCGCAAATCTCTTCATGAGATGGCTTATCAGTTCGTCATCAGCCTAATATGGGTCCCGGGTCATCAGGACATTGAAGGCAACTGCATAGCGGACGAGCTGGCCAGAGCTGGCACAACAATCCCCCTTCTCCATGATAAGGAGGATATTCGTATGCCAATGGCCACCTGCAAGCTCAAAATAAAAGAACACTTTAAGCGATTAATAAATGACAGATGGCAAACCGTGTCACTATGTCGCATAACTCGGCAAACATGGCCTAACATCAATAAGAAGCGCACCGATGAGCTTTGCAAACTCAGTAGGAGTAGGTGCAGCTCAGTCATACGCTCTCTCACGGGACACTGGCTAATAGGCACACATGCAAGCAGGCTGGGCGCCCCATATAACGACTTCTGTATAAGCTGTAGAGATGAGGACGAGACTGTAAAACACCTGTTCTGCTCCTGTCCGGCTCTCAGTAGAAGGAGACTGCAATACTTGGGCGCTCCTTTTCTAATTGACATTTCGGACATGTCTACAATCAGTCCCAGACGGATCGCAGGCTTCATAAGGGCATCCGGATGGGATAATGGATAACAAAGGGTCTCACGAGGGAGAAGGGAACGTAATATGCGGGTATCACAACGGGCCGGAACCGGCCTAGGTGTGTCGGGTCTCTGACAATCCCGACAGCCGCTTCAACCTAACCTAACCTAAGTCAAATGCTAATATAAAACTATTTGTATCAAACATTTCCTTTGTATTTTCAAGCCTCGATCATAATGCTTTATTCCAGTTGATCTGAATAGCATATTATAACCTTTAGAGCTTTGTGCATTTTCAGAGTTCGAGAAATCAAACTCAAGAGCCTGCGATGGTACTTGCACACCATTAACCAATAGATTAAAGCGTTGAATTTTAAAATGATCAAAATTGAAGGGATTCCAAGTTCGATTGCCAGAATATGATTTGTTTTTTACCATGCAAAAAGCCAAAAAATTAGGAAGCTGTCCAATAACTGCGTTGTCAATTGATAATGTATTATTTCCTGGGTATATTGTAAATGATTTTACTTGGGCTTTGCTATACGGATAAATAGCATTTTTAGTTTGTAAAACATGATGATGAGCCAATAAAATGCTTGGATTAATAGTTATGTGGTTCATGAAGAGTTGTGCTTCCAATATCTTAAGATTTGATTCAGTTTCAGATTCCATTAAATAAAATGCTGTTTTTTCAATGTTAAAAGTTATTCTTAAATCAACATTATTTATAAGCAGTTTTGGTTGATTAAATATATCTCCATTAACTTTTCCAAAAAGTTCAACCTTATTACTGTTTTGAAAAATATTTTTAAGCAAAACGGATCCATCGGTATTAACATATCTACCAGATAATAATTTACCATAGTTAGGATAATAACCTTGAGTGGTTAAGTGACTTTCAGTGGCGTCACTACCATAGTTTAAAATCGTTTGCAAATACGATCTATAATGATAGTTATTATCACTCTGAGAAACCAATATATTATTTAAATATACAGACGAACTTCTGAACATTGAATGTAAAATATTATTCACTACTCCAACATTGTCTCCTTCAATGCTACCATTATCATTTTTTCTTAGTTGTACAACAAGTCTTAAGTAAACACTTGACAGATCTCGATATGTTTCACCATTTCCTAAACAAACGAATTCAATTGAAGAGGCACTGTCCAATGAAGCTATGGGATTGTATGAAACTTCTTCAGTTCTCAGAATAGAGCTTTGTGTGGGATGTGGTTCAAACAAATCCAGTTCGCTTTTCATACATTCGATATGATTGGTCATTTTGAATTAGAAAAAATGTCTTTTATAGTTAATTTCTTTGTGGATTTTTTCCTTTTTGGTCTCGACTGCGTATGTTTGCGCTTAGATGATAAATGAGATTGTTTCTTCCTAGGTCTTCTCTTTTTATTATTTTTACCGTCACCATTTTGGAATCGTGTAAACTTATTAATGGCTTTATTTGAGAGATTTTGCAATGCAATTTTGCTTTGTTCTTGGATAATGTTTCTTAGAGGTTTTCGACCAAACTCATTTATTACAGCTTTTCCAGTCTCAGAAGCTTGATTTTTAATAGCGTTTATCCCCGACAGAAATATTGGTTTAATGTAATTAAAAAGACCACTAAAAAAATTTCCGACTCCTCTACCTTGCTGAATAACTCTGGGTGTAACATATAGACTTCCGATCTGATTAAGACCTCCTCCACATTGATTTAAATAATATTGTTGATACAGCATTATTTATAACATTTCTTTTCGTTTTCTAAAGTGGAGAGTTACAAAAATTGGAACTGATGACGATTCAAATGGAACTTTATATCCTTGGGAGTCGGTAATTAAGATTGAAATTTCCTTTGGTGACCATATTTCAAGGGGATAATATTCAACATTTTTGAAGCTGTTCTTTTCCATTATAATGCAATATAATGCAATAGGTTTGATAATGTCAGTATAAATAAAAATCAATCCATTTTCAAATTGTTCTGTCTCTATTGATCCATTTTCATATCTAAATGTTTCTCCATTTACTAAGCTAATAACGAATTCTGTTGTTTGTTCAGCTACACCCGGGATATTCTCAGAGATGCTTTTTATACATTTATTAAGATATAAGTCTGTAATTCCTACTTCCCATTCATCATTCATGTTTTCAGGAATATTTAAATTGTTTGTAAATGCGCACTTAACGTTATCCTGATAAACATTCAACGAATCATTACTGAGTAATGTCACGAAAAACTCTGTTAGATACGACATTTTTAGTTTAATGTTATTTGTGATTCATTAATTATATGAAAACCAATTAATTTTGTTTTTCCCTATTTGCACTGGTTCTCTGTTTCTAACAGACCTACTCAACTTTTCCCGACCATTTACGTATTTTAAGTCTTGAAATGGATATGGTTCACTTTTATACCTCTTAAGTTTTACTCTTAGCTTTCGCTGCTTATCAGTAAGCTTCACTTTAGTCAATGAGGGTTTTTTTGCTGTGTGAGTTTCTAAAAATGAAGTATCCTTAACTTTACGTTTATTATGCTTTGAGCTGAAAGATTTTTCAGACTTCAAATCTTCACCATCGCTGTCGATAGGTGAATCAGAAAGCTTATTATCGATAGAGAGTTTCTTTTTTTAAGGTATCATTATTTGGTTTGTGAAGAATAGAAGTGTTAGGCTTTACATCTAACCAAACTGAATCGTCTTGCGTTTGTATTCCAATGCTTTGGGATGAAAGAGGTGTTTTCTGCCTAGGTCTTATATCCATTGTCTTATTTCTTTTTTTATTTTGATAGTAACACAGCTCTTGACGTATTTTGATCCATTTATTAAAGTCACTAGTTTTATTATCATTTAAAATAGGTAAAAATGTAATATTAATTAAATCATTTTCCTTTGCACTATTTATCAATTTTTGATATTCATTAGGATGCATTAAAATTACTCTGTTTAATTAGTGCTTATTTCTAATCATTGTTCAATATTTTTCCAAAAATTCCCGAGAGCAATGAACTGATTAGAATTGGTAAAAATCCTCCCTTTTGGATGAGAACTTTTCTCTTGGAATTTATTGAACGTTTTGGACATGAAATATAACGTAATGCATTTTTATACTTTTTTAGAGCATATAGTTGCGTTTTTGATATCTTATGATTTCCCTGTAATGTATTCAACACTATCTCCACTAATGCTTTTACCAACTCAATATCACAATTACCTATAATTGCATTTCGAAGTTTATTATTTGCCCTTTTGAGCACATACAATAAATGTTTGTTCGCTTTCAGTCGATTTAGATTCTTTTTGTAAACCATTTTCATCGGAAAAGCAAACTGTATATGCAGAATTAAAAATATCGGTTCGAAATCTCAGAAGATCATTTATTCCCTGAGTAAGATCAATTAGTAAATAACCATGCGGTTCATCTGTCACCTCCTTATATATTCTGAAGAGCTCCTGAGAATTTTCAGGGTAAATTTGTCTTGCCAAGCACTGAAATTGTAGTTTATCTCTAGGATTCTTGAACGTAACGATGTATTTTGTGTTTAGTGAAATATCTCGAGTATGTGGTGATTTATGAAATATATTTTGTGTAACTACTATTACAGACAAATTCCTGTGGTGCGATCCTTTCGTGAATAGCTCACATACATTTTTATTAAATGCACCCATCATCAAGTCATCTAATATTAAAAGAATGGGTTCGTTATCTTCATTTTCAATTGTTTCTGGAACTCCTTTATGGTATTCTATGCTATTGAAATTTGGTTTAGCATGCTCCTCTCCATAACACCAAAGTATTCGATCAATTGAAATGTTTAGTAAGTCATTCCTTTTGTTTATTAAATTTTCTAAAAACGTTGTCTTACCAGGCCCTGAAGGCCCGCAAACTAGCATCGTAAAAGGATGTATAAAAGGACCATCCGTATCTCCAACTCTCTCTACTTCATAGCGCCCATGTTCCTTAGCAGCAACCACTTTATACGGTCCTAAGTATTTTCCTTTAAGCTTTAGGCCCACTCCATATTGGGTTCTCTTAATGGCAACTAAATCGTTCACTTTATACTCTTTTTCTTTCTTACGTTTCAAGTCAAAAGCTCTTTTATTTTCTCCTTGCAGTTTCTCAATGTTTTGTCGGGCTTCATTACGGATCTGTTCACGCTCTTGTTCTAACTCCTTTATGACAAATTCGTTGATTAACTCCCTTAGCTCACTGCTATCAGCTAAACGCATATCCACTCCTGTTAATAGCTTGAATGGAGTAACTTTGGTGCTTCTAGGCTCAGTACTATTAATGATCTGCTGGACTTTCCCTACGTACTTATACCAGGCAGCTGGACGGTCATAACTAAGCTTTGACAACATGGGTACAACCAGCTTATGCAGCCTCTCAACCTGTCCGTTCCCGCGTGGCACACCGGTTGCAATCAGTAGGTGTTGAATATTGTTCGATTCGCAGTACTCTCTAAATGCGTGTGACGTAAACGCAGTGCCCCTATCTGAAACAATACGGTGGGGATTTCCAAAGTTTACCGCTTGTTTCTCCAAACTGTTCAAGACCTCATCTACCCCAGTGCTACGAGTTGGGTAGAGCCAAACATATTTAGAAAATCCGTCAACTACAACTAATATGTGGTTATAACGCTTATTAGTTAGTTCCATGGGTCCGACATGATCGACATGGTAGGTTACAAATGGCATGTTCCCCTTGTCTATAGATGTCAGAAACCCTTCCTTTTTCCCTGACTTTGCATTAACTATGATGCACCTAACACAACTATCAACGATTCGTTCGACCTTATCTTTTAGCTTCGGAATAAAGTATGACTTTTCTATTAAATCTATCGTCTTCTTAGTTGAAAAGTGCCCTTGACTATGCGCATTCGAAATGATTTCGTTCTCCATTACTGATGGCACAACAACTAGTTCCCGATTTTGATCCTTCAAAAGAATATCGTTGTGAATATAAAAATCTTCATAGCCTTCATTCCTTACTAGGCTCCTAACTGCCTTTATCCAATCGTCATTCAATTGAGCTACCTTTAAACGATGTGCTAATGCATCTGTAAAAAAGTTACAAGAGATTCGACTTAGCGCATCGGCATGCTTCATTTTCAACCCCGAACGGTGCTCTATCTTATAATTGAAGTCTTGCAAATATAATGCCCAACGAGCTACTCTGAGTGGAACTTCCTTTTTATTCATGGTCATTTTGAAAGCATTACAGTCCGTTACGATGGTAAAATTAAGACCTAACAGATAAACTCGCCACTTAACTAGAGCTCCTATGATCGCCAATACTTCTAGCTCATAAGAGTCGTATTTTTCCTCAAACGGTGTTGTTTTCCGGCTCATATATTGAACAGGGTGAAACATACTGTCTACAGGATCCTTTTGCAATAAGACAGCTCCAAATCCATACTTGGATGCGTCAGTGTGGATTTCGGTTGCCAAATTTGGATCGTAAAGTTTCAATACTGGCTCGCTAATCAATGCCAACTTAAGCTTTTCGAAAGCCACTTGTTGTTTTTCTCCAAACTCGTACTTTGACTCATTTCTCAGTAAATCCGATAAAGGCCTGGCGACTGTAGCGTATCCGTTTATGAATTTTCTAAAATATGAAGTCAAACCTAAAAATCTTTGGATACCTTTCTTATCTCGTGGTATGGGAAATTCTTTCACAGACTGAATCTTCTCTGCTCCTGGTGTTATTGTTCCATCCTGAATAATGTATCCCAGAAAACTTACTTTCCTCTGCAATATTTGGCATTTTCCCCAATTGATACGCAAACCATTTTCCGCAGCTACCTCTAATACCATTTTTAATTTCCGAAACCCTTCTTGATTATCTTGGCTTAGTATTATGACATCATCCATATAAACTACGACAACGTTGCTTGCTACAAGCTCCCTAAAAACTGACATTATAAACCTGGTGAAAATGGCAGGGGAATTCGATATGCCGAATGGAACATATAAGAATTCATACTGCCCACTTTGCGTAACAAATGAAGTATATTTTCGAGACCCTGCTTCAACTGGAACATGAAAGAAGCCGTCTTTTAAATCCAATGTCGTGAATACCATGGAACCCTGAAGCTTGTCTAGCACACTCTCCATATGAGCCATTGGAAAATTGTCTCTTATTATCTTCTCATTCAGTTTTCGATAGTCGCAGCACAGGCGTTTCTTTCCATTTTTCTTCGCTACCAAAACAACTGGAGATGCATACTCCGAGGTACTCGGCTGTATGATTTTCTCCACTAGCCACTCCTTAACTTGTTCGTCTATCGTTTGCTGCTCACAAACTGGGAAACGACGTGGATGTTGGTATACTGGAACCTCATCTCTCATGATGATTTTCATCTCCACTGGCGCATTAGCGTTGCGAATGGGTGCGTAATCTTCTACTAACTTCTTCACCTCCGACTGCTCTAATTGGCCTAAATGAGACAAGTCTACCTTAGAGCACACATCCAACTGTTCGGAACACATGTTCTTGAACTCTGCCAGTAAATCGCTACATGAACTGTCCTCTATCTGGTATTTATTCTGGCTTTTCATTTCAGTCCTCAGTACGAGCTCAGTCCCGCCTTTAGTCACATTCATATCGACTGTATCTAAAATCGTTCTGCCTAGAATTGCGTCAAAACCCATGTCCTCGTCAGGTACTACGTGGAATTCGACTTTCATTGGGATTCCGTCAATGTTCACTGGTATGGTAAAGCTCCCAAAAGTCAGTACCAGGCTTTCTCCTATTCCTGTCAAACGTTTTCCTTTTCCTGTCAGCATCTCATTACCCAGTTTCAGGAAAACACGTCGACGCATTAGACAGAGATCAGCTCCAGTGTCTACTAGGCCTTTAAAAGTTACCACAGAATGCACAATATTCTTGAGTTCGAGACCGGACGCTGTAAACTCACTTTTCGACTTGGGTCCTGTCTTTCCCTCATGAACAGTGTTGGCACCTTTCTCATCCTTAACAACCAAATCTACCTTGCACTCTGATGCCCGATGTCCTGCCTGACCACAGCGAAAACAATTGAAATCCCTTTTCTTGCAATCTTTCTTCAAGTGAGAAGTATCACCACACTTGAAACATTTTCGTACTGATTCTCTTTTTGGTTCAAAACCTTTCTGGCTATCAGTATCACCAGCACGGGTTTCATACCTAATCGGTACCTTACTCGAAGTACGAACTTTTAAATACACTTCTATTTGTACCTTCAACTCTTTGATTGTTTTAGCCTGATACAACATAATTTTGTTTGTCTTTACATCTGGTATGCCCTTCACGAAATAATCTATCAAACTTTCTTCATCCAGTGACACTGGCTTTGCTATTTCCATCAAAGCGTATAGAAATTCGTATAAAGTTTCCCCCTTCTGTTGCATACGTTGCCCTAGCTTCCTATGTACTTCCGCAGAAGATATTTTAACTGTAAACTCCTGCCGCAATGACTCCTTTAGTGAATTCCAGTCCCTAATATTTTTCTGACTGCGTACAAATAATTTTGCAGCTCCATCAAGCAACTGTTTGGAATAGATAAACAACTGTAGTGAGCTCCACTGCACGGTGACCGAACATTCTTCTAACTCTTGTACCCACTGCTCTACATCTGGGCTATTCGTTCCTAAGAAAGTGGATACACTACCCTCTACATCTTTCAGGGTAAATAAAGATCGGGTCTGTGGCATGGCAATCCCTGGAAATTCGTTTGCGGTAACTACCGACTCATCTCCATCCGAACCACCCTCATCATCATCATCATCCCGAATGCCGAAGTGAGCAAGAAGTCTATCCTGTAAATCGCGTTTTCTACCAGTCGTGGACAAATTAAGTTCAGATAACTTCAAGCGCAGATCTGCAACTCGCATTAACATGATCTCTTCTAGTTGCATTTTGAATATCGATTACGTTAAATATCAAGAATCAAAGGTTAATGTAATAAAGCTTATCGATAACTTATCGAATTAATCAAAGGTTAATCAGTTAATTATTACCAAAGTTCTTAATTCATGCATTAACTTATCTACCGCACTTCAGAAGATCTCTCGTCTGCTTGTCGTTTCTCGGCACTTGCTTGCCGACGCTCACCAGAAAACTGCTTCACTCGCCTCCTTGTTGTTGCTCGGCACTTGCTTGCCGACGCTCACCAGAAAACTGCTTCACTCGCCTCCTTCTTGTTGCTCGGCACTTGCTTGCCGACGCCTTCCAGAAAACTGCTTCACTCGCCTCCTTCTTGTTGCTCGGCACTTGCTTGCCGACGCCTTCCAGAAAACTGCTTCACTCGCCTCCTTCTTGTTGCTCGGCACTTGCTTGCCGACGCCGTCCAAAAAATACTGCTTGACTCGCCTTTTGTCGTTGCTCGGCACTTCCTTGCCGACGTCGTCCAAAAAATACTGCTTGACTCGCCTTTTGTCGTTGCTCGGCACTTCCTTGCCGACGTCGTCCAAAAAATACTGCTTGACTCGCCTTCCTTTCGACTTCCAAGTTTTCCGTCCCTTTTGTACCAGATTCGCTTTACGTTTCTGATTTGCACCGCTCGCTTCTGCCTTTCGTTGCTTGCCAATTCTCGCCAACGCCTTCTCACAGACCAGCTTCCGCAAATTTCCAGTCTACGTAATTCCAGCGCAACCTTTTCCTGACGCTTGGATTGTCGACAACTATAGATCGTCAATCTACTCTTGTCCTTTCCAGCCTTTCCTGCTGCTTCGTGCTTCGTGTCGTCCGAGTCGATTCCACGAAAACGTCTTCTTCCAGCCTTTTCTGCTGCTTGGTCGTTTCGTGTCTCCTTGTCCACCCATACATACATACAAATGTACTGTCGCCGCTTAGTCGGTTGCACACAAAACGTTTCTAGATTTTATGCGCCGTTGACTTTTCGCGTTTTCGTGACCTTCTTACGCAGTATGTATGTGGCCTGATTTTTCTAGAACGTTCTGCCAACGCACAGCACTTTTACAATTTTAAGTTGCACTTCACGCTTGGGCCATATCCCGGTTGAGCCCCCAAATTGTAGGAAATTAAAGTATTCCAGTGTTTATTTAATGTATTTAGGATAGGTTTTAAACGTGATACAGGTTGTGCTTAAATTAGTTCTCGTAAAAGTATTTCTTGTGGACCACTTTATATTTACTTCTTTTCTTAACCACACGATACGAACGACTCCGCTCACAACGACGCTCGGGTAGGTTATCGATTCATGGCTATCGACCGGTGATCAGAGGGTTGCCGTATAACTCGCACCACTTCTAGTGTGCCCCTTTTGTGATTGCCCGCCAGGTTCAAATCCCACATATATCTCCATTAACTTTTCCAAAAAGTTCAACCTTATTACTGTTTTGAAAAATATTTTTAAGCAAAACGGATCCATCGGTATTAACATATCTACCAGATAATAATTTACCATAGTTAGGATAATAACCTTGAGTGGTTAAGTGACTTTCAGTGGCGTCACTACCATAGTTTAAAATCGTTTGCAAATACGATCTATAATGATAGTTATTATCACTCTGAGAAACCAATATATTATTTAAATATACAGACGAACTTCTGAACATTGAATGTAAAATATTATTCACTACTCCAACATTGTCTCCTTCAATGCTACCATTATCATTTTTTCTTAGTTGTACAACAAGTCTTAAGTAAACACTTGACAGATCTCGATATGTTTCACCATTTCCTAAACAAACGAATTCAATTGAAGAGGCACTGTCCAATGAAGCTATGGGATTGTATGAAACTTCTTCAGTTCTCAGAATAGAGCTTTGTGTGGGATGTGGTTCAAACAAATCCAGTTCGCTTTTCATACATTCGATATGATTGGTCATTTTGAATTAGAAAAAATGTCTTTTATAGTTAATTTCTTTGTGGATTTTTTCCTTTTTGGTCTCGACTGCGTATGTTTGCGCTTAGATGATAAATGAGATTGTTTCTTCCTAGGTCTTCTCTTTTTATTATTTTTACCGTCACCATTTTGGAATCGTGTAAACTTATTAATGGCTTTATTTGAGAGATTTTGCAATGCAATTTTGCTTTGTTCTTGGATAATGTTTCTTAGAGGTTTTCGACCAAACTCATTTATTACAGCTTTTCCAGTCTCAGAAGCTTGATTTTTAATAGCGTTTATCCCCGACAGAAATATTGGTTTAATGTAATTAAAAAGACCACTAAAAAAATTTCCGACTCCTCTACCTTGCTGAATAACTCTGGGTGTAACATATAGACTTCCGATCTGATTAAGACCTCCTCCACATTGATTTAAATAATATTGTTGATACGATTTCGCCATGATGACTATTTCTACTCTGATTAAATTTCAATCCTTACAGCATTATTTATAACATTTCTTTTCGTTTTCTAAAGTGGAGAGTTACAAAAATTGGAACTGATGACGATTCAAATGGAACTTTATATCCTTGGGAGTCGGTAATTAAGATTGAAATTTCCTTTGGTGACCATATTTCAAGGGGATAATATTCAACATTTTTGAATTGTATAAGCTGTTCTTTTCCATTATAATGCAATACTCGAAGACATCGAGGTCTTTTGTTTCCAACACACCTAGGTTTGATAATGTCAGTATAAATAAAAATCAATCCATTTTCAAATTGTTCTGTCTCTATTGATCCATTTTCATATCTAAATGTTTCTCCATTTACTAAGCTAATAACGAATTCTGTTGTTTGTTCAGCTACACCCGGGATATTCTCAGAGATGCTTTTTATACATTTATTAAGATATAAGTCTGTAATTCCTACTTCCCATTCATCATTCATGTTTTCAGGAATATTTAAATTGTTTGTAAATGCGCACTTAACGTTATCCTGATAAACATTCAACGAATCATTACTGAGTAATGTCACGAAAAACTGTGTTAGATACGACATTTTTAGTTTAATGTTATTTGTGATTCATTAATTATATGAAAACCAATTAATTTTGTTTTTCCCTATTTGCACTGGTTCTCTGTTTCTAACAGACCTACTCAACTTTTCCCGACCATTTACGTATTTTAAGTCTTGAAATGGATATGGTTCACTTTTATACCTCTTAAGTTTTACTCTTAGCTTTCGCTGCTTATCAGTAAGCTTCACTTTAGTCAATGAGGGTTTTTTTGCTGTGTGAGTTTCTAAAAATGAAGTATCCTTAACTTTACGTTTATTATGCTTTGAGCTGAAAGATTTTTCAGACTTCAAATCTTCACCATCGCTGTCGATAGGTGAATCAGAAAGCTTATTATCGATAGAGAGTTTCTTTTTTTAAGGTATCATTATTTGGTTTGTGAAGAATAGAAGTGTTAGGCTTTACATCTAACCAAACTGAATCGTCTTGCGTTTGTATTCCAATGCTTTGGGATGAAAGAGGTGTTTTCTGCCTAGGTCTTATATCCATTGTCTTATTTCTTTTTTTATTTTGATAGTAACACAGCTCTTGACGTATTTTGATCCATTTATTAAAGTCACTAGTTTTATTATCATTTAAAATAGGTAAAAATGTAATATTAATTAAATCATTTTCCTTTGCACTATTTATCAATTTTTGATATTCATTAGGATGCATTAAAATTACTCTGTTTAATTAGTGCTTATTTCTAATCATTGTTCAATATTTTTCCAAAAATTCCCGAGAGCAATGAACTGATTAGAATTGGTAAAAATCCTCCCTTTTGGATGAGAACTTTTCTCTTGGAATTTATTGAACGTTTTGGACATGAAATATAACGTAATGCATTTTTATACTTTTTTAGAGCATATAGTTGCGTTTTTGATATCTTATGATTTCCCTGTAATGTATTCAACACTATCTCCACTAATGCTTTTACCAACTCAATATCACAATTACCTATAATTGCATTTCGAAGTTTATTATTTGCCCTTTTGAGCACATACAATAAATGTTTGTTCGCTTTCAGTCGATTTAGATTCTTTTTGTAAACCATTTTCATCGGAAAAGCAAACTGTATATGCAGAATTAAAAATATCGGTTCGAAATCTCAGAAGATCATTTATTCCCTGAGTAAGATCAATTAGTAAATAACCATGCGGTTCATCTGTCACCTCCTTATATATTCTGAAGAGCTCCTGAGAATTTTCAGGGTAAATTTGTCTTGCCAAGCACTGAAATTGTAGTTTATCTCTAGGATTCTTGAACGTAACGATGTATTTTGTGTTTAGTGAAATATCTCGAGTATGTGGTGATTTATGAAATATATTTTGTGTAACTACTATTACAGACAAATTCCTGTGGTGCGATCCTTTCGTGAATAGCTCACATACATTTTTATTAAATGCACCCATCATCAAGTCATCTAATATTAAAAGAATGGGTTCGTTATCTTCATTTTCAATTGTTTCTGGAACTCCTTTATGGTATTCTATGCTATTGAAATTTGGTTTAGCATGCTCCTCTCCATAACACCAAAGTATTCGATCAATTGAAATGTTTAGTAAGTCATTCCTTTTGTTTATTAAATTTTCTAAAAACGTTGTCTTACCAGGCCCTGAAGGCCCGCAAACTAGCATCGTAAAAGGATGTATAAATTGTTTAAACATTTTTAATAAGGTCTTATTTATTGATCATTTATAAATGTTTTCTATCATTTAATATAATTTAATTAGGTTTCTCCTGATCGCGTTTTTTGTGACAGTTTTTTTCAAAATGAGTATCAGATCCGCAATAATTACAATAAACGACTTGGGTGTATCCTTTTTTGCGTGGATCATTTTCAAACAAACGCTTAAATGTATCCATTTTAAACAACTAGTTTAGTCCAATGCTTAATACATACTGAAATTCTATACATATGAGTCACCACTACAGTATACATTATAATTTGAATTTTCCAAGATAACAAAAAGCTTAAATAAATTATTTAGAGCGCATCTAAGAGGCACTTTTTTGTGAATTCTACAGTTGGTAAAAAAATTTGGATAGAAGGTCAGACTTTTTCCAATATCGATATCAATAATGTTATTTGTTAGATACTTTGATAAAAACTTCTTCTTAATTTCACCACGTACTGCAGTGCTAAACTGTTTAGTGGCGACAGTATTTCACTTAAACTTAAATATGATATTTCACCATCTGACCATTCCAATCCATTTATGGTTTGATGATGAATGTTTTGTTGTTTTATAATTTCATTATCCAATTCATTTAGGTGATATGGTGGTTTGAAATGAAAGAAGTTTGGAGTTACTGTTCCGGTTTGCATAAACGCTAATTCCTTAATAAAAAGTTGTTTGTTATTTCCAAAGAGATATTGAAAATCAACTATAACGCTTGATTTCCTGTCGATTGTGTTCATGTTGGTTTGAGATTTTGTAAGAAACTGAATGAGTCGGTGATAGGTATCCCCTTTATATACAGCTCAATTCAGTCATAGTTCTTAGTTTAACAAAAGCATTCAACCCTAATGGACACGCTTCAATCAAAACGAATTAGGTCGACTAGAAAGAAGCAGGATCACGAAGTCATTTTCGGACTCGAATATTATGTCATACATAATTTAAAGTTAAAGTGTGGGTTTTCAACTTCAAGAAAATTCACTCCAATGATCTGGATGCAGCAAAGCAAAAACAATTTCGTTGGTTTAGATAAAGATGAATGGATGCAATTGGTTACATACAAGGAGTATATTCAATTAAAACTTGATCAGTACGATTTCTTAATGCCTGATACAATTATAGACCATCCATTATTGGCTACTATTAAATGTAATTTTAGATTTCGAAAATCTGATAAGCAGCATGTTTTTATACCCGTACTCAAAAAAGAGTTAAGGGGTATATTAGATTTGTGGTAAAAGTGGATGTGTGTAACGCAGAGAAGGAAACGTTTCCGACCCCATAAAGTATATATATTCTTGATCAGCATCAATAGCCGAGTCGATATAGCCATGTCTGTCTGTCCGTCTGTCCGTCTGTCTGTCTGTCTGTCTGTCTGTCTGTCTCGATGAGCGCCTAGATCTCAGAGACTATAAGAGCTAGGGCAACCAAATTTGGTTTCCAGACTCATGTGATATCACACTGCTACAAGTGTATTTCAAAATTTTGCCCCGCCTCCTTCCGCCCCCACAAAGGACGAAAATCTGTGGCAGGCACAATTTTAAAGAAACGATAAAACTAAAAACGCAGTATCGTAGAGAATGACCATATCTACCAGACTGCCGAATCTGAATCAGATCGGATCATAATTATAGCCAGAATGAAGAAATTAATTTTCAGTTGCTTCCCCTCCCCCTCCCGACGAAACAACACAACTCATTTTCCTTCTCGCCGCACACGGGCGGGCGGGGGGGGCGACTACGGGTAGCATTTGTGGTAGTAGCGGTTTTTTTTTTTTTATAAGCCGGTGCGGTGGTGTCCCCCGCCCCCCCGAATAATCGTTTGGTTTGTGGGGCGGGCGTCCGGGGCGTTCCTTTTCCCGGTGCAGCTTCTTTGGTTCAACTATCTGTTTAGACGGTCTTATGAAAATGTTCAAATAGATTTAACCCGATTATGTTTCAAAATTTCCAAAAAAATGTGTAATCAAATAAAATGCTTGAGTATAAGCAAACACTTTTAAATAAGCAATCAACCAATCATCATAATAAAAAATAAAAAAATTATTCTAATAATGAGTAAGCAACAAGTTGTTAATGAAATACATAAGCCTGCTAGAAAAAATTTTACTCGTCGAAAATTCGTTCAAAAGGGCATTAATGATACGTGGCAAATAGACTTAGTTGAAATGATCCCCTTTTATAAGGAAAATAAAGGATTTAGATATTTGTTAACAGTGATTGACACGTTCTCGAAGTTTTCATATGCAGCTCCCGTTAAGTATAAAACAGCTTCAAAAGTATTATCAGCAATGAAGACAATATTAAATAAAACTAAACATATTCCTAAAAATATTCAATCTGATCAAGGAAAGGAGTTTTTCAATAGTTCCTTTGGAGAGTTAATGAGAATGAACAACATAAACCATTACCATACATATACACACCTCAAGGCATCTATTTGTGAACGTTTTAATAGAACATTAAAAAATCGTATGTGGAAAATGTTTAGTATGCAGGGTAATCATGTATGGATTCATGCCTTGCAGGACTTAATAAATGATTACAATAATTCATATCACCGAACCATAAAAATGAGTCCTATAGATGTAGACAAGCAAAATGAAGAGTTTATTTTAAAAACAGTTTATAATATTTGCAAGGTATTCCCCAAACATAAGTTCTCCATTGGTGATCCTGTTAGAATAAGTAAATATAAGGGTATTTTTACGAAGGGATATGAACCGAACTGGACAACCGAAGTTTTCAAAATTGTAAAAGTAAAGTCTACTAATCCTGTAACATATGAATTGAAGGATTATCAGGGGAAATGATAAAAGGCTCATTTTATGATGAAGAACTTCAAAAAGTGAAAGATAAAAATGCTTTCTTAGTTGAAAAAATAGTTCGAAGAAAAGAGGGTAAAGTTTTTGTTAAATGGTTGGGGTTTGATGAAACACACAATTCATGGATAGATAAAAAGAGTCTATTAAAATAATTAAACACAAAAATATTCATTCGATTTTAATATATTTATATTCACAATTATACAAATAATTTATACATATTTTTACATATTTAATATTTACAATAATTCTGAAAGCATATTATTAAATTTTTATACAATATTTTGTGTATCATTACTACTAGTATCTAAAATATGTTTAATTTTAAAGTGACTATGAGCTAACGTTGAAATATTATCAGGTAATATAAATCTCTTGTCATCCTTATAATTTAGACTTATCTTATTTACAATTTCAGTATATATTTTATGGCCTCTACTTCTAATAACTCTCTGTTGCCCATAATAGGTTTTTTTATTTTTAATGCATTCAATATAATGTGCATGCGATAATCTTTTTACTACTGACTTTTTTACGCCTTTAATCTTTTTTACGTTAAAGTCAGTGCTATCATCGTTAGCAACTAAATAGGAGTATGCTTTTGCTTTTAGTCCTGCAAACGAAGTCATTATTCGACCTGCATTTTCGTCTTTCATTAAACCTAGTTCTTTATTATTAGCGCGATTTATACTGAATCTGTTTGATTCTTGATAATTTGATGTGTCAAAGCGACTAGGTTCGTCTTTAATTAATTCATAGAAATCTTCTTCTGATGATATAATAAATGAATCTGTATCCATATAAAGTATTTTTGATGATGGACATTTTACAGAATGAAAATTATAAAAATAGTCATACATTAACCATTTGGAAAGTTCTAATACACTAACTCCAATGTATATGGGTTTATCATAATAAATTTTTGACTTAGTTGACTCAATTGCAGCTAAATTATCTCCAAAGATTTCAACACTGTGAAAATTATGTCTAGCTATGTTCGTGTTCCTGATAATCCTCATCCCAAATGTTGAATTCGTAGATTGGTTTTTTAGTTGATTTCCAATACATCTCATAAAGACTATCAGTTTTAGCCCGAAGCACTTGGTAAAATTTTTCAATACAATTAGTGTTGAAATAATTTGCAGTAAACAAAACGTGAGTCGAATATTTAATCCGTGTATATCTTGTGCATCCTTTGGTTTCAGCCTTCCA
This sequence comes from Drosophila obscura, assembly GCF_018151105.1. Classification (NCBI taxonomy): domain Eukaryota; kingdom Metazoa; phylum Arthropoda; class Insecta; order Diptera; family Drosophilidae; genus Drosophila; species Drosophila obscura. The sequence continues at coordinate 914,649 of NW_024542768.1, read as the reverse complement.
GTAGTATATACATATATTAAACAGAATGTAAGGTTTCCTTTTATGTTTGTATTTATTCGTATTTTGTATTTTATTAGCACTGCTTGTCATCAATAATATAAAAATATAATCCTTTCTCGATACGTCCACACAGCTCAGAAGTCAGCAGAAGAAGAGAACGATATTATACAAGTGTGACCGTATATCGATATTAAGAAAAGACAAATTATTATTCATTAAGAATATAATGTTTTTGTTACTAATATCGATAACATTGAATATACTATATTCAATTTGATATTTTAACACACCTCCTCAAAAATATTATATTCTTTATCACTGGTTACATATTTACGTTAAAACAAGGCAGGCTATTATGGGAGTTAACATATAGTCCAGCATTTGCTGCGAGGATTAGGGAAAACCCATAAAAACCTAATCAAACCATTTCAAATTAAAATTACGTTAAACAATTATATCAGTTCAAAATTAAGCAATAAAAAAAATATTTGTGTAGTCTCTCCATGAGATCAATTAAGTGTTTCATCTTCAGTTCATTAGACCCATTTGATTTCTCAGTTCAATGAATCGTGGTGCTGGCAATGTCTTCGTCAATAAGTCTGCGATTTGTTTATCTGTTGGAATATAAACAAGATTTATCAAATTCTTCTCAACTTGTTCCCTGTAAAATGATATTTTATATCTATATGTTTGGAGCGTTTATGACATGAGGGGTTATTGGCTATACTTATGCAACCTTGGTTGTCTTCATATAACTTAATTGGATTTGTTAATTCAATTTTTAAACTTGCTAGCAAGGATTTTAGCCAAATAGCCTCTCGAACAGCTTCAAACAAAGCCATATATTCTGCTTCTGTTGATGAAGCAGCTACAGAACTCTGTTTTCTTGTGTTCCAACAAATTACGTTAGATTCAAACATTTTGAATAGGTATCCAGTTGTGCTTCTTCTATCTAATTCACTCCCACCCCAGTCTGAATCTACATAGCCTATAAAATAATTATTTATTTGTACTGCTTTCTGAAAAGTTAATTTCAAATCAATTGTTCCTTTAAGGTACCTTAAAACTCTTTTTAAGCATTGCCAAAGTTCACTATTATTCTTTTCACAATAGCGACTTACAAGATTTACAGAAGTGCTTAGGTCTGGTCTTGTACATAACATTACATACATTAAACATCCTATTAAATTTCGACAAGGAGCATCACACTTGTCATCTGAGTTTAACGCTATATGATTTAATTTACTTGGAAGAGGACAATTTACTGGATTGCATTTATCCATATTAAATTTTAAAATTATATTTTGTATATATGCAACTTGACTTAAACTTATTTGACTATCATGTCTATCGACTTTGATTCCTAAGAAAAATTTTATTTCCTTTAAATCAGTCATTCTAAATTGATTCATCAAATATGTTTTAAAATCATTCATAGTTTTTAAACTTTTAGTGGATATTACTAAATCATCTACATATAAAAGAACATATATATTGGTAGTTATATCACCTTTATCAAGAAGGTAAATACAACGATCTACAGATGAATTTACAAAACCTATTTCCTTTAATGCATCTCAAACATATCAAACCAACACCTTGCAGCTTGTTTGAGACCATATATTGCTTTATGTAGTTTACAGACTTGATTTTCTTTAGCTATTAGACCTTCAGGTATTTTCATGTATATCTCTTCTTTTAAAATACCATTCAAAAATGCTGTTTTTACATCCATGTGATGTACTTCAAGGTCATATTGATTAGAAAAGACATAATTAATCTAAAACTTGTGATTCTTGCTACAGGAGCAAAAGTCTCATTATAATCGATTAAATATTCTTGCGTAAAACCTCGGGCTACTAGTCTTGCTTTATATTTTATTGGCTCACCGAATTCATTCTGCTTAATTGTAAAAACCCATTTACAATCCACAATATTTTTGTTTTCAGGCTTTTGAACAATTGACCATGTTTTGTTTATTAAATGTGAGCTTAGTTCTTCTTTAACAGCTTCTTCCCAGTGTTCTCTATCTTTATTATATTTTATCTCCTCAAATTTATTGGGAGTTGAATATAATAAAGTCTGTGCATTCATTACACAATTATTTATTAAATCTTGATAAGACACTTTTGGTTTCTCTTTTAACCTTTCACTTTTTCTAATATTTATCTGCGAGTCCAACATTACGTTATCATTACCTTCATTTGGTAAATATCACCAGCCACTTCTGGATCGGCATCTCTAATATTGCTTCCACTCCACTAGGCTGTTCTTCTGACTTATCAGAATTTTCTTCCAAAGTTTCCAAACTGAAACTTTCACCATCTTCATCATTAAGATGCATGGCATTTTCAACAACAGCTCTAGATTTACACATGTTTGTTTCGTCAACAATAACATCTCTTGCTATTACAAATTTTTTCAGTTTCCACATTCCATACTCTATAACCATTTGATTCATAACCAACAAGTATACCTTTCCATGATTTTTCATCGAATTTTCTTTTCCTTATTTTAATATGGACATATACTGTTGAACCAAATACCTTTAAGTATTTCAAGCACGGCTTTTTGTTGTGCCACATTTCGTATGGTGTCTTCATGCATTCCTCAATGCATTACTTGGGCTCCTATTTATTAGATAGGTAGCTGTCAGCACAGCTTCACCCCAGAAACTTTTCTGAAGGTCTGCCCTATAACCAGAGAACGAGCTTTCTCTGTAATTGTTCTTATCATCCTTTGGATACACCATTTAACTGAGGTGTATGTGGAACTGTCAAGTGGTAGCTGATGCCTTTTTCTACGCAAAATTCTCGCATTTCATTTGATAAATATTCTCGCCCATTATCTATGTATAAATTTACTACTCTCAAATTAAAATGTGCCTCAGCCTTTAAAATAAAATCTTTAAAAACAGCAAACACATCAGACTTGTAAGTTAATAAGTACGTAACACAGTAATGTGTATGTGGTCAATAAAAACAACGTAGTAATTCTTTCTATCTACTGTTGTTGGTGAAATTGGACCACACACGCCGAATGAATAACAAACAGTGGCCTATTTATGTGATCTTTATTTTTAAATTTTTCAAACTGGAGTCTTGCTTGTTTTCCTTTAATACAACTCTCACATAGCTCTTCACTGGGTTGAATATTGTTTAAAATATAAGAATCCTCAAATAAATTTTTATGTTTTATTTCTAGAAATTTGCCTTTGCTTATATGCCCCAACCTCTCATGCCATAAGCTATAATTTATTTTATTAGATGCAAATGCTTGCTTAGGTTTTGTAAACCTAACAGACGGAACATTATCAAATAATGTGCATTCATAATATTAATTTCTTCTTTACTTACAAGTACACCTCCTGGGTGGAATACAACAGTAAAGCCAGCATCTTGCATCTTCTTAACAGATATTAAATTTTGTGTGACTTCAGGACAAAATAATACATTTTGTAGGGTTATTGGGGTCATTGTATCAGTAATTAGGTTTATAGTTCCCATCTTTGTAGCAAGAATATATTCGTTTGATTTTGCTACAGCAATTTTAATTGGCGATTCAAGTGAATCTGATGCACCCGAATCTAATAAAAATGAAATTTCGTTATTGCTATTGTTATTATGACGCTTCAACATGAATGCGAACCCGGAATTGCGACTGGTTCCTTTTGGCCTTGTGCCATTTGCGCTTGTCTTTCTTATTGTTTTCCATTTCTTTCTTGTATTTAAAGCAATCCTTTTTGATATGTCCAGTCTTGCCACAATGGTAACATTTTAATTTATTAAATTTGTTTTTAGACTTAAACTGAATTTTATTTTGGAAATTTGTTTTATTTTGAAAATTATTAAATTTATTAACTTTATTCACTGCATGTAATACTTTAAGACTTGTATCTTTTGAGGACTGTTTTAGTTTTATTTCGTGATCTAAAAGTCTATTTTTAACGAATGCTAAAGTCAAATTATTTTCTGCTAATGTTTCAATGGCAGTAATGACGCCACATAAGAAGAAGGTAGAGACAGCAGTAAATGGCTCACCTTGTCCATTTCGTCCAGCTTTGCGCCAGATGCGATCAACTCTGTTATAAGGTCATCAAAACTGTAAAATGGTTTACTAATACCATTTCGCCTTTTAATTTTAATGACAGCAATTGTTTTCTGAGAGACAATTGGCTGGCTAAACTTTTTCTCTCATAAATTTTATCTAAATTTGCAAATATTTCTTTAGCACTACATTCACTTGTGGCAAAACTCAAAAAGGAATCACTTAAATATTCAATTATTGTATTCTTGGCTGATATTTCAAGCTTTTTATATACATCGGATGCACCATCACAAACTTCATCAATCACTTTTATGGTATCGTTTTCGCTCAATAATGCCCTTATGCGAAATTTCCAAATTGCGTACTTTTCCCCGTCGAATGGTTTAATATTTCTTTTTGCCTTTTCCATTTTTTTTTTAAAAAAAAAAAAGAATATGAAATATTGTACTTATCTGAAATGGTAGGCTGGGCCCATAACCTGTTGAAATAATTTGCAGTAAACAAAACGTGAGTCGAATATTTAATCCGTGTATATCTTGTGCATCCTTTGGTTTCAGCCTTCCAGTAGTATATACATATATTAAACAGAATGTAAGGTTTCCTTTTATGTTTGTATTTATTCGTATTTTGTATTTTATTAGCACTGCGCTTGTCATCAATAATATAAAAATATAATCCTTTCTCGATACGTCCACACAGCTCAGAAGTCAGCAGAAGAAGAGAACGATATTATACAAGTGTGACCGTATATCGATATTAAGAAAAAGACAAATTATTATTCATTAAGAATATAATGTTTTTGTTACTAATATCGATAACATTGAATATACTATATTCAATTTGATATTTTAACACACCTCCTCAAAAATATTATATTCTTTATCACTGGTTACATATTTACGTTAAAACAAGGCAGGCTATTATGGGAGTTAACATATAGTCCAGCATTTGCTGCGAGGATTAGGGAAAACCCATAAAAACCTAATCAAACCATTTCAAATTAAAATTACGTTAAACAATTATATCAGTTCAAAATTAAGCAATAAAAAAAATATTTGTGTAGTCTCTCCATGAGATCAATTAAGTGTTTCATCTTCAGTTCATTAGACCCATTTGATTTCTCAGTTCAATGAATCGTGGTGCTGGCAATGTCTTCGTCAATAAGTCTGCGATTTGTTTATCTGTTGGAATATAAACAAGATTTATCAAATTCTTCTCAACTTGTTCCCTTGTAAAATGATATTTTATATCTATATGTTTGGAGCGTTTATGACATGAGGGGTTATTGGCAATACTTATGCAACCTTGGTTGTCTTCATATAACTTAATTGGATTTGTTAATTCTATTTTTAAACTTGCTAGCAAGGATTTTAGCCAAATAGCCTCTCGAACAGCTTCAAACAAAGCCATATATTCTGCTTCTGTTGATGAAGCAGCTACAGAACTCTGTTTTCTTGTGTTCCAACAAATTACGTTAGATTCAAACATTTTGAATAGGTATCCAGTTGTGCTTCTTCTATCTAATTCACTCCCACCCCAGTCTGAATCTACATAGCCTATAAAATAATTATTTATTTGTACTGCTTTCTGAAAAGTTAATTTCAAATCAATTGTTCCTTTAAGGTACCTTAAAACTCTTTTTAAGCATTGCCAAAGTTCACTATTATTCTTTTCACAATAGCGACTTAAAAGATTTACAGAAGTGCTTAGGTCTGGTCTTGTACATAACATTACATACATTAAACATCCTATTAAATTTCGACAAGGAGCATCACACTTGTCATCTGAGTTTAACGCTATATGATTTAATTTACTTGGAAGAGGACAATTTACTGGATTGCATTTATCCATATTAAATTTTAAAATTATATTTTGTATATATGCAACTTGACTTAAACTTATTTGACTATCATGTCTATCGACTTTGATTCCTAAGAAAAATTTTATTTCCTTTAAATCAGTCATTCTAAATTGATTCATCAAATATGTTTTAAAATCATTCATAGTTTTTAAACTTTTAGTGGATATTACTAAATCATCTACATATAAAAGAACATATATATTGGTAGTTATATCACCTTTATCAAGAAGGTAAATACAACGATCTACAGATGAATTTACAAAACCTATTTCCTTTAATGCATTCTCAAACATATCAAACCAACACCTTGCAGCTTGTTTGAGACCATATATTGCTTTATGTAGTTTACAGACTTGATTTTCTTTAGCTATTAGACCTTCAGGTATTTTCATGTATATCTCTTCTTTTAAAATACCATTCAAAAATGCTGTTTTTACATCCATGTGATGTACTTCAAGGTCATATTGATTAGAAAAAGACATAATTAATCTAAAACTTGTGATTCTTGCTACAGGAGCAAAAGTCTCATTATAATCGATTAAATATTCTTGCGTAAAACCTCGGGCTACTAGTCTTGCTTTATATTTTATTGGCTCACCGAATTCATTCTGCTTAATTGTAAAAACCCATTTACAATCCACAATATTTTTGTTTTCAGGCTTTTGAACAATTGACCATGTTTTGTTTATTAAATGTGAGCTTAGTTCTTCTTTAACAGCTTCTTCCCAGTGTTCTCTATCTTTATTATATTTTATCTCCTCAAATTTATTGGGAGTTGAATATAATAAAGTCTGTGCATTCATTACACAATTATTTATTAAATCTTGATAAGACACTTTTGGTTTCTCTTTTAACCTTTCACTTTTTCTAATATTTATCTGCGAGTCCAACATTACGTTATCATTACCTTCATTTGGTAAAATATCACCAGACACTTCTGGATCGGCATTCTCTAATATTGCTTCCACTCCACTAGGCTGTTCTTCTGACTTATCAGAATTTTCTTCCAAAGTTTCCAAACTGAAACTTTCACCATCTTCATCATTAAGATGCATGGCATTTTCAACAACAGCTCTAGATTTACACATGTTTGTTTCGTCAACAATAACATCTCTTGCTATTACAAATTTTTCAGTTTCCACATTCCATACTCTATAACCATTTGATTCATAACCAACAAGTATACCTTTCCATGATTTTTCATCGAATTTTCTTTTCCTTATTTTAATATGGACATATACTGTTGAACCAAATACCTTTAAGTATTTCAAGCACGGCTTTTTGTTGTGCCACATTTCGTATGGTGTCTTCATGCATTCTCTCAATGCATTACTTGGGCTCCTATTTTTTAGATAGGTAGCTGTCAGCACAGCTTCACCCCAGAAACTTTTCTGAAGGTCTGCCCCTATAACCGAGACGAGCTTTCTCTGTAATTGTTCTTATCATCCTTTCGGATACACCATTTAACTGAGGTGTATGTGGAACTGTCAAGTGGTAGCTGATGCCTTTTTCTACGCAAAATTCTCGCATTTCATTTGATAAATATTCTCGCCCATTATCTATGTATAAATTTACTACTTTCAAATTAAAATGTGCCTCAGCCTTTAAAATAAAATCTTTAAAAACAGCAAACACATCAGACTTGTAAGTTAATAAGTACGTAACACAGTAATGTGTATACTGGTCAATAAAAACAACGTAGTAATTCTTTCTATCTACTGTTGTTGGTGAAATTGGACCACACACGTCCGAATGAATAACAAACAGTGGCCTATTTATGTGATCTTTATTTTTAAATTTTTCAAACTGGAGTCTTGCTTGTTTTCCTTTAATACAACTCTCACATAGCTCTTCACTGGGTTGAATATTGTTTAAAATATAAGAATCCTCAAATAAATTTTTATGTTTTATTTCTAGAAATTTGCCTTTGCTTATATGCCCCAACCTCTCATGCCATAAGCTATAATTTATTTTATTAGATGCAAATGCTTGCTTAGGTATTGTAAACCTAACAGACGGAACATTATCAAAATAATGTGCATTCATAATATTAATTTCTTCTTTACTTACAAGTACACCTCCTGGGTGGAATACAACAGTAAAGCCAGCATCTTGCATCTTCTTAACAGATATTAAATTTTGTGTGACTTCAGGACAAAATAATACATTTTGTAGGGTTATTGGGGTCATTGTATCAGTAATTAGGTTTATAGTTCCCATCTTTGTAGCAAGAATATATTCGTTTGATTTTGCTACAGCAATTTTAATTGGCGATTCAAGTGAATTGACGTTTGATAAAAGACTTTCATTATTAATTATATGATCTGATGCACCCGAATCTAATAAAAATGAAATTTCGTTATTGCTATTGTTATTATGACGCTTTAACATGAATGCGAACCCGGAATTGCGAACTGGTTCATTTTGGCCTTGTGCCATTTGCGCTTGTCTTTCTTGATTGTTTTCCATTTCTTTCTTGTATTTAAAGCAATCCTTTTTGATATGTCCAGTCTTGCCACAATGGTAACATTTTAATTTATTAAATTTGTTTTTAGACTTAAACTGAATTTTATTTTGGAAATTTGTTTTATTTTGAAAATTATTAAATTTATTAACTTTATTCACTGCATGTAATACTTTAAGACTTGTGTCTTTTGAGGACTGTTTTAGTTTTATTTCGTGATCTAAAAGTCTATTTTTAACGAATGCTAAAGTCAAATTATTTTCTGCTAATGTTTCAATGGCAGTAATGACGCCATCATAAGAAGAAGGTAGAGACAGCAGTAAATGGCTCACCTTGTCCATTTCGTCCAGCTTTGCGCCAGATGCGATCAACTCTGTTATAAGGTCATCAAAAACTGTAAAATGGTTTACTAATACCATTTCGCCTTTTAATTTTAATGACAGCAATTGTTTTCTGAGAGACAATTGGCTGGCTAAACTTTTTCTCTCATAAATTTTATCTAAATTTGCAAATATTTCTTTAGCACTACATTCACTTGTGGCAAAACTCAAAAAGGAATCACTTAAATATTCAATTATTGTATTCTTGGCTGATATTTCAAGCTTTTTCCATACATCGGATGCACCATCACAAACTTCATCAATCACTTTTATGGTATCGTTTTCGCTCAATAATGCCCTTATGCGAAATTTCCAAATTGCGTACTTTTCCCCGTCGAATGGTTTAATATTTCTTTTTGCCTTTTCCATTCTGTTATTAACAAAAAAAAAAGAATATGAAATATTGTACTTATCTGAAATGGTAGGCTGGGCCCATAACCTGTTGAAATAATTTGCAGTAAACAAAACGTGAGTCGAATATTTAATCCGTGTATATCTTGTGCATCCTTTGGTTTCAGCCTTCCAGTAGTATATACATATATTAAACAGAATGTAAGGTTTCCTTTTATGTTTGTATTTATTCGTATTTTGTATTTTATTAGCACTGCGCTTGTCATCAATAATATAAAAATATAATCCTTTCTCGATACGTCCACACAGCTCAGAAGTCAGCAGAAGAAGAGAACGATATTATACAAGTGTGACCGTATATCGATATTAAGAAAAAGACAAATTATTATTCATTAAGAATATAATGTTTTTGTTACTAATATCGATAACATTGAATATACTATATTCAATTTGATAATTTAGATGAGGATTGTATTTATGTGCAACATAAAAAAAAACCAAAAAGGGGGGCCCCCCTGGGCCAAAGTAGGGGATGATTTGGAAGGATCATTTAAATTTCTATGGAAATTTTCCAAAACAGCCTCGATGTCAGCATAAATTACAACTGGTGGTGATAGTTTTTTTGATAAACTTTTAAATACCGTTTTGGTATTGGGGGGGGGGAAAAAGACAACAACTTTACCACACTCCTTAGTGTCATGGATAGTATTTGTACTACTATAAAATTGCAAACAATTTTCGCAAAAATATGCAGCAGAATGAGATCTACTATGTTGGGAATAGCATAACTTCTTCATGCACGTTATATAGGCATAATGCATCATTTCAACCTCACTATTAATTCCTAGTAAGTTTATGTGTTGAGTACGAATCTTTTTAGTTCTCACGGTAGGTCCTATAACGTTTTTTCCATTATCATCGATTTCATATATATTGATGCTGATATTCTCATTGAGTGTTTCGAATCGTTTTATTCCTTTGTTTGTTATTGGAAACTCAATCCCAGTGAAATCGAGTCTTACGCCTTCATAATAAATGGTATCTTGTCTTATGTCCACCTGTCGATAGCTTGAAGGGATTGCTAATTTTTCTCGAGCCGATTTTTTGTTAGCTGGTATTAGAAATGTAGTTTCTAAGTGTCTTTTATATGCTAGCGATGCTATAATACACCACTTGAAACAAAAATCATCAACATTTTTGACATTGATTATAGCACATCGTGATTTTATTTTTTTGGGTGCTTCTATGTACCTATTTGCAGGTATATGTTCCAATTTAATTATGGTTAGCTCAAAATATTTAAAACTTTTTATCGCCCAACCTGAATCCTTCTCTTGGAACTCACTGCTCTGAGTTATTAAGTGTTCAAGAGCATTATTTAGGTGTTCGTCAATTAACTCATGTTCATAAATACTCTTATATGGCGTTATGGCGTTCATGGTTTCCGTTAAGGTTTCATCATCAATTTGCTTTACATATAGTCCATATACTTTTAAATTGAACTTTACTGTTCTGTACTCACTCATACAGTAACCCATTAAGTTGGTTATATCCTTCTTGCAGTCATTATAAAATTCTTTTAAATCAATCTGACCACTGTTATTAGATTGAATTCGATAAGACTTTAATGGGAATTTCGACCCTGATGAAATTATGATGATATTTTTATTATTCTCTAGTTGTTCTGCTGTTGCATTCTTATGCTTTTCAGACATAATGTGGCGCATTTCTCTAGAGGGAGGATAGCTCTCTCCACATATTGAACAAACAATATTTGTAGTATCAATTCTAGGACGTTTTGCGGATCCTGACGTTGACTGACCTTGGTGGTTAGTTGTCCTAGAGGCTTTGCTCATTATGATTTCGAAGGCATTTCGACGATCCGAGCATACCTCATAATGAGAGTCGAGCTCTGTTAAATCCATGGATTTAGAGCATCTGTCACACGTAATTTGTTTCCGGAGACCTAAACAAATTTCATAATGAGAGTCGACCTCCGTTGACTCTAAAGATTTATAGCACAGTTTACACTCAACAAGGTTCCGAGGTCCTAAACAACTGTCATAATGTGAACCGAACTCTGATAGCTTGATGGGTTGATTACACAGATTACAAGCAACTTGGGATTCCATTTTCGTAATTTTTGTTGTTTTTTTTTTTTTGTATTGTTTAACCACTTTCACTATAAGAAGAGAACTAAGAGTTTTTTCGAAATGACGTTCTATTTATCTTCCTAACTCCTACTTAGTCGTTTGAAACAAAAGGCTCAATACCTGCTTTCAAACCTGTTTTAAACGATTTCTATTGGTGGTAAATCAATAAACCAATAAATACATTCAATAGTACCTGTATGCGACCTGAAATTCACTTGTTCTTTTTGTGTAATCTTCGCTTGGAAAACCGGTTTCAAACTATGATTATCTTGGGGATGTAACAGGTAATAAGAGAAAGTGAAATTCTCCCAATCAAAAGTAAGGGAAACATTGAAAACAATATATTTTTAAATGTAGTATTATATTTATTTTATATATATATTATAAATTTGAAAAAATAATCTAATATTCTTATTATACATAAAATTCAGCCTCAATTCTTTCTACCGCTGCTATTATCTCAGCGTCATCTTCGTCCCGAAGTAGATCTTGGAATCGTTCCCTTTTACAGCAGTCTTGATCATCGATCAAACTGAAAATATGGTCATCATCCGGGAAAACGAATGGTGTTTCAATCATGGAGTCCTCGCCCACATATTCCTCAAAAACATATTGCGATGAAATCATTGGGTCATCATCCTCACTATCATCATCCCATTGAATCTCATTGATAGGAGTCCAATTCCTCTCGAGATATTTTTGGGTTTTAATTCCAAAAATCTGGGAAAGGTCTACTGAGTCTGGTTGAGAAACCAGATCTATGGCTTCCTCCGGTTGCGACTCAATAAAAATGATCTCTAGGTTATCCATCTTTGTATACAGTTTACTAGTTTCTGTAATAGCTTAGTAGCCTTTGGAAGGCAGTGTTAGGAATACAAAACAGAGAAGGAATTTACACAGAATAGTAAAAAAAGGTTTAAGGTCATTGGGGTCGAGGTCCTTTTACCTGTAAATGCTTGACCTCTAAACTATTACATCAGAATCATTTCAAGGAGATGAAATACCTGTTTAAGGGTTGTTTTGAATCGCAGCATGGAACCAATAGAATAAACAAGTACATTTTAAATAAGAGAGAGGAAAATGAGCATGAGTCAGAGGGAGGATCGAACGATAAATTTTATTTGAGAGAGAGAGGATCGATATCGATTTTAGAAAATTTACAGAGGAGAAAAGCAAATTTAGTTTACATTTTCACCGATAGGTGGCGCCACCAAGTAGTAAAGGAAAAGGGAGTGCAGCGCGATTAGCTGAAAATTACAAATTCGCAACATGTTGCTTCTGGATGTACAGCATGCTGCTTTCCAAAATAAGCGCCATCTATTTCTATATGTGCAACATGTTGGTTGTGCAGCATGTTGTTTTAAATGGATATCGATTTCTAATTTGATCATGTTAAAGTAAATACTCATAGGATATTGTATTATATATTGAATTTGGAAATAAATGGTTTCAACATCAGATATTTGCCATGCTCATGTTAAAGTAAATACTTATAGGATATTTTATTATATATTGAATTAGGAAATAAATGGTTTCAACATCAGATATTTGCCATGCTCATGTTAAAGTAAATACTTATAGGAAATTTTATTATATATTGAATTAGGAAAATAATTGGTAAATGGTTTCAGTATCTGATATTAACATAATCCTTTAGAAAATAATTTCAGTGTTAAGAACCATGTATAGGAGGAGCAATCAAAACATAAAATTATATGATGAATACAAAAATTAATACTTCGTATAGTAAATATACGATCAACCCTTTTCCTTTACTACTTGGTGGCGCCACCTATCGGTGAAAATGTAAACTAAATTTGCTTTTCTCCTCTGTAAATTTTCTCAAATCGATATCGATCCTCTCTCTCTCAAATAAAATTTATCGTTCGATCCTCCCTCTGACTCATGCTCATTTTCCTCTCTCTATTTAAAATGTACTTGTTTATTCTATTGGTTCCATGCTGCGATTCAAAACAACCCTTAAACAGGTATTTCATCTCCTTGAAATGATTCTGATGTAATAGTTTAGAGGTAGTTTTTTTTCCAAGCATTTACAGGTAAAAGGACCTCGATGACCTTAAACCTTTTTTTACTATTCTGTGTAAATTCCTTCTCTGTTTTGTATTCCTAACACTGTCCTATAGTTGACTGCCTATATAATAGCTACTATTAGTTTTAATTTTGAAGTTGGTCTGGTTGGGGTTTTACTGGGTTTTTCCCCAATCCCAGCAACGAATGTTGGTCCACTATTGTAAATCTCCCAGAGCCTGACTTGTCACATTAGTTTTTGTTTTTAATGTATATGATTTGAAATGTTAATCTTAAGATTAGTGGTTTATGTTTGGTGTGTTATGTTTTTGAGGAGGTGTGTTGAAAAATGTAGAAGAAGTCCATCGATCTGGCTACTCCTTTGTGACGCATGTATGAGTACATGTGTGTAAATGGATGATGAAATAATTTGTTCTTCTGCGTAAGACAAAAACAAACGCACCATACACATCTACATGCAACCACTCAGCTATGTATGTGATGTGCTGAATACACACATATACACATCTATATCCCGCAATGAAGCGTCGGCTCACTTTTATTCTATTACCGTGAGAAGTCGTGTGCAACGAAAAGAAATAAGAAAACGAAATATATTAAATTAAAATAAAAGTAATAACAGCATTTGTGATTAAACATTGAAGACTGGTTTTAAAACATAAGAGGAGCTAATTTGGAGGATTGAAACAGCGATAAAGAAGAGATTTGGCTGCCATCTATCCACAGGATCATCTGTCGGTGGCCACGGGAGTTCAAGACATTGCAGTTGTATTGTTGTGAGCTCTGCTGTGTGAGCGGCAGCGTGCAGCGTATTTGTGCATTTATTCAAAAGGTTATGGGCCCAGTCCACGCCTCTTAACTGCAGATAAGTATAAAGCTTTGATTTATATATAATGGAAAAAGGAAAGCGAAACATAAAACCATTTGATGGAGAAAAATACTCCATTTGGAAGTTTAGAATAGGAGCATTGTTGACTGAAATAGATGCCATTAAGGTTATTGATCAAGAGTGTGATGAAATAACAGAAGAATGGAAGAAACAAGAAATAAATGCTAAAAGTGTTATTATAGAGTATCTAAGTGACTCCTTCCTTGGTTTTGCACCAACAGATTGTAGTGCTAAAACGGTTTTTAAGAATTTAGACGCTATTTATGAAAGGAAAAGTCTGACATCGCAGTTGTCTGTCCGAAAGCAGTTGTTGTCATTGAAGCTGAAGGGCGATACTTTGTTGTTGCAGCATGGTTCTCCATGGTTCGTAACAACACAGGAACACCTGTCTTTAAGTTTAAAATATCTCTATATGTATAACCGTATAAATAAACACTAAGTAAAACCTCAAATTTCCCTAAGTTACATTCCTTTCCCACGGTACCGGTGCACATCGATCACCTTACCGGGGACATTGGACACTTGTTGGGAGGCGATTGCTTAGGTAACCCTCGATTACCGGGCAAACCCCCCCACATGCGCGAGCCAGTCAGCAGTCTCCGACTTTCCTTACCGGGAATATTGAACACCGATATTGTTACCGATCAGCCCGTCTGCACGCGCAGACTATAATTCGGCCATATATATTTATGTAAGAACCCTTCCCACGGTCTGGAGTAGAAATAAGATATCTATAAGACATTCATGGGAAAATGAAAGGCCGGCCGATCTATAAAAAGGCTGTCAATCGGCCATCGGGGGAAGAGTCCACCAGCCGTAGCAGACAGGCAAATAACATAGAATAATAATACGGAAGAATAAAGAAACCCATTAAAAATTAAAGAACCAAAAAGTGTTGTGATTTCTATTTCTGGCAAAGTTCCTGGTTTTCCCGATAAAGTCCTCGTGAATTATAAATAACTTGTAATTCAGGACCCTGGACAGACTGATGCATACCTCAGCCTGAGATAGGACATTACAGTGGCAAAGCCGGCCATATGAAAAAAGATTGTTATATCTATAAGAGAGAGAAAAATAATGAAAACAATCATGTACAAGTGGCAACTGCTCAGTCTGAAGAAGTTCCAGAAGGTTTCGCATTCATGTTCAAACGTGAAAGAAATAAAGAAGAAGAAATTTCGTTTGTTCTGGACTCTGGAGCATCAGACCATTTGGTCAATAATGAGAATCTGTTTGATAAACTTCAAGTTTTGGAAAAACCAATTAAAATTGCAGTGGCCAAGTGTGGCCAATTTATTTATGCAACCAAGAAAGGCACAATGGAGTTGTGCAGTGATTCTCTGGCCAAAATCGTTTTGAACGATGTACTGTTTTTTTCTGAAGTTCCTCAAAATCTTTTATCAGTGAAAAATATGCAGGATGCAGGAGTTACCGTGGTATTTCATCCAGGAGGTTTAGCAGTTAGCAAAAATGGTGAGAATATTATGGAATGTAATTATGTCGATAATGTGGTGGTCTGCTTTTCTATACCAAAAAGGGCATTTATATCTAAGGTTCATTATAAAATAAATAATTATAATTTGTGGCATGAAAGGCTAGGACATATAAGCAAAGGAAAATATTTAGAAATAAAAGCTAATAATATATTTGAGGATATCGATATGTTAAATAAAATTAAACCAAATGAAGATTTATGTGAGGCTTGCATAAATGGGAAGCAAGCTTAAATTTGAAAAGTTTAAAAACAAAGATCATATTAACAGGCCTTTGTTTGTTGTTCATTCCGATGTATCAAGTCCGATTACTCCTGCAACTATTGATAGAAAAAATTATTATGTTGTGTTTATTGACCAATATACACATTACTGCGTCACATACTTACTGACTTATAAGTCGGAAGTATTTTACGTCTTTAAGGATTTTATTGCTAAAAGTGAAGCGCACTTTAATTTAAAAGTGGTAAATCTATATATTGATAAAGGCAGAGAATATCTATCGAATGATATGAAAGAATTTTGCAGTAAAAAGTGCATTAGTTACCACCTTACAGTCCCACATACCCCACAGTTGAATGGTGTGTCCGAAAGGATGATAAGGACTAACAGAATCCCAAATAATGCTTTGAAAGAATGCAAGAAAACACCATATGGAATGTGGCATAGTAAAAAGCCAAGTCTCAAATATTTGAGAGTGTTCGGTTCGACAGTGTATGTCCATAAAAAATTAAGAAAACGAAAGTTTGATGAGAAATCATGGAAAGGAATACTTGTCGGATATGAACCGAATGGATTTAAAGTATGGTATGGGGAGACTGGGAAGTTTTCAATTGCTAAAGTTGTTGTTTTTGATGAAACTAACATGGTAAACTCCAGAAGTGAGTTTGAAAAGAAGAACATTGAATTTCATAATGAGAGTATGGAATATTTTGATGAATACCAATAAAAATGGTGATCAGTTGGAAATAGATAATGTTCAGGACATTTGTCCAAGTGAAAGCATTGAAAAAGGATCTGATAAGATATCAGATGGTGATCCCAGTGGTGTTGTAACGGAAATAGAAAATGCCGATCCAGTTGTTACTGGTGATAGTGTATCAAATGATACAAACGAAGAAAGCAAAATTGTAAGGAAAAGTGATCGATTAAAAAATAAGCCATATAGAGATATTCAGTATTGTGTGATGAATGCTCAGAGTTCCAGGGAAAGTACACCGATTTCTTTTGAGGAAATCAGTTTAACAAATGATAAGGTACAATTGGAAGAAGCAATAAAAGATGAGCTAGAATCACATTTAATTAATAATACTTGGTCTCTTGTTAAAATACCTGATAACAAGAATATTGTAGATTGTAAATGGATTTTTACAATAAAACTTAATGAATTCGGCAAACCGATTAAATATAAAGCTAGACTCGTGGCTCGGGGTTTTACACAGGAATATTTAGTTGACTATGATGAAACATTTGCTCCTGTTGCCAGAGTAACTAGTTTTAGGTTTATAATGTCATTTGCAATCCAGTACAACTTGAAAGTACATCATATGGATGTAAAGACTGCCTTTTTAAAAGGAGTTTTAAAATTGGAAATATATATGAGAGCTCCTCAAGGTTTCCTCGTGGGCAGTAATCAAGTTTGTAAATTGAATAAGGCTATTTATGGTCTCAAACAAGCGGCAAGATGCAGGTTTGACGTATTTGAGAAATCATTAAAGGGTATCGGATTTGTAAACTCTCCAGTAGATCGTTGTATCTACATTCTTGATAAGGGAGAGATTTCAAAGAATATATATGTCTTATTGTATGTAGATGATCTAGTTATATCTACAGAAAGTATCCTAACAATGAATAAGTTCAAATCTTATTTGATGGGAAAATTCAGAATGACTGATTTATCAGACATAATAATCCGGTGAATTCGCCATTTCCCTCTAAACTTGATTTTGATGGCTTAAACTCTGATCAAAATTGTGAAGCACCCTGCCGTAATTTGATAGGATGCTTAATGTACAAGACCAGATCTCAGCATATCTATTAATTTATTAAGTAGATATACTCAATATAATAGCAGTGAATTATGGCAATGCTTGAAGAGAGTTTTAAGACACTTAAAGGAAACTATCGATTTAAAATTAACATTTTCAAAAGTTTCAAAATACGATGACATTTTTATTGGTTATGTTGATTCGGACTGGGCCGGAAGTATTATAGATAGAAAAAGTACTACAGGATATTTGTTTAAAATGTATGAATCTAACTTAATTTGCTGGTGTACTCGGAAACAGAACTCTGTAGCAGCTTCATCAACAGAAGCTGAGTATATGGCATTGTTTAAAGGTGTGAGAGAAGCATTATGGCTTAAATCATTATTAGAAAGTATTAAAATCAAATTAAATACACATATTAAGATATATGAGGATAATCAGGGGTGTATTAGTATAGCAAATAATCCTTCTTGCCACAAAAGAACTAAGCACATAGATATTAAATATCATTTTTCCAGAGAATAAGTGGAAAACAAACTAATCAAAATTGAATATATCTCCACAGAAAAACAGCTCGCAGATATGCTGACCAAGGTACTACCAGCTCCACGCTTTAAAGATCTTCGAGATAAAATTGGATTGACCGAATAATTCAGATGGAGCAGCTTAATATATATTTTCATTATTTGTTTAAAGAAGATCTCATTATGAAAGATTAGTTTTAATTTTGAAGTTGGTCTGGTTGGGGTTTTACTGGGTTTTTCCCCAATCCCAGCAACGAATGTTGGTGTGTTAAAAAATGCAGAAGAAGCCCATCGATCTGGCTACTCCTTTGTGACGCATGTATGAGTACATGTGTGTAAATGGATGATGAAATAATAATAATAATAATAATAATAATAATAAACAAACGCACCATACACATCTACATGCAACCACTCAGCTATGTATGTGATGTGCTGAATACACACATATACACATCTATATCCCGCAATGAAGCGTCGGCTCACTTTTATTCTATTACCGTGAGAAGTCGTGTGCAACGAAAAAGAAATAAGAAAACGAAATATATTAAATTAAAATAAAAGTAATAACAGCATTTGTGATTAAACATTGAAGACTGGTTTTAAAACATAAGAGGAGCTAATTTGGAGGATTGAAACAGCGATAAAGAAGAGATTTGGCTGCCATCTATCCACAGGATCATCTGTCGGTGGCCACGGGAGTCTCAAGACATTGCAGTTGTATTGTTGTGAGCTCTGCTGTGTGAGCGGCAGCGTGCAGCGTATTTGTGCATTTATTCAAAAGGTTATGGGCCCAGTCCACGCCTCTTAACTGCAGATAAGTATAAAGCTTTGATTTATATATAATGGAAAAAGGAAAGCGAAACATAAAACCATTTGATGGAGAAAAATACTCCATTTGGAAGTTTAGAATAGGAGCATTGTTGACTGAAATAGATGCCATTAAGGTTATTGATCAAGAGTGTGATGAAATAACAGAAGAATGGAAGAAACAAGAAAGAAATGCTAAAAGTGTTATTATAGAGTATCTAAGTGACTCCTTCCTTGGTTTTGCACCAACAGATTGTAGTGCTAAAACGGTTTTTAAGAATTTAGACGCTATTAATGAAAGGAAAAGTCTGTCATCGCAGTTGTCTGTCCGAAAGCAGTTGTTGTCATTGAAGCTGAAGGGCGATACTTTGTTGTTGCAGCATTTTAATAAATTTGACGAATTAATTGCTGAGCTGTTTGCCGCCGGTGCGCAAATGGATGAATTGGACAAAGTATCGCATTTGCTGTTATTACTACCTTCATCGTATGACGTTGTAATAACGGCTTTTGAAACATTATCGGAAGCTAATCTGACACTTGCTGTTGTGAAAAATAGACTGCTTGACCATGAAATAAAATTGAACAAGAAGGAACGTGTGAGTCGCTTCTAAAGACGCGACTCTACTTATACCCGTACTCAGTCAGTATTTACATTTTTGAACGTATGATTTTTTAGAATTTTAGCATTAAAAAAAAAAATTTTACATATTACATTTTTTTGCTACATCTGTTATCTACATCTACATATATTATGTATATTCTACATCTAACATGTAGATTATACAGGTACCATTTAGATTCTACATCTCCTCCGCTAGGGGTTGCTCGCGCGCTGAACGCGGCAGAGTGTGCGAGCGAGATGGAAAATGAGTTGTGTTGTCGTTGGCTGGAGGGGGCAGGGGAAGCAACTGAAAATTAATTTCGTCATTCTGGCTATAATTATGATCCGATCTGATTCAGATTCAGCAGTCTGGTAGATATGGGCATTCTCTACAATACTGCGTGCCTTTTTTAGTTTTATCGTATCTTTAAAAATGTGCCTACCACAGATTTTCGTTCTTTGTGGGGGCGGAAGGGGGCGTGGCGAAATTTTGAAATACACTTGTAGCAGTGGGATATCACATGAGTCTGGAAACCAAATTTGGTTGCCCTAGCTCCTATAGTCTCTGAGATCCAGGCGTCAAACAAGACGGACAGACAGTCAGACGGACAGAGAGACATGGCTCTATCGACTCGGCTATTGATGCTGATCAAGAATATATATACTTTATGGGGTCGGAAACGTTTCCTTCTCTGCGTTACAAATCTAATATACCCCTTAACTCTGTTTTGAGTACGGGTATAAAAATGTCAGTAAAGATACAACACTAAAAGTATTACATACCGTAGGGAATGAGAATAAAATAAAAAAATTTTCAAATAAAAGCTATGTCTACAAACCAATTAAGAACAAGTTCAAATCAAAGAATAAGTTTAATAATAATAATAAAAATTGTTTTCATTGTGGTGAACCATGGTTCCCCATGGTTCGTAACAACACAGGAACACCTGTCTTTAAGTTTAAAATAACTCTATATGTATAACCGTATAAATAAACACTAAGTAAAACCTCAAATTTCCCTAAGTTACATTCCTTTCCCACGGTACCGGTGCACATCGATCACCTTACCGGGGACATTGGACACTTGTTGGGAGGCGAATTCTTAGGTAACCCTCGATTACCGGGCAAACCCCCCCACATGCGCGAGCCAGTCAGCAGTCTCCGACTTTCCTTACCGGGAATATTGAACACCGATATTGTTACCGATCAGCCCGTCTGCACGCGCAGACTATAATTCGGCCATATATATTTATGTAAGAACCCTTCCCACGGTCTGGAGTAGAAATAAGATATCTATAAGACATTCATGGGAAAATGGAAGGCCGATTACCGGGCAAACCCCTCCACATGCGCGAGCCAGTCAGCAGTCTCCGACTTTCCTTACCGGGAATATTGGACACCGATATTGTTACCGATCAGCCCGTCTGCACGAGTTACCGTACCGGTACCCGGCCACCCGCCGGCCAAACCTCCTCGAGCTACCCTGTAATCGTCGGCAGAGGGGTGACGCAAGTTCAGTACTCCAGACCAAAATGCAACATCAGCATTTTGACCGGATGGCAGGCAGACCACTACTCGACACAACGTGACAACAAAGTCACTATAAAAACATACAAACAAACATACATATGTACATAGATATAAGAACCATAAGCAAAAGCTTTTATTGTAATAAAGATCAGTCGAAAGACGAACATTGAACGACGAAGAGTCTTAAATTATTTGCGGATTAACATAACTATTATAGTTTGAACGACGAAGAGTCTTAAACCACTTACTGGACTAACATAACTTGGGCAGCCGGTCACCTCAGCCGGAAGTACAAGCCTGGATACCTGGAAAATCTGGAATACCCGGAGGACTGAGGACTGGACCATGATCTGGATCATCAGTATATTAATTATCAGTAAACAGAGAGTAAGAAGGGTGGAAGTGAGGTGTGAGGAAGTGCTAAGAGCATATTCAGTAAAAGTGTATCGAATACAGTAATGAGTGCAAAATAAAGAAAAAAAAGGAAAAATATTAAATGTGTCAGACAGAGTAAGAGTTGCAGCAAAAAAAAAAGAGAATTCGTAGAGAAGAAACATGAGCTGAACGAGTGGTCCGTCGTGGAAATATTCTAACATGTTGGGTTCAGTTGTGCCAACGTCAAGAAAAAAAATGGAAAGAAAAAGAAACATGAATACAAACGTTGACTGTCCGCTCCTGACCGAGATAATTGCATCGCGCAAAGATCCCGGTTCGCTTCAGCACGTTGTGTAGCCAAGTGTATTAGGATACCACTGTATCGCGCAAGGGTATCTGAATAACACTATGGAAAAAAAAAATTTTAAGGGAATAAGGTTACCACTGCATCGCGCAGGGGTACCTGACAACCATTATATAGAAAAAAAACGAAATAAAGATGTATATAAATGGAAAATTAAAGAATATAAGGGTATCTACCAATCGGGATATCGCAACGGCACAAAAGAATAAACAAAGAAAAAAAAAATTTTTTTAACTTTTGCACACAGACTTCCAACCCAGCCCTCTGAAACACAGAGAGGCGAAGAAAAAAAATATAACAAACAAAAAACAAGAGCATTTCACATATATGTCTTTTACAGATTCTCAGCGCACACCTCGCTTCCAAAATAGGCAACGGAAACATAAACACAAACACACCCGAAATACACAAATAAGTATAGAAAGATAAGAGTAAACATAAGTAACATAAGAACATACATACATATACAATAGAATAAGATATTACACAAATAGGAATAAGAAACTAAAGGGTAGCAAACAGTAGAGCACAAGTGAAAAGGGTGTCTAAATGTCAGCATTGGAAAGAGTAGGGAAATCTTTGAATCCGCTAACGAGGTCTAGAGCAAAGAAAGCGAGTAGCCTCCCCAACATAGCAGAAGAGTTAGAATTACAGGAGCAGAGTACGTCCAAACGTGGAAAAGAGAGAGCCATGCAGAATCAGGATCAGGTAGTCGTTGCACCCGGAGGCGCGATGGCAGCAATTGACATATTAGGAGGGTTTAGAATATCGGATGTGATCCGTTCGATGCCAATCTATGAGGGTAGTTCTGAGACGTTGAATGAATTCATATTAAATGTAGAAGAGATTCTCTTAATGATTAGGGGTGCAGACCAGACCCCCACGGGGCTCATGGTCTTGAGGACGATTAGAAACAAGATACAAGGTAGGGCTAATGATGCCTTGGTCAAGGCTAGTACGAAGCTAAATTGGGATGAAATAAAAAGAGTGCTAGTGGGGCAATTTGCGGATAGACGAACGGAACAAGACCTGTTGAGGGAATTGAATCAGCTAGGACTAAAGCGACTATCTGTGGAGAAGTTTCATGACGAGGTTTCTGATGTGCATAAAGCACTGTGTAACATTGTTGACAGAAACGAGACGAATACGATTGCTGTGAACACCAAGAAGAAATTTTTTGAGATCACTTGCCTTGATACTTTCCTGACAGGGTTGAAGGGTAATTTGGGTAGTGCCGTTAGGAACAGAGAACCGGAGTCATTGCAAAAGGCGTACGAGATAGCCCTGAAAGAAATAGATATATATTATAGAAACAGGGACCCTGTAGGTCCGAGTAACCCAACCAGGCAGCAGAACCAAGGGTACAGCGGGGACCGATACTACAATAATTACGGCAACAGAGGAAATGGGAATTATAACGATCGGTATAGGCAGCAGGGGACGTTCAATAGAAGAGATAATTACAGATGGAATAGAGATAATAATGAAAGAAACCGTAGATTTGACAATCACTCGGAAGGTGGAAGCACTAGGTACAATAGGAAAGCTATTATGCCGAAGCAGGAGGTAGTGGAATATACTCCATCTGGGTCGAAATCGAATCGCTGGAATACGGCGAAGTCACAGAGAGGGCACTTGAATATGTCTGAAGCAGGTGACAGAGAGCAGCAACTGCATAATATTCAAGAGGAAGGAAATTTTCGGCAAAATGCCTCCGAAGACAGACTGGAGTTATAAGGAAGGATAGCCATGCCTCAGTACTGCCGTATATTAGTGTGACATCATCAAACGGCACCCCTTTAAAGATATTAATTGATTCAGGCGCTACAAATTCATATCTGAAACCCACAGTAATAGAACGGGAGAGATGGCAAGAATTACGGGAGGTATTTGTAGTCAAGACGCCAATAGGTTCGCATAATATACGAACTTATGTTAGAGAGATAAGAATTAAGGAATTAAGTACAACAGAAAAATTCGATATGTTCTTATTTGATTTTCATTCGTATTTTGACGGCTTGGTAGGCATGGATATACTAACTCGATTAGGAGCGACCTTAGATTTAGAAAACTTGACGTTGAGGACACGGGACGCAGTATAAGCGACCGAATAAGGCAACAGAAGTGCATGTATTGGCAGAAGCATCAAGGGCATTGGTTAAATTACCGGTCACAATACATGATGGGCCATTATATATGGATACAATAGTTGTGGAAGACGGAGTAGAAATAACGGGGGGTATATACACAGCAAAGAAAGGACAGGCAGAATTCGAAGTCACGAATTATAAAGATGAGGAGAAAAAGCTGTATTTGAAGGAACCCTTAGTAGCGACACGGTACAAACCGGAAGAGCATATAGAAATGGAGATGCTAGAGCCCTGTAAACGAACCGTGCATGAAACACAGTTAAATATTATAACAAGCAGTGCAGAGGACATGACAGAGAAAAGGAACTTGAAGAAAGAGATAAGGATGGAACATTTAAACGCAGAGGAAGCAAAAGGATTGTGGGAGCTTTGTTCTAAGTTTCCCAATATATTCCATTCAAAAGGGGATAAATTGACTTTCACCAATATTATCAAGAACGCGATCCCAACAACGGATGATATACCGGTGTATAAGAAGCCGTATAGGTATGGGTTTAAACAAAGAGAAAAGATAAAAAACCAAGTGGAAGAATCACTAGAACAGAAAGTGATCATGCACAGCCATTCCCCTTGGAGCGCACCAGTATGGCTGGTTCCAAAAAAAATGGATATGTCCGGGAAGCAAAAATGGAGGCTCGTAGTAGATTTTAGAAAAGTAAACGAAAAAACAATAAAGGACAGATATCCGATGCCTGTAATTGGGGAGGTGAGATTGAGATGAAAGAACAAGATGTACAAAAAACTGCTTTTACAACTGAAAGCGGTCATTTTGAGTATGTTAGAATGCCGTTCGGATTAACAAATGCCCCGGCGACCTTCCAGAGGGTAATGAATAATATGATGGGAGATCTGATAGGGAAGATATGTCTGGTGTATATGGACGATATTATCGTCTATTCACCATCTCTTCAGAGCCACATGCAGGATCTGCCCACAGTGTTCCAGAAGCTTAGTGACGCGAGGTTCAAATTACAAACAGATAAAACAGACTTTTTGAGGAAAGAAATTGAGTATTTAGGGCATGTAGTAACAGAGGACGGGGTTAAACCCAATCCTAAAAAAATTGAATCGATTAAGCGATTCCCAATGCCAAGGACGGCAAAAGAAATAAAATCCTTCTTGGGACTAGCAGGTTATTATAGGAAGTTCAATAAAGATTTTGCGAGAATCACTAAACCATTGACAAAAATATTAAAGGGGAAACAAAAAATTGAAATAGATGACGAATAATCCAAAACCTTTGAATATTGCAAGACTCTTTTGTGTAATGACCCTGTGTTGAGATACCCAGACTTTACAAAACCGTTCATTTTGACAACGGATGCTAGGGGTGTTGTCCCAAGGGGCAATGGGCGCTGATAGACCCATAGCGTTTGCAAGCAGAACATTGAATGACGCCGAAGCAAATTATTCGACGGTATAAAAAGAAATGCTCGCAATTGTTTGGGGGATAAAGTACTTCAGGCCCTACTTATTCGGACATAGGTTCACAATAGTTACAGATCACCGACCGTTAACGTGGCTTATGGGATTTAAGGAACCAAATTCAAAGTTGGTCAGGTGGAAACTACAGTTACTGGAGTATGACTATGACGTAGTATACAAAAAGGGGTCCCAAAATGTGGTAGCCGACGCATTAAGCAGAGTATAGTTAGAAGTTCACACCAGTGAGCACGACTCAGAGCAAGCGACATGCGCAAATACTGACCATATTAAAGACATGGAGGTAAACAACAGAATTCATGTAGGTAAAAAACCGATTAATGACTTTAATATACAGATCATATTTGAAATAGGACCCATGTCCAAGCGCACGGTAACGACACCGTTCAAGAATAAACTGAGACGGGTAATCATAGAACCGAAATTTGATAGGGAAGGAATGGCTAGACTTTTGAAAGAGTTAGTTAAGCCTCATAGGACTTGCGCGATATATGCCCCTGACGATATATTCGAAATAATTCGGGATGTATACATAGACTACTTTAGCCAGGCCAAGTTGTATAGGATTCTGAGATGCTTGACGAAGTTGGACGAAATACAAGAACGAGATGACCAGGATAACGAGATTGCGAAGTATCACACCACGGGGAATCATAGGGGAATAGACGAAACCTTTTGGCGCATGGGGCGACATGTCTATTTTCCGTACATGAGAAACAAAATAGCACAGATTATTAATGGGTGTGAGATTTGTCAAACGCTGAAGTATGATAGGCAGCCACAAAAGTTGGTATTTCAAAAAACGGAGACACCAGAAAAGCCATTAGACATAGTACACACGGATTTGTATGCAGTTAATAAGCAGTACGTAATGACCATAATTGACAAGTTTTCAAAGTATGCTGTAGGGTACACAATTCCCGCTAGGGACACCTTAAACATCGTTAAGTCAATGAAGCGATTCATTTGTTAGCATGGGATACCAAAGAAAATTGTCTGTGATCAAGGGGCGGAGTATGCTTCAAATGTTTTCAAGGGTTTTTGTAAGCAATATAGAATTGAGTTGCATGTGACGTCATTTCAGCAATCATCCAGCAATTCACCCGTACAGAGACTCCATTCAACGCTTACAGAGATATACAGGATTATTCAAAAAGTTAAAAAGGACATGAACTTAGAATGTGACCATGATGAAATCATGGATGAAGTGTTTATCACCTATAACAATGCCATACATTCAGCCACTAGGCTAACACCGTTTGAACTGTTCTCAGGGAGAACACATAGTTTTGAGGGACAAGTAGTGTTCAATGACGAGCACGAGTATTTGAGGAAGTTAAACCTGTACCAGAGAGAAGTGTACAGTAAAGTAAAGGAGAAGGTTGACGGTCAGAAAACGGCCAACATTGAGAAGTTGAATGAAGAAAGGCAGGAACCAATAATGGTTGAGGAAAATGACGTAGTATATAGAAAAGAAAATAGGAGAAATAAGTTGACGCCTAGATTCACAACCCAAAAGGTAGACGAGGATAAAGGAATAACCTTGGTTACGGAAAGGAAACAGAAAATACACAAATCAAAAATAAGATAAAGAATTAGGAGGCAATAATTTTGCAATTATGACATTACAGATTGCATGTGAGTTATGGACAGACCATGGACATTCGGAAGTTACAACCGGAAGAAGCGGTAGCAAAAATGGACCTCGGGTCGGCAAGGGTCGTTATGGGAGAAAAAATATTTGACCATGTCATAAACTTTAAGAATTATTAGAAAAATATTGGGCAAATCAAAGAGGCTTTAGATGTCATTCAGGACATATAATTTTCGGGAGAAATGTTAGGCATTTTAAGCGCAAAGTTAAATCAGTTAGAAGGATGGCTAAGTACACTAAATTAGAGGTGGAGAAACATCGATGAAAACATCGATGTTTCATCGATGTTTTTTTTGAAAACATCGAAAAACATCGATGTCCAGGAACATCGATGTTTCTCCACCTCTAACACTAATGCCGAAGAACAGGACAAGGAGAGGAATCTTTAATGGGTTAGGAAGCGTAATTAAAGTAGTAACAGGGAACATGGATGATGGAGATGCGCAAGAAATAGATGCAAGAATTAAAATTATAAATAATAAAACTGAAATAATGAAAGAGGAGATCATAGAACAGGAACATTTTAATCAAGAGATACTAAACAGATTCAAAAACATAACCGAACACATTAATAGAGAGCAGGAGGAAATTAAAAGTTTCATTAATAATTACAAAATCAACGTTTTTGGAAAACTAACGCAGGAGCATAATGAAATCCACTTGTTACAGTACATGAACAGAATAAGCTTCAACATAGATCTATTAGCCATGCACTTAGACAGTGTAGCAGAAAGCATCTTGTTATCAAAATTAAAGATAATACCTAAGTTTATATTGTCCGAAGAAGAGATAAAAAGGATATCGGAATTTATAAAAAACCAAGATATAGAGATTGTAACAGATGAGCAGCTATATAGGTTGTTGCAAATGGAAGCATTAGTAAACGAAACCGATGTAATCTTTAGGACTAAAGCCCCAATTTTTAGAAAAATAAAATACAAATTTTTTCATGTAATTCCGTTACCGATTAATTACACAAAAAAATGTTATAATCCCACAATATGTGGCTATTAATAATTATGAGATAAGTTCATTTCAAAACAAATGCCCAAAAGTACATAATATATTCGTATGTGAGGAAGAAGAGTCGAGTGTTGGCATCCAAGGAAGGGAGTGTTTGAGGAGCATCTTACTGAACCAGCCATCAACATGTGTGTCGAGAGGAATAGGTTCAAAGGAAATAATATTAACACCCGAGGTTGGTCACATTTTCGTATTCAATGCAAAAGAGCAAAGTTTGAATTCGACATGTCGTGGACCCATGAGGATCCAAGGGTCAACGATCATTAAATACAAAGATTGCATAATAGAGATCAATGGCAAGATATATGATGATAAAGTACCACAAGGAAGAGAGGAGTACATAAAGCTCACAACAATGAGAAACGACAAGATAATTATTAATGACACCATAGGTGACTTAAACCTTGAACAAATCCATTTGGAGGATGTTCAAAACCACAAATCAACGGCCCTTGAGATTATGTACCAAAATCGCCATGTAACGGCAATATACATAATCCTGATAATCATCTGCATAACGGTGATCATTATCTGGAGAGTTAACAAGTCGAGGCAAGCTTAAATTTGAAAAGTTTAAAAACAAAGATCATATTAACAGGCCTTTGTTTGTCGTTCATTCCGATGTATCTGGTCCGATTACTCCTGCAACTATTGATAGAAAAAATTATTTTGTTGTGTTTATTGACCAATATACACATTACTGCGTCACATACTTACTGACTTATAAGTCGGAAGTATTTAACGTCTCTAAGGATTTTATTGCTAAAAGTGAAGCGCACTTTAATTTAAAAGTGATAAATCTTTATATTGATAATGGCAGAGAATATCTATCGAATGATATGAAAGAATTTTGCAGTGAAAAGGGAACTTATTACCACCTTACAGTCCGAAGGGATGATAAGGACTATAACAGAAAAAGCTCGTGCTTTGGTTATAGGGGCAAAAGTACAAAAATACTTTTGGGGAGAAGCTGTTTTGACGGCAACATATTTGACTAACAGAATCCCAAATAATGCTTTGAAAGAATGCAAGAAAACACCATATGAAATGTGGCATAGTAAAAAGCCAAGTCTCAAATATTTGAGAGTAGTCGGTTCGACAGTGTATGCCCATAAAAAATTAAGAAAACGAAAGTTTGATGAGAAATCATGGAAAGGAATACTTGTCGGATATGAACCGAATGGATATAAAGTATGGGATGGGGAGACTGGGAAGTTTTCAATTGCTAAAGTTGTTGTTTTTGATGAAACTAACATGGTAAACTCCAGAAGTGAGTTTGAAAAGAAGAACATTGAATTTCATAATGAGAGTATGGAATATTTTAATGAATACCAATAAAAATGGTGATCAGTTGGAAATGGAGTTCAGGACATTTGTCCAAGTGAAAGCATTGAAAAAGGATCTGATAAGATATCAGATGGTGATCCCAGTGGTGTTGTAACGGAAATAGAAAATGCCGATCCAGTTGTTACTAGTGATAGTGTATCAAATGATACAAACGAAGAAAGCAAAATTATAAGGAAAAGTGATCGATTAAAAAATAAGCCATATAGAGATATTCAGTATTGTGTGATGAATGCTCAGAGTTCCAGGGAAAGTACACCGATTTCTTTTGAGGAAATCAGTTTAACAAATGATAAGGTACAATGGGAAGAAGCAATAAAAGATGAGCTAGAATCACATTTAATTAATAATACTTGGTCTCTTGTTAAAATACCTGATAACAAGAATATTGTAGATTGTAAATGGATTTTTACAATAAAACTTAATGAATTCGGCAAACCGATTAAATATAAAGCTAGACTCGTGGCTCGGGGTTTTACACAGGAATATTTAGTTGACTATGATGAAACATTTGCTCCTGTTGCCAGAGTAACTAGTTTTAGGTTTATAATGTCATTTGCAATCCAGTACAAATTGAAAGTACATCATATGGATGTAAAGACTGCCTTTTTAAATGGAGTTTTAAAAGTGGAAATATATATGAGAGCTCCTCAAGGTTTCCTCGTGGGCAGTAATCAAGTTTGTAAATTGAATAAGGCTATTTATGGTCTCAAACAAGCGGCAAGATGCTGGTTTGACGTATTTGAGAAATCATTAAAGGGTATCGGATTTGTAAACTCTCCAGTAGATCGTTGTATCTACATTCTTGATAAGGGAGAGATTTCAAAGAATATATATGTCTTATTGTATGTAGATGATCTAGTTATATCTACAGAAAGTATCCTAACAATGAATAAGTTCAAATCTTATTTGATGGGAAAATTCAGAATGACTGATTTATCAGACATAATAATCCGGTGAATTCGCCATTTCCCTCTAAACTTGATTTTGATGGCTTAAACTCTGATCAAAATTGTGAAGCACCCTGCCGTAATTTGATAGGATGCTTAATGTAAATAATGTTATGTACAAGATCAGATCTCAGCATATCTATTAATTTATTAAGTAGATATACTCAATATAATAGCAGTGAATTATGGCAATGCTTGAAGAGAGTTTTAAGACACTTAAAGGAAACTATCGATTTAAAATTAACATTTTCAAAAGTTTCAAAATACGATGACATTTTTATTGGTTATGTTGATTCTGACTGGGCCGGAAGTATTATAGATAGAACGAGAAGGAACGTGTGAGTCGCTTCTGGGGACGCGACTCTACTTATACCCGTACTCAGTCAGTATATACATTTTTGAGCATGATTTTTTAGAATTTTAGAATAAAAAAAAAAATTTTACATTTTACATTTTTGCTACATTTGTTATCTAAATCTCATCTACAATGTCTATTCTATATTTAACATGTAGTTTGTACAAGTACCATTTAGATTCTACATCTCCTCCGCTAGGGATTGCTCGCGCACTGAACGCGGCAGAGTGTGCGAGCGAGAAGGAAAATGAGTTGTGTTGTTTCTCGGGAGGGGGAGTGGAAGCAACTGAAAATTAATTTCTTCATTCTGGCTATAATTATGATCCGATCTGATTCAGATTCTGGTAGATATGGGCATTCTCTACGATACTGCGTTTTTAGTTTTATCGTATCTTTAAAATTGTGCCTGCCACAGATTTTCGTCCTTTGTGTGGGCGGAAGGGGGCGGGGCGAAATTTTGAAATACACTTGTAGCAGTGTGATATCACATGAGTCTGGAAACCAAATTTGGTTGCCCTAGCTCTTATAGTCTCTGAGATCCAGGCGCTCATCAAGACGGACGGACGGACAGACGGACAGTCGGACAGACGGACAGACGGACATGGCTATATAGACTCGGCTATTGATGCTGATCAAGAATATATATACTTTATGGGGTCGGAAACGTTTCCTTCTCTGCGTTGCACACATCCACTTTTACCACAAATCTAATATACCCCTTAACTCTTTTTTGAGTACGGGTATAAAAAGTACTACAGGATATTTGTTTAAAATGTATGAATCTAACTTAATTTGCTGGTGTACTCGGAAACAGAACTCTGTAGCAGCTTCATCAACAGAAGCTGAGTATATGGCATTGTTTAAAGGTGTGAGAGAAGCATTATGGCTTAAATCATTATTAGAAAGTATTAAAATCAAATTAAATACACATATTAAGATATATGAGATAATCAGGGGTGTATTAGTATAGCAAATAATCCTTCTTGCCACAAAAGAACTAAGCACATAGATATTAAATATCATTTTTCCAGAGAACAAGTGGAAAACAAACTAATCAAAATTGAATATATCTCCACAGAAAAACAGCTCGCAGATATGCTGACCAAGGTACTACCAGCTCCACGCTTTAAAGATCTTCGAGATAAAATTGGATTGTCCGAATAATTCAGATGGAGCAGCTTAATATATATTTTCATTATTTGTTTAAAGAAGATCTCATTATGAAAGATTAGTTTTAATTTTGAAGTTGGTCTGGTTGGGGTTTTACTGGGTTTTTCCCCAATCCCAGCAACGAATGTTGGTCCACTATTGTAAATCTCCCAGAGCCTGACTTGTCACATTAGTTTTTGTTTTTAATGTATATGATTTGAAATATTAATCTTAAGATTAGTGGTTTATGTTTGGTGTGTTATGTTTTTGAGGAGGTGTGTTGAAAAATGCAGAAGAAGTCCATCGATCTGGCTACTCCTTTGTGACGCATGTATGAGTACATGTGTGTAAATGGATGATGAAATAATTTGTTCTTCTGCGTAAGACAAAAACAAACGCACCAGACACATCTACATGCAACCACTCAGCTATGTATGTGATGTGCTGAATACACACATATACACATCTATATC
This sequence comes from Drosophila obscura, assembly GCF_018151105.1. Lineage (NCBI taxonomy): Eukaryota > Metazoa > Arthropoda > Insecta > Diptera > Drosophilidae > Drosophila > Drosophila obscura. The sequence continues at coordinate 882,229 of NW_024542768.1, read as the reverse complement.
CCGCAATGAAGCGTCGGCTCACTTTTATTCTATTACCGTGAGAAGTCGTGTGCAACGAAAAGAAATAAGAAAACGAAATATATTAAATTAAAATAAAAGTAATAACAGCATTTGTGATTAAACATTGAAGACTGGTTTTAAAACATAAGAGGAGCTAATTTGGAGGATTGAAACAGCGATAAAGAAGAGATTTGGCTGCCATCTATCCACAGGATCATCTGTCGGTGGCCACGGGAGTCTCAAGACATTGCAGTTGTATTGGTGTGAGCTCTGCTGTGTGAGCGGCAGCGTGCAGCGTATTTGTGCATTTATTCAAAATTACTATTTACCGGTTTCGAGGAGTTTTTAATTCGTTTTTTCAGAGCATTTAGATGACCATCTGAATCAAGGTATAACCCCGATACGTATTTAATCTCTCTTTTCATGGGCTCTTAACACCTCTTATCATTTGAATAGTGTCCAAACTTGTCGAGAGACATTTTGAATATGTATGCAAATTTTGAGTGCTTATCATATTTATTAGTATATAACTTGTGATTCCCGCAACTCCTCTACTATTGACATAATCTCATTGTTATGATTATTATTACCAGCAGTTTGAGATGCAATTAATATTTGTAGGCGTTGTACTAATTCATTGACATCATTCCAATACACATAATTCGGTTTTGTTTGCATTAGTTTCATCAAAGACAATATAAGTATAAGTATAAGTATAAGCTCATACATTTCAATTGCCATATGCAAGACAATTTTTCGGCCAGCGACGAAATTCGCGCCATCTCGCTCGCACAAATTTGAGAGCGTACGAATCTAAAAATAGAATCCGCTTGCATGTGTAAGTACACACAGAACAGCAAGTGCGTATGTGTGCGTACTTGTGCTAAGCGGACGATTTTCGAGACGGAAACCGTTTTATGAGTTGAGAAACGAAATTATATGCCGGCGTTGAATACGTCGCATCCTGAATACCCTAATGGCAATTATTCCAATGTGATTCATGGAATTTCATGTATATCCGATCATCATTATCGAATATACCATCTTAAAATAAATTATCGTTGGAGGGATATACATATACAATATAACAGTTTTTTAATATTGGGGTGGTAAGCGTCTTGCAAAAATAACTTACACTTATAAAGTGAAGGGTACTTATATTGTCTTTGGTTTCATGTACCCTTCCCCTCTCTTTGAACGCATTGAAGTAGACATAGCCGAGGGCTTTGTTATACACGTACTCAAAAAAGAGTTAAGGGGTACATATATTAGATTTGTGGTAAAAGTGGATGTGTGCAACGCAGAGAAGGAAACGTTTCCGACCCCATAAAGTATATATATTCTTGATCAGCATCAATAGAGCCATGTCCGTCTGTCCGTCCGTCTGACAGTCCGTCCGTCTGTCCGTCTTGATGAGCGCCTAGATCTGAGAGACTATAAGAGCTAGAGCAACCAAATTTGGTTTCCAGACTTATGAGATATCACACTGCTACAAGTGTATTTCAAAATTTCTCCCCGCCCCCTTTCGCCACCACAAAGTACGAAAATCTGTGGCAGGCACATTTTTAAAGATACGATAAAAACTAAAAACGCAGTATCGCAGAGAATACCCATATCTACCAGATTGCCGAATCTGACCTAGATCGGATCATAATTATAGCCAGAATGAAGAAATTAATTTTCTGTTGGTTCCCTCTCCTTCTCCAGCGCTGCTGACGCTACTGATTCTCTTTCTCGCTCGCACACTCTGCCGCGTTCAGTGCGCGAGCAACCCCTAGCGGAGGAGATGTAGAATCTAAATGGTACATAAATATATAATCTACATGTTATATGTATGTAAAATATACATAATATATGTAGATGTAGATAACAGATGTAGCAAAAAAATGTAAAAAAATCAATTGTTCAAAAATGTAAATACTGACTGAGTACGGGTATAAGTAGAGTCGCGTCCCCAGAAGCGACTCACACGTTCCTTCTCGTTTTTACATATTTCTCTGCTCGACTTCCTTTTATTTGATCATTTGGACTGTAATTTCGTCTATATACATTCGTCTCAAGTAAAATCTTTTTGTATGACTCTAATTCATTTTCAGAGTATCCATTTGGTTTACTATGAAAAATCAATGAATATAGGGTGATAAGGTCCAAGTGTTTCCACTTGATAATTCAATTTTTTTATTTTTTATATTTATAGTGCTGCTGCCAAACATTAATTGTGAATTAGCTCCCTTAATAGGACCATAAGCCTTGTCTAAAACATGGTCTCTTAATAGTTGACTAATATTAAGATTAAATTTGTCAACGGTTGTATCAAGTTCAGTGGTGTCTTCTAAAGCTGACTGGGAAAAGAATTCATCATCTTCATCATCATCCTCATCAACATCATCAGCAATATCATCAACAACATCATGATAATCATCCTCATCCTCATTAACAGCTTCAAACTTGGAACTTGGATTTGTCTTAATAGAAAACTTTTTACTCCTATTCTTAACATCAGTGTATTCTTCGTCGTGCTCATTTTTGATACTTTTAAATTTGTCATTTTTATTCTTACTAACGAATGGATGTAAGGGATCTGTAATCGGTTTTAAACTTTCTTCCCATTGAATGGCATTTTCATTCTTAATTTTTTTAAGGTCATCGAATTTTCTCTTCAAGATGTTTCGTGTCTTAGTCAACTGCTCTAAAATAATTCGACTCATTGTTAGGTCTTCCAACAGCCGACTCAAAAGTTATACTGCTATGTTGATAAAATGAATTAATATTTATATGTATATACCTTCAAAATAAAAATAATAATAATCAAGACAAGGTTGGGTTTGGTTTAAAAAAGTACATATTTTTATTTATTTATTTCCAAATGAAGTTTGTCATCTTCGCTCTTCTTAACTATACGATACTGCTTATTTTTCAATGCATCTATTGCATCATCACTCAAATTAGTATACCTCTCTGGTAGGTATAAAATAAAATCCTCCAGTTCCAGGGCAAGGGAGTCACCAATCCTAGTCTTCTTCCGATCGGCTTTTATAATTGGGAAGCCAACATCCCAACACATTTTCATTTTGGTTAGCAAGGGCTTATGAATTCCATTGGATTCCTTGAGTACCTGATCGCTACCCTGCTCCTTTTGATGATTCATGACGTTGATGGGTAGAGGTGCTGGAACTGTTGTTGGTACTGGAAACGGTAGAGGTGTTGGTGCTGTTACTGGAACAGGTGCTGGAACTGGTGCTGTTTCCTGGGGCTGTTGTTGTTGCTGTTGTGTCTAGCTGATAACTTTAGACAGAGATAGAGAGAGTAAAAAATTGAGAGCCAGATGTCCGCAGTTGAATGTATTAAAGCGTTGCACTCTCTCGTAGTTGTATTGGATGTTCTTACCCATATATCTGACTACTTCTTTTGGTGGTTTTAAATTTCCAAAACTATCAAAGTATTGTATTGTCTTTTTGTCTTTATTATATGCTACACAATGAGTACCCCCTGACGATGAGTCATCTAAATTAATAATTCCACACTAACGCATACGGGGTGGTGTTTTCGGAAGTGTATCTCTCATAAACACCCCTCGAAAATTATTAATATATTTTTGAGCAAATGTCTGAATATCGAAATTTGTTAATGCTCTTTTGGGTAGCAAACTAATTAGTTTTTTCGGTTCCTACTTCCATATGACGTGAGATACAAACCATATCCCTTTCCATACGGTTTTAAATGCAGACCCTCTTCCACACTAACACCTTGTTGTTGTGTACTCTTATCATTTGATGTATCCAGTTTTTGCTTGGCCGACTTGCATTGGAAATTAACCTTGCAATGGCCGCACCACTTGAAGCAATAGTACCCAGAGTGCTGAGTGCAGTGAGGATAACGTGTGTACTCGACAAGCCTCGTCCAATGGATTTATACCACGATCGCCACGCTCTAATCGTTTTTCTAATTTTGTCCCCGGTCCACAGAAATTATAGCCAGGAATGTGTGCTTCAAATGGTAGTATATTAATTCTGATAAGATCTGATAAGATATCAGATGGTGATCCCAGTGGTGTGGTAACGGAAATAGAAAATGCCGATCCAGTTGTTACTGGTGATAGTGTATCAAATGATACAAACGAAGAAAGCAAAATTGTAAGGAAAAGTGATCGATTAAAAGATACTCCAAAATTATCATATAGAGATATTCAGAATTGTGTGATGAATGCTCAGAGTTCCATGGAAAGTACACCGATTTCTTTTGAGGAAATCAGTTTAACATATGATAAGGTACAATGGGAAGCAGCAATAAAAGATGAGCTAGAATCACATTTAGTTAATAATACTTGGTCTCTTGTTAAAATACCTGATAACAAGAATATTGTAGATTCTTGAATTATGAATTCGGCAAACCAATTAAATATAAAGCTAGACTCGTGGCTCGGCGTTTTACACAGGAATATTTAGTTGACTATGATGAAAAATTTGCTCCTGTTGCCGGAGTAACTAGTTTTAGGTTTATAATGTCATTTGCAATCCAGTAAAACTTGAAAGTACATCATATGGATGTAAAGACTGACTTTTTAAATTCTCTTTCGTAGTGACCAGACGTGTTTTTGTTTTGCGCTCCGCATTTTCCTTTTGTTTAACTTAAACAGCGGGTGTTTTTTATCTATAATTTAACTCTCTAACTAACTTACATTAAAATCATTCTTTTTTCGCGGGTGCATGCCTGATAATTGTGTAAAAACACAACTTATTTAATAAATTTTGTGCGTCGGTTAGTCGTGTGTTTGTGTTGTTGCTTTTCGTAAGTACGCCCTCTCATTACATTAAGCCGCTCTTTGTCGTAGTTATTGCCATCTATCACTCTCTCTATCACCTAACTCTCAATAACTGTTCTTTCGCTCTCGCTCTTGTAACTTTTTGTGCAGTAACGCTCTCACTTATAAGCTGTTGCTGCAACCACTCTCCTCTCTCATCGTTTATCGATTCCGCTTTAAGCATTACTCTAAGCATTTGCTCTGCACAGTGGCCTACATTATAGTTGTGAACGACATGCGTTCGTTCATGAGGCAGACGCGGAGTGGCTTCAAAGAGCTGATCGTTGGCTTTAAAGAGCAATATGATCGGCTCTTGGCCATGAACACTCAGTTCAGCAGTTTACAGCTGCTGGCTGAGTCTCCGAGGCGCAAGAAGTCTACTCCGCGGGACTTGCAAGTGCCGACTGCCTCATGTCCACCGGCATCTGAAAAACTTACTCCGACCACTCCTTTAGTGCTGCAGTTGATTACGTTTGCTACTCCAAGGGCAACGATCGCTGCTGGTGATGCAGATTCGGGAGCCGAATGCGTCACTTCGGAGAGTATGCAGTTAGAAATGTCTGTAGAGTCCGTGTCCATCGAGTCCGCACCCAACCCCTTAACTATCCCCTCAGTTTTGCTCCCACCAGCTAATAGATGTCCAGGACCACCGGATACTGCCATCACAGGTACTAGGCCTGTGGTGCCAAAACCACTGGTGGGAGTCCCACCAAAGCGACAAGTTTTTGTCTCGCGGCTAGCCCCTGACCTCACATCCAATGATGTGACCGCTTTTATACAAAGCAAAATAAAAGCCGTCGGCTTAAAGGTGGAAAAATTTAACTTTTCTTACGCCAGGGCGATATCTTCCTTCAAGATAAGCGTCTCCCCAACTCAATTTGAAACGATTTGTCCCGCCAAGTTTTGGCCAGAGCATTTGGTGGTTAAAGAGTTTAAGGCTAAGAAAAAGAATAGGCCCCCCATTACTCTTCCTAGCATTCAGACCAGTGCTCCATCTCCATCCTCATCTTCCACCTCTACTTCCACCCATCCAAAAAACTAACTTCCTCTCTTGTAGTTACCAGAATGCTAGAGGCTTGCGTAGTAAGCTCAGCACTCTTTTCCTTGAGAGTCTTGAGGTACACAATTTTTATAAATGACCGTTTGTCTCGACGTAGAGGTGGGGTCCTTATTGCAGTGGACTCAAACTTCACGTCGGAACATTTCATGGTCCAGGTTCAACAAGCCTGATTCTCCCAGGCTTTTCCATTTTCATTACTTGCTCGTATATTCCACCTTCCTCGGATATCTTAATATACGAGCATCACCTGTCCGCTTTAAAAACAGTTTCTTCCTTGCTATCAGATAAAGACCATATGATAGTTATTGGTGATTTCAATTTGCCAGGTACTGTTTGGTCTTCGGTAATCGAGTCTAATAACCCTGTGCCCATGTCACGACATGACTTTATCGACGGCTTACTAGACCTATCCCTGTCTCAAGTCAACCATGTAAAAAATTCCTTGGGTCGATTGCTTGATCTGTGCTTTGTCTCGGATCCGACCACAGCGTTGTTAACCCGAGCCCTTCCGCTCAGTATACCTGAAGACTCCTACCATCCTACATTCGAAGTGTCAGTCGATATTGGCCCTACTGTATTGGATCGAATGGGTAGGCTATCTGAACGTGTCCGCTGCTTTCGTAAAGCCGAGTTTACGAAGCTTAATTACGAATTGGTCCGCTCTGTACTTGTGCACTGACGTTATGAAAGGCACAAACATTTTTTACAATGTACTTGACACATTTTTTGATTCTTGTTTCCCACTTTCTTGTTTCCGGTTAGATCTGGAAAGCCTCCTTGGTTTACCAAAGAGTTATCCAGTCTAAACAATTTTAAATCAAGACTTTATAAAAAATTTCGAGAAGTTGGTTCTCCCTCTTCTCTTTCTCACTATGTAATAGCTCGGTAAAATTTCTCCGTTCTTAACGCTCAATGCTATAAAAACTACCTATCTCGATGCAGGATACGATTTTCACAGGACCCTAAACAGTTTTACAGCTTCGTAAATAGTAAGCGTAGAACGTCCGCACATCCATATTCGTTATCTTTTCTCAATATGTCAGCAAACAATGATCAGGCAATTGCCGATCTTTTTGCCAAATTTTTCCAAACAACCTATTCTCATGAAAGCTACTCTGGTCAGCCGTATCCATACAGTTTAACAAGGTCTAATGGCATCTTCAGCCCCTTGTTAAATGAAAGCTCACTGCTTCATGATCTTCGACTAGTTAAGCCGGTGTTTTCACCAGGTCCCGACGGAGTTCCCGGCTGTGTACTTAGGTACTGTGCCGAGGCTCTGTGTGGATCCTTGCTTAAACTATTCACCCTATCCATTAACTCTTCATGCTTTCCCCCATCTGGAAGGAATCTTTTATTATTCCGCTCCATAAGAAAGGTAGTAAGTCTGCAAAAGTTTCAAAATGTTTGAAAAAATTTTAACTCCGCACTTGCAACATCTCTGCAAATCACTTATATCTCCGTCCCAGCACGGATTTATAAGGCGACGATCAACAACCACAAATTTATTAGAGTTTACCTCTTTTATCATTAAAGGCTTTCAAGGTAACTTGCAGACGGATGTCATTTACACTGATTTTAGTAAACCATTCGATTCTGTAAACCATTCCCTTTTAGCACAAAAACTTTACCTTTTAGAGTTTCCGCCTAATCTTTTGAGATGGATTTCTAGCTACCTTCGTTCTAGGTCTCAAAGAGTCCTCTTCAAAAACTCCTTCTCTTCACCTGTTAAGGTGACTTTTGGAGTACCACAGGGCAGCCATCTAGGCCCCCTACTATTCACACTCTTTATTAATGATCTGCCTTCAGTATTAACAAACTCTCGAGTACTCATGTATGCGGATGATGATAAACTTTGTGTCCAGTATAAGGACATTTCATTTCACTCTCGCTTGCAATTCGATCTCAATAACTTTCAATCATGGTGTTGTGCAAATATGTTACACCTAAATGCCTCGAAATGCAAAGTAATGACATTTCATCGCTCCAGCCACCTTTTGGCTCCTTATAGCCTCTGCGGTGGTTCTCTTGAGAGAATTACCTTGGTTGATGATCTTGGTGTTAAATTAGACCCAAAGTTAAAGTTTTCTGAACACATTTCTACCATGGTAAATAAGGCCATGGGTGTGCTTGGGTTTATAAAGAGGTGGTCAAAGGAATTTGACGACCCCTATATAACGAAGACTCTCTACATCTCGCTTGTTCGTCCGATTTTAGAGTGCATATCAACGTCCAGACATATGAGAGCTCCTCAAGGTTTCCTCGTGGGCAGTAATCAAGTTTGTAAATTGAATAAGGCTATTTATGGTCTCAAACAAGCGGCAAGATGCTGGTTTGACGTATTTGAGAAATCATTAAAGGGTATCGGATTTGTAAACTCTCCAGTAGATCGTTGTATCTACATTCTTGATAAGGGAGAGATTTCAAAGAATATATATGTCTTATTGTATGTAGATGATCTAGTTATATCTTCAGAAAGTATCCTAACAATGAATAAGTTCAAATCTTATTTGATGGGAAAATTCAGAATGACTGATTTATCAGACATAATAATCCGGTGAATTCGCCACTTCCCTCTAAACTTGATTTTGATGGCTTAAACTCTGATCAAAATTGTGAAGCACCCTGCCGTAATTTGATAGGATGCTTAATGTACATAATGTTATGTACAAGACCAGATCTCAGCATATCTATTAATTTATTAAGTAGATATACTCAATATAATAACAGTAAATTATGGCAATGCTTGAAGAGAGTTTTAAGACACTTAAAGGAAACTATCGATTTAAAATTAACATTTTCAAAAGTTTCAAAATACGATGACATTTTTAGTGGTTATGTTGATTCTGACTGGGCCGGAAGTATTATAGATAGAAAAAGTACTACAGGATATTTGTTTAAAATGTTTGAATCTAACTTAATTTGCTGGTGTACTCGGAAACAGAACTCTGTAGCAGCTTCATCAACAGAAGCTGAGTATATGGCATTGTTTAAAGGTGTGAGAGAAGCATTATGGCTTAAATCATTATTAGAAAGTATTAAATTGAAATTAAATACACCTATTAAGATATATGAGGATAATCAGGGGTGTATTAGTATATCAAATAATCCTTCTTGCCACAAAAGAACTAAGCACATAGATATTAAATATCATTTTTCCAGAGAACAAGTGGAAAACAAACTAATCAAAATTGAATATATCTCCACAGAAAAACAGCTCGCAGATATGCTGACCAAGGTACTACCAGCTCCACGCTTTAAAGATCTTCGAGATAAAATTGGATTGACCGAATAATTCAGATGGAGCAGCTTAATATATATTTTCATTATTTGTTTAAAGAAGATCTCATTATGAAAGATTTGTTTTAATTTTGAAGTTGGTCTGGTTGGGGTTTTACTGGGTTTTTCCCCAATCCCAGCAACGAATGTTGGACCACTATTGTAAATCTCCCAGAGCCTGACTTGTCACATTAGTTTTTGTTTTTAATGTATATGATTTGAAATGTTAATCTTAAGATTAGTGGTTTATGTTTGGTGTGTTATGTTTTTGAGGAGGTGTGTTGAAAAATGCAGAAGAAGTCCATCGATCTGGCTACTCCTTTGTGACGCATGTATGAGTACATGTGTGTAAATGGATGATGAAATAATTTGTTCTTCTGCGTAAGACAAAAACAAACGCACCAGACACATCTACATGCAACCATTCAGCTATGTATGTGATGTGCTGAATACACACACATACACATCTATATCCCGCAATGAAGCGTCGGCCCACTTTTGTTTTATTCTATTACCGTGACAAGTCGTGTGCAACGAAAAAGAAATATATTTAATTAAAATAAAACTGATAACAGCATTTGTGATTAAACATTGAAGACTGGTTTTAAAACATAAGAGTAGCTAATTTGGAGGATTGAAACAGCGATAAAGAAGAGATTTGGCTGCCATCTGTCCACAGGAGTCTCTGTCGGTGGCCACGGGAGTCTCAAGACATTGCAGTTGTATTGGTGTGAGCTGTGCTGTGTGAGCGGCAGCGTGCAGCGTATTTGTGCATTTATTCAAAATTACTATTTACCGGTTTCGAGGAGTTCTTAATTCGTTTTTTCAGAGCATTTAGATGACCATCTGAATCAAGGTATAACCCCGATACGTATTTAATCTCTCTTTTCATGGGCTCTGAACACCTCTTATCATTTGAATAGTGTCCAAACTTGTCTAGAGACATTTTGAATATGTATACAAATTTTGAGTGCTTATCATATTTATTAGTATATAACTTGTGATTCCCGCAACTCCTCTACTATTGACATAATCTCATTGTTATGATTATTATTACCAGCAGTTTTTGATGCAATTAATATTTGTAGGCGTTGTACTAATTCATTTATATCATTCCAATACACATAATTCGGTTTTGTTTGCATAGTTTTATGTACCCTTCCCCTCTCTTTGATCGCATTGAAGTAGACATAGCCGAGGGCTTTGTTATACCCGTACTCAAAAAAGAGTTAAGGGGTATATTAGATTTGTGGTAAAAGTGGATGTGTGCAACGCAGAGAAGGAAACGTTTCCGACCCCATAAAGTATATATATTCTTGAGTCGATATAGCCTTGTCTGTCTGTCCGTCTGTCTGTCTGTCTGTCTGTCCGTCTTGTTGAGCGCCTAGATCTCAGAGACTATAATGCTAGGGCACCCAAATTTGGTTTCCAGACTCATGTGTTATCACACTGCTACAAGTGTATTTCAAAATTTCGCCCGGCCCCCTTCCACCCACACAAAAGACGAAAATCTGTGGCAGGCACATTTTTAAAGATACGATAAAACTAAAAACGCAGTATCGTAGAGAATACCCATATCTACCAGACTGCCGAATCTGAATCAGATCGGATCATAATTATAGCCACAATGAAGAAATTAATTTTCAGTTGCTTCCCCTGCCCCGTCGTGAATGAAAATGTAAAAGTAATACAGAATACAAAATAAAATTAAATCTAATACAATTAATTCAAATTATATGCATTATTATTGGTAGTATTGTTGTATTGTATTCTCAGCTTCCTCATCCTCATCATCATCATCGTCACTATGATCGGTTAGCCATGTGCTGGATGGACTCAACACATCCATGATCTCATTTGAAGCATGATTTCCTGACAGATTACGCTCAACGTTCTGCATCGTCGTTTCGTAAACTTAATTATTAAGTGCTTTCCACAAATTCTTATCAAAGCTGTTACTCAACATTTTTGTTTGAATGGGTATGATTGCCAAGATGAGATGAGATGATGAGCAGCGGTTGATGAGCAGCACGGTGTAGATAGTGACGATGAGTATTTTTCAGTACCGGGATGCTCGGAGGACAAGGAACACGTTCGTTTGTATGAAGACGGTTTTGAAACAAAAATATTTTCTTTCCAACGTTCGCCTTTTAAAGAAACAGACTAGTTTTAGCAGGTAGCAGGTACCACCCTAAAAACAGGCTGACAAAAACCATGCTCAAACCGAAGGGCTGCATAGGTAGATCTCTCTGACTGCATTGTTCGCACAGACCCTTAGACTCAAATATAATATATTAGGGTACCCGCATATGCGAGTGGTGGTGGTGGTGGTGGTGGTGTTTGAGATGCGGTACCGGTATGAACCATACATACATATGTCAACTGTACACCTTAGCACCTGCTACTAGGTCACTGGGTCAACGGGTCACAGGTCATTAACAAGAAGAACAGAACAGATCAGAACAGAACAGACATGATCTGACTAGTTGTTGTTGGCAGCGACCCTTAAATTAGTATATCACCACCACCACCCCTCACGCATGAGAGCACACCCCTAAGTAGCACCCTCATTAAGGTAACTAGGTCAACTGCCATGATCTGACTTGTTGTTGTTGTTGTTGGTTGTTGGCAGCGACCCTAAAATTAGTAGAAGTTAGGTTAGGTTAGGTTGAAGCGGCTGTCGGGATTGTCAGAGACCCGACACACCTAGGCCGGTTTAGGCCCGTTGTGATACCGCATATACGTTCCCTTCTCCCTCGTGAGACCCTATGTTATCCATTATCCCATCCGGATGCCCTTATGAAGCCTGCGATCCGTCTGGGACTGATTGTAGACATGTCCGAAAATGTCAATTAGAAAAGGAGCGCCCAAGTATTGCAGTTCCCTTCTACTGAGAGCCGGACAGGAGCAGAACAGGTGTTCCACAGTCTCCTCCTCGTCCTCATCTTACAGCTTCGACAGAAGTCGTTATATGGGGCGCCCAGCCTGCTTGCATGTGTGCCGATTAGCCAGTGTCCTGTAAGGGAGCGTATGACTGAGATGCACCTACTCCTACTGAGTTTGCAAAGCTCATCGGTGCGCTTCCTAATAATGTTAGGCCATGTTTGTCGAGTTATGCGACATAGTGACACGGTTTGCCATCTGTCATTTATTAATCGCTTAAAATGTTCTTTTATTTTGAGCTTGCAGGTGGCCATTGGCATACGAATATCCTCCTTATCCTCATCCTCTGTCCAGCTTTGAGCCATCAGTAAAGATTCGAATGGCTCCCTTTGGACCAGGTGGTCCCTCAAGCCAGATGTTTCTGTGAGGGATGATTGTTTCGAAGGGGGTATCTGTATACCTCGAAACGCAATAGTCCGTTTTTGTGGGGACGATTTTGTTTCCATTTAGGATGGACGCATGACCGGTGTGATGTGACACCCATTGGTCAGAGTCTCTAAGACGGATTGCTGCCATTTCTGCCTGCTCCTTACCTGCAAGGTCAAGGCTCTGCAGGCATAGGATAGCATTTAGCGCATCCGTTGGTGTTGTGCTTAGAGCTCCACTGATGCATAGGGCTGCAGTGCGCTGCACCTTGCCCAGTTGTTTAGTGATGGTCCCCTTCGATAGGGCAGGCCACCACACTGCGACTCCGTAGAGTAGTATTGGTCTAACTATTGCCAGGTAAATCCATTGGACTATTCTTGGGTTCATGCCCCATTTTAGCCCAATGGCTTTCTTGCAAGTGTAGAGGGCTATCGTAGCCTACTTCACTCTGTCTTTGATGCTCAGGTTCCAGCTAAGTTTTTTGTCAATTACCAACCCTAAGTAACTGGCACTGTCGCTAAAGGAGAGCCTACATCCGTTTAGTATTGGGGGGTTGAGGGACGGGATTTTGTATTTGGTTGTAAACAATACAAGTTCCGTTTTAGAGGGATTGATTCCCAGTCCACACGACTCTGTTGAGTCGCGCGAGCTTTGCGGTCATTAGATCGCAGAGTGTTTGAGGGAATTTTCCCGAGAAAATAATGGCAACGTCGTCCGCGTATGCTACCACCTTGCAGACCCCCCTTCCAGGTCACACAGTATCTTGTTGACTGCTATGTTCCATAGAAGGGGAGACAGGACACCACCTTGCGGGGTGCCTCTGTTGACATACCTAGACTGAGTGGACGATCCCATTGATGATGTCACTGTCCTGCATGTGAGCAATTGATCTATGAGCATCATCAAGTGACGATCCACTCCCAGGTCAGTCAGGGCCTCTGTGATGGCTCCTGGTATGAACGCTCCCTCAATGTCTAGGAAAGCGATTAAGGAGTATTCGTTGACGTGTAGAGATTTCTCTACCGCCGAGATTACTTCATGGAGTGCCGTTTCCGTGGATCTTCCTTTTCGGTAGGCATGTTGAGCGCCTGACAGCCACTGAGGATTTATAGTTGTCCTCAGCTGCAGCCCGACTAGTCTCTCAAAAGTTTTGAGAAGAAAGGACGATAGACTTATTGGTCTGAAGTCTTTTGGGGTTGTGTGTGAGGGTTTCCCTGCTTTGGGGATAAAGACTATTTTAGCCTTTAGCCAAGCACGGGGGATTTTTCCCACTGTCAGTATCTTCCTGAAGATACTTTGCAGCCAGTTGATGACCATGTCCCCGGCTTTTTGCAACTGAGCCGGAATGACTTGGTCCGGGCCAGGCGATTTGTAGGATTTAAAGCTGTTTACTGCCCAGCTAATATTCCGTTTTGTGAGGATGTGCCCCATCGAGGTTTCTGGGCCTTCACTTGGGGTGTCTGCCGGCTCGATGGTCGTACACCCAGGAAAATGAGTATCGAGTAGAATGTGTAGGGAGTCCTCACTAGAGTTAGTCCACGTACCATCCGTTCTCTTGAGGTATCCCACCGAGAGGGATGTTTTTGACAGGAAGTAGCCTTGCGACTTCTGACGTGTCCTCAATTTCGGAGCAAAATTTGTGCCAAGAGGCCCTTTTTGCTCTCCTTGTTTCTTTTTTGTATATGGTTAGCTTACTTTTGTAATTTTCCCAATGCGCTTCCTCGCTGCTGCTTTTGGCTCTGTTAAAGAGAGTCCTGCAGTCTTTCCGGAGGGTATCTATATGTTTAGACCACCAGGGGGGTTTCTTTTTCCCTCTTGGTTTGGTTGGGGGGCAAGCTGCCATGAAGGCCTTGTTGCAAGCTTCCGTGAAATTGTCCACAAGACGATTAAGATCGTCTTGTGTGTCCGGGCATTTTGGGGCTAGGGGGGGGGAGTAATTCCTCCATTTTTGAACTATACATATCCCAGTTGGCTTTATTTGGATTAATATAGCTAGTGGGTATGGTGCTTTCGAGCGATAGGATTGTCTCGATGTACCCGTGGTCGGAGAAGCAGTGGTCCTCTAGGACTCTCCAACTTTCCATTATGTCTGACAGTTTGTGAGACAATAGAGTGAGGTCAATAACCTCTTGACGGTTTTTTATGATAAAAGTGGGGTCATTACCCCGATTACCGATAATTAGGTTGGAGTTCAGGATGAAGCTGAAAAGTGACTCACCCCTTACATTTGTATCCGAGCTCCCCCATTGGGTGTGATGAGCGTTGGCATCGCAGTCTATTAGTAGGCTTGTATCCGACCTCTCGCTGTCGCTGGCAATCTTGCGAACGAGGTCACTGGGAGGATCGCTTTCCTCGTGAGCCATGTAGGACGACACCAGGTTCAGGCGTGTCCCTTGTAGTTCTAGGCTAGCCGCCGTATTGTCGCCATTGCTAAAATTGTGGAGCAGAAAGATATTTAGGTGCTTTCTTGCTAATATGCAGGTTCTAATTTTACCTTCAGTTTGGGCTACAATCAGCTTGTAGTCCTTCGTCGCTAATCCACAGACCCTGCCTCCCTACCACCCAGGGCTCTTGGATTAGGACTATGTCCCCCTTCGCTTGGAACTAAGCGGAGTATCAGGGAAGCGGATGCTGTTTTACAGTGGTGGAGATTTATCTGCAGAAGCCTCAGAGACTTCATTAGAATCGTTCTCCACCACTGTTATGTCGGCGTCAGAGTCGTCGAGTATCTCGTCCCGACACAACTCCTCAAAATCGAGCATCAGCTCCGTCTCCGAGGAGTAGCTCTCCAGGGCCGGCTCCGGGTCTACTTCGGGTGCCTCGATCTCCGAGGCAACGTCCTGCTCAACTGGGTTGTTGACAGAACGCGCCTCGGTCGCTGCATCCGACTTATAGACCTTCATGGTCACCGAGCTGAACCCGAAGTTAAGCTCTCCCCTGGCTGCCTCGATCGGGGCTAGCGATTCCTTGTTCAGCACAACCACCGCCTGATTTGTGGGGCCCTTTGATGCCTCCACTTTGACCACCCTCCAATCTGAGGTTGGCAGTGTGGGGTTGCATCTCTGCAACATCGTGAGGATCCGCTCGGGCTCCTTGAAAGTGGCCGGTACCCATATACGGGCCCTTGGTCTACTGGGCACCTCGCTCCAGTCCACAGCGACGAGCTTCGCCCCGGCGTAGACCTCACCGATTTGCGCCACCG
This sequence comes from Drosophila obscura, assembly GCF_018151105.1. Lineage (NCBI taxonomy): Eukaryota > Metazoa > Arthropoda > Insecta > Diptera > Drosophilidae > Drosophila > Drosophila obscura. Next base: position 866,581 of record NW_024542768.1, on the reverse strand, counting down.
CAGCTTTGTATAGCTTTACGGAGCGCTCATCCTCGCAGGCTACCACTTTGATGCTCCCCTGGAACCATCCCATGTCTTTGCAGACTGGGGGTGGCCCGGGATCCTTCTCTAGAAGCTCGAAGCAGCGGTCGGCCAGTGCCGCTTCCACCCACTTCCACTGGCTTCTGGGTATTTTCCCCTCCGCGCTGCCTTTGTCGAGAACGCCTATCAGCGTCAGCGTAGTAGAAGTTAACAATACAGACAATTAACAATTAACCTCGGACTGAGCTGGACGCAAACGCACGCACTTCCCACCCCCCGACTTTAACAGGTGTCAGAGAGTAGGGAGGGTGTATACAACTTCATTACGGCTAACGAGAACTCATCCTTCCTAGGATCACTCCCTCCCCTATAACACCACCAGCAATGTACGCATGTGCAACCTACCCGACCAATCAAATTCAACCACCCCTCACGCATGAGCTCACACCCCTCAATTTCACCCTCATTAACGTAACTAGGTCAACTCTCACCACCCTTTTTACCTAATTAGGTAAACTTTCACCCTCATTAACGTAACTAGGTCAATTCTCACCCCCCTTTTTATGATTTATTACCCCTTAATTACCATCCCACCATCCGCCCAAAAGATTCACTTCTATTTTTCACACATTTCGCTCGTAAAAAGAAACTTTTGCTTTATTTTAGTTTATTTGTTTTATTTTGTGTTTGTAGTAGATGAGACGAGATGACACAATAGAAAATATATAACATAGAGTACGTACACTGTAGTATGCGCACATAGTTGGTATCCACTGTACCAACGATACTTAAAGAATATTCACTGTCACACTTTGTTGCAGTTACGTAAACAAGTCCCAGACATAGCTCGGGTGAAACATAATACGATCACCCAAGTTGTGCCTCGAGCGACATAAATGTATCGTCAGCATATTCTCATAGCTTGACGATACATAAAGTACACGCGCATCTGATTCCCCTCGCGCCCCCCGCTATCAGCAGCGCTGGGCATATATATAACGAATATATAAATGCGGCCGCTCCGCTACCGGCGTTGCTGGCAGCGCAGCTGCGCGGCCTTAGCTTAAACTACCATAAGATCTAGATCGATAGAACATTGAAGAAATGGAATTAAACGAAGACGGATGTCTTCACATTTACCAATAAAATTATACTTAATTATTCTTCAAATTTACCAATTATTTGAGCGTAGAGGCGTTGCGAAGTTCCCAAGATAAAGACGATAGGCAGTTCCAATTTCTTCAGTGTTTATTCGTAGGGTTTTTATTCACTAGTTGTATATGTAATCGCGTGCAAAGGTAACCCGTGTCGCTTAGGATGAAGGAAAAAAAATGAATGTTGAAGTTACGCTCAAGCTGCTGGGAGCGAGAGCGGGAGCGGGAGCGCACGTAGATGGAAGTTGCGCTCAAGCTGCCGAGGGCTGTCGGCAGCGAGAGCGGGAGCGGATCGTGGGGGAGCGTGCCCGTGGTGAATTTAAGAATGAAGAGAGCGTCGCCGGGGGAAAAATGCTCTTAAGTATGAGGGCGAAAGCGAGGGCAGCCGCTTGCGTAGCTGGAGTGCTAACACTGAGATGTGGCTGGAATGCCCACAGAGCGGTTGCCCCGCCAGCGCCGTCCCCACTCTGAACATTCTCCCCCCCTTGCAGGATTGCAAAGAGTGTTTAAGTCTGCGTACACGCACCAGACACAATCCACCCAAACACCGTGCTTTGAGCCACGGGGAGGCCGTCTTCGCGGGCGAGGAAGCCCGGCTGGATGACCTTCGGATATACATCTGCTCCCAAGACGAGCGAAATGGTCGCCGGCTTTTGGAACTCCGTATTGGCCAGCTTCAGATCATCGAAGCGAGCCCGGACAGTGTCACTCAGTGGACGGATCGGGGTGCGGACGCGGAGACGGGGCTCGATTTTGAAGACGGCCTCCCACTGGAGTCCTTCCGTCTTAGCCCGGACTATGGTGGTGCACACTCTCTCATCCCCGATGCAGGTGGTTGGCAGCTTCAATTCCTGAGCCACATCGGCGTCTATGCAGCTGACCGGCGTACAGGGATCGATGAGGGCGACCATGCTGTGCGTCCTCTGTTGCACCGCGAGGACCACCCGTGCCGTCGGAAGGACGTTAATGCTCCGATGCTGGAGCAAGGAGTGCACTGTCGGGGCCGGATCCCCGAGGACAGGGCGGCTGACCGGACGACAAGGGCGTCGCTCTGCGCGGGAGGTTGTAGGTGGAGACGTAGATGCCGAAGAGGAGCCGACGGGGCGCAGCGGTCCTGGAAGGTGGAGCAGGGTGTGGTGGTTTTTAGCGCACGTCTTGCACTTGTCTCCACTGCGGCAGTCCTTGCCCGAGTGGGCGTGAGCCAGGCAGTTCGAGCAGTATTTATGCAACAACACTGCTCGTAGCCTCTTCTCGCCGCTCATGATCAGGAATGTTCGGCAACTCTTCAACGGGTGGACTCCTGGGCACACTCGGCACTTAAACGAGGCACTCCTACCTTGTGCCGGTGTGTTATCGGCTTTGCGGCTTGCCCGGGACTGCGCGGAAAGTTTAGGTGCCATGGCTATACTCCGGAAGATGACTGTGATGGAAGAAAAGAGTCAAGGAAGGATTAGTACAGTGTTGGCACGGATTGTCAACGATTCGAAAAGGGAGCTTTCGGAACTGCTTAGGAACTACGGATACTATTGCTGGATTAAGCGGATTCTTAGGGATCGGAGCCTACGCGAGGGTAGGTGGAAGGGACTTCCGAATCCATAGGCAGCAGAACCACCTTCGTGATCGGTCGCTTGATAAGGCCGCGGGCGGTGAGTAAGTCTACCACGCGAACCTTTTCATCGGGTCCCGGATTCGTGCTCTGAACACGGCCGAGACGCCATTCATGAGAGGGCATGTTTTCCTCCTTGATCACTACGAGGTCTCCAACCTCGAGGTCCCTTGTCGGATGCTGCCATTTGTTGCGCTTGTGCAACTCTCGCAGGTACTCTGTCTTCCAGCGCGAACAAAATTGCTGGTTGAGAGCCTTGAGGTGTTGCCAGCGGTTTAGGATGGAGGAGGCGCTCGCCTGAATTTCGGGCTCTGCCACGGATAGTAGCGGCCCACCAATCAGAAAATGACCTGGGCTCAAAGCCAACGGGTCCGTTGGGTCCTCAGACATTGGAGCGATTGGTCGCGAGTTAAGGCATGCCTCAATCTTGGAGAGAAAGGTCGCGAACTCCTCTAATGTGTATTTGGAAGTACACATCGACCGTTGGAAAAGAGCCTTGAAGCTCTTCACACCCGCTTCCCATAAGCCCCCCATATGTGGGGCCCCTGGAGGGATGAATCGCCACGTGAGCCCCTGCTGGCTGTACACCGCGGAGGTCCGAGTGCGGAGGGCCTCGAGAAGGTCCACAGCCAGAGAGCGGGATGCGCCGAAAAATTCCTCCCGTTGTCGGAGTGGACTTCGTGGGGACAGCCTCGTCTCGCGACGAACCGGGCGAAGGCGGCTAGGAAAGTGTCGGTGGACAAGTCGGACATAGCCTCCAAATGGATGGCCTTCGTGGTAAAACAAACGAAAACGCACACATACCCCTTGGAGATGCGACAGGCGCGTCCTGTGAAACTTTTCACGTCGAACGGCCCGGCGAAGTCGACTCCGGTGTATGTGAACGGCCGCGAAAATGTAACTCGTGAGGAAGGAAGGTCGCCCATTAATTGGGTTTGGAGTCGCTTGCGTTGGATGACGCAGACCTTACAGGAGTGGATTACTGCCCTCACGACGTGACGTAGTCGAGGGATCCAGTATGTTGCCCGGAGAAGGCGGATGACCAGCTGGTTCCCACCATGTAGGGATACGTGATGGGTGAATCGAACCAGCAGGCGAACCAGGAGGCATGCGGGTGGCAACAGGATTGGATGCCGCTCATTGTAGGTCATGGATGCCGAGGCTCGGACCCGGCCACATGCCCGCATGACTCCGTTTTGGTCCAGGAACGGATTGAGGTTCTGAAGAGAGCTCGTAGTCGGAAGTGGCTGCTTGTTTACAAGACAGCGATGCTCCGCCGTATAATGGAAGCGTTGGGTCGTGATGGTGACAGCTTGGAGAGCTGCAGCGACCTCTTTATTGTCTAGCTCTGTGGATACGTGGACTGGCGTTGCTTGCCCTCTGACGCGCTGGCCGAACCGCCGAACGTAGGCGATCACGCGCAGAGCGCGTCCGAATTCGGAAAATCGGCTGAGAATGTCCGAGGCGGTGTCAGTGGCGTGGTGAACCTTGACGGCTCGTTTCTCCAAGTCGGTCTCAAGGATTGAGCCTCGTGGACAAGGCCACTCCGACTGCGGACCACGCAGCCACGCAGGGCCATGCCACCACATGTCATTGCCGACCAGTTCAGTGGGTCCGAGCCCTCGACTGGCGAGGTCGGCCGGGTTGTCCTCGGATCGGACGTGGCTCCATCGTTCGCGGGGCCAACAGCGAGTGATTTTGGCGACTCGATTCCCTACAAAAGTGGTCCAATCACATGCCGGCCTGTTCAACCAGGCCAACACAATAGTGGAATCGGTCCAAAAGTACACCTGGCTGGCGTCGAGCGGCATTTGAGGAAGGATGGCCACGGAGAGTTCTGTCAGAAGGACAGCTCCGCACAGCTCGAGTCGAGGCAACGAGACTGTTTTCACGGGGGCAACGCGGGTTTTGGCTGTGAGAAGGGTACACACAATGCCCTGCCCCATAGGCACGTTGAGACGCGTCGCAGAACCCATGAATCTGTACCTTGGCCATCGGACGGACGTGTAACCACCGCGGAATGCGGATCCCTTGGATGGCCGGAAAGCTTTTCAGGAATGTCTCCCAGGCTTGAGACAGATCGTTAGGAAGGACGTCATCCCATCCTAACTCTCTCAACCAAATCTCCTGCATAAATATTTTCGCTTGGACGACGAAGGGGGCAAGCCATCCCGCTGGATCAAAGAGCTGCGCGATCTGGGACAGCACATTGCGCTTCGTGCAGGATTGTCGCTCGTTTAAAGCGGGAGGCGAAAAGAAGAACTCGTCGGCACTGGCTTGCCATCGGATTCCCAACGTCTTAGCGATGCTACTCTCTTCCAGCTCTAGGAAGTCAGCGCGGAGTAAGTGGTCGACTGGAATGTCGCGCAGGACGCCCTTATGGTTAGCTGTCCACTTTCGGAGCGGAAACCCTGCAGAGTCGAGTGCTTCGCGTAGTTCAGCAATGGCGGAAATTGCCTGAGACTGAGAGTGAGCACCAGCGAGCACGTCGTCCACGTACATGTCGCTCTCCAGGATGACGCTTGCCATCGGCAGCTGTGGACGCACCTCTTGTGCGAGTTGCTTGAGGACGCGGAGGGCGAGGTACGGTGCGCAGTTGACTCCGAAAGTGACAGTGGTGAGCTCGTAGTCACACACGTCCCCGTTACGGTCGCGAAACCGTAGCGAAAGACGCGCCACCTCAGGATTTGCATGGTCAAGTCAGACTGAAGGACTGGCCCAGCATGCAACGTGTCGTTGAGGCTTTTCCCGTTGGAAGACGGGCTTTAGGCGTTGAAGACTACGCGCAATTTGGTTGTGGTGCTGTCGGGTTTAAACAAGGCGTGATGTGGCAGGTAGAAATGGCCGGAATCATGACTAGGTGTAACCGCTGTCATGTGGCCGAGCTCTAAATATTCCTGAATGACGGAGTCGTACTGCTTCTTGAGCGGCAAGTTCCGCTGCAGCCGCTGCTCGTTTCTAAGGAACTGGGCCTTGGCCGCGCTTCTGGAGTGGCCTAGCTCGACTTTTTCTGGACACTTGAAAGGGAGAGTAACCACGTATCTCCCATCGGGGGTTCGTTTAGTGGTCTGGAGGAAGTTTTCCTCGCACACTGAATCGGACTCGCTCGTCGGTCTCCCCGGAAGGTCCTCCACCTCCCAGAATTTGGTGAGAAGCTTCTCGAGTCGGACATCCGAATTAAACGAGAGCTTCGTGGTGAAGGCGGAAACCGTCCGAGCCGAGTCAGCTGATACCGGACCGGATAGGACCCATCCGAAGATGGTCTCTTGTCCCAGCAGCGAGCCACAAATGGCAGACTGGAAGCCGCTCAACAGGATAGCAGGAAGGATGTCAGCGCCTAGAAGCACATCAATCTGCGAGCTTCGGTGGAAGGAAGGGTCTGCCAATTGGAGGTTTGGAAGGTTATCCAAGAAGTGCTGCGGTATCGGATATGAAGGAAGGTTGCCTGCTAATTGAGGCAGAACATATGCCGTGGTCTCGATCTTGAGGCCCGGCCTGGAGGCGGCCCCGATCATGAAGTGGCAACGCTTTTGCGCCTTAGCCGCTACGGTTTGGTTTAAACCCGCGACTTGAGCCTGGATAGCTTCGAACGGTGGCTTAATGATGTTAAAGAGGCGTTCAGTGATGAACGTCGCTTCGGAGCCTGAGTCGATCAGAGCGCGGGCACGGAAATTGGTCCCCAGGTGGCAAATATTAATGAGTGCTGTGCCCAGAAGAACGGTACTTGTGCTGGAAGAGAAATAGCTCTGTACGTTGGGCTGAGAATCGGACGAGCTGGGGGTTTGGGCGGATGTCGAAGCCGCCATGTTGGACGGAGGCGCGGAACGATGCAGAAGCGTGTGATGCCTGGCTCCACAAGTGGAACAATTGTGGCTGCTTGAGCAGTCGCGAAGCTGATGGCCTCTTGCGAAGCAATTTAGGCACAGCTGTTTTGTCTTGATGCAATTGGAACGTGCATCAGCGGACATGTTGAGAAAGCGCGGACATAGTCGGATCGGGTGATTCTCCTTGGAACAGAGATCACACGTCCTCTTCTTCGGACTCACTTGGTTCTTGAAAGAAAGAACCTTGTTCGGCACCGAACTGCCGTGCGACCGGAATGGATTGGATCGGCTGCAAGAAGTGGATGGATTCTGGCCGCCTTGGGAGGGTGGCGGATTCGTAGCCACTCGGGAAGTGGAAGGGTCGCTCTCAATAGCTTCGAGCGTCAAATAGCGCTGAGTGAGGAAGGAGTCGATTTCCTTCCAGGGCGGCACTTCCTTCTTGTCCGTCACGGACGCTTCCCATAAGGCGCGGCTTAGCTTCGGCAACTTTGAAGCGCAGATAGTTACAAGCAGACTATCCCAATTGTCCGTGCAAACGTTGGAGACCGCTAGCGCATTTAGGACTCCCTGCATCGTACTTTGAAGTTCCTTCAAAGCCCGACTGCATTCGGAAGTTACGCGGGGCAAGAAGAGGAGAATGTTAATTTGGTTGGTCACCAGAAGCCGATTGTTCTCATATCGGCTGCGGAGAGCCAACCAGGCGGACTCGAAACCGTCATTCGTGAGGGGGGACTTTTCTACAATGGCCTTTGGGTCGCCCCTGGTCTTCTCGGTGAGGCGGTATAACTTCTCTACCGGAGATAATTTTGGATTGTTTATCACGACCGCGGTGAACAGATCCCGGAATGTGGGCCAGCGGACGTAGTCCCCTGCGAAAACCTCAATATTGACGGGAGGCAGTCGACAGCCGCCCTGTTGGACTGGCTGTGCGGGAGGAAGGACTGCGGAGGGGGCCAGCTGGGCATTGAGGTCGCTGAGACACTGCTCAAATACCCCATAGCATTCGCCATATGTTTCCCGGATGTCCGCTTGGATTTCTGGATCCTCGTCAGCCATCACCGCGGAACAGGCCTTGTGTTCGGCCTCGACGTCCGTCCACATGCTGAGGATTTGGCCTCGGCGGACCTCGGACAGAGGGGCGGATGGGGCGGAAGTGATACGCTCTGCCAGGTGGGATAGTCGGCCAATGGCGGCTACCAACTTGGTCGATTTGGTCCTTGTAGCAGGGCTGCTACTGGCTGCTCTCGGAGTGAGGGATGCCTTGATTGGCTGTGTCGGAGTAGTTCCGGAGGCGGACGAGGTGCGTAGCCGGTTGGACGAGGTCACAGGCAAAAGTTGTTTGCCGTCCTTGTGACCTGTTGGCATAATTTAAAAGGACCCACGCAAGAAAAAATCGGTTTTTTTGGAAGTCTGTGAGGGACTGCAGACTGGTCTGAATAGAGTTGACTCGGAACCGTCAGGAAACACCCGTAACCCAAACACGGACTATCAGACAAAAGGCCTCAAGCTAGCTGGAAGGCAATAATCGGAACGACTCGGATTGTTTGAGGTCACCTGTAGGTGAGAAATCTCAAACAATGAGTGACCCTATATTGAGCCGAGCTGAGGAGAGGAACGGTCACACTGGAGTAGCAATATTTGGAAATATTGTACTCGTGCGAGTCTCCTCCGTTTACCCCTTGACGCAGTCGTGAGCGGAACTGGGTTACTATCGGATGGAAGGAAGCAATGGAAGCATGCACGGACACCTCACAGAAACGGAACAACAATAACTTCTTTGTCAAAACAAAAAAAATATTTTTTTTTGTTTGTGAACAAAAAAAAAGACTTGGAGGTTTTTCTTGGACGTGGTCGGAGTATTTAATTATTTAACTCATTTTTTTTTTTTCCTATTCGGATGAACACCGGGTTCGGATGCCGATAGTTTTTGGGCCACCACTCACTCTCGGAACAAAAAAAATATCAAAACACGCAACACAATTTGCCAATTTGTAAGGTAAATTGCCAAATAATTACGGAAAATGCGCCGTGCCTTGGTCGCGAGTAATTAATTTGGACTCTGGAGAATGTGGGAGAAATTGGAGACCTTGCGAAAAGTGGCTGGAGGGCACGAATTTCACTTAATCGCGGATTTTCAAATATGGCACTTGCGCGGAGTGGTGGAATGCGGTATTTAATTATTTGGTATTTTTGTTGAATGTGTGTATGTATGTATATAGTTGGGAGCCAACTATGCAAGTAAATGTAATAAATAAATAAATAAAATAAATAATAAATTTAATTAAGAAAACACAGGTAGCTGGATGGATACTTTTATTGCTGTTGTAATGTGTATATGTTGGTATGTGTGTGTGTTCACTTGCACTTGGAGTGTGCCAGTGTATATTGTATTAGGGTAGGGCGCGGATGGAATGCTCTTGGAGACCTGTATATCAATGTAGGTGTGTGTGAATTCACTTGCACTTGGATCGTACCAATATATATATAATATATAGGGGTAGTAAAGGCCGCGGATGGAACACACTGAAGAAATATTAGTGTATGTGTGTGTGTATGTACGCAAGCCGCTCTCATGGGCTGGAATGTGCGTACATACATAGGCGCGGAATACACTTTTATTTAATATATTGTATTAAATAATTAATTATTTTGGTAAATAATTTGTCCGCGAGTTATGGACGGACACAAGAAACCGACGAAAAACTACCGTATTACTGGTAATTCGAAGTGAAGTACCGGAGAACGGCCGGAATTGCCGATAATATGGCGGTGTCGAAGTTGGAAGCACTACGGATAACGGAGATGGCGAGAGTACATATATAAGACTATATATATGTACTTCGGTCACGGCACTTTGAACTCGCGGAATTTTCTCTGGAGCCCAAACCGCGAAATGGAGGCGGTTTATGGTAAAGAAGGCAAGCGTACTTATCTTGTGATTTCCTGGTGAAGGCGATGCCGTGCTCGAAGGCTGGAGAAGCTTTTGGGGAAAAAGTAAATCCGGCTCGAAGGACCAATATTTGAGCGTAGAGGCGTTGCGAAGTCCCAGGATCAGTTCCCAAAGATAAAGACGATAGGCAGTTCCAATTTCTTCAGTGTTTATTCGTAGGGTTTTTATTCACTAGTTGTATATGTAATCGCGTGCAAAGGTAACCCGTGTCGCTTAGGATGAAGGAAAAAAAATGAATGTTGAAGTTACGCTCAAGCTGCTGAGGGCTGCTGGGAGCGAGAGCGGGAGCGCACGTAGATGGAAGTTGCGCTCAAGCTGCCGAGGGCTGTCGGCAGCGAGAGCGGGAGCGTGATCGTGGGCGGGAGCGTGCCCGTGGTGAATTTAAGAATGAAGAGAGCGTCGCCGGGGGGAAAATGCTCTTAAGTATGAGGGCGAAAGCGAGGGCAGCCGCTTGCGTAGCTGGAGTGCTAACACTGAGATGTGGCTGGAATGCCCACAGAGCGGTTGCCCCGCCAGCGCCTCCCCCACTCTGAACACCAATCAAAATATATCTAATTACATGGCGACCGTGACAACGGTTCGAGTTCGCGCCGAAACTACAAATAAATTTTCGTGCATTGTGTAAAGTTAAAAACACAGAAACAAAAAAAAATGTCAAATTAAATGAGAAAAAAATGTGGGCTGTGTTGTGATAATATATTTACCAAAATAAGAGAATTCATTCATGGGAATGAAAATAAAAATCTTCAAAGGCCGAGTTAAATACACCGGCCGAATTAACAAATAAACACAGTGCCAAATGTAAAAAAAAAATACAACCTAAAAGAAACCAAAAAAAAACGAGAAGGAACGTGCGAGTCGCTTCTGGGGACGCGACTCTACTTATACCCGTACTCAGTCAGTATATACATTTTTGATCTTATGATTTTTTAGAATTTTAGAAAAAAAAAATTTTACATTTTACATTTTTTTGCTACATCTGATATCTACATCTACATCTACAATGTATATTCTACATCTAACATGTAGATTGTACAATGTACATGCTCCATTTAGATTCTACATCTCCTCCGCTAGGGGTTGCTCGCGCACTGAACGCGGCAGAGTGTGCGAGCGAGAAGGAAAATGAGTTTCGTTGTCGTCGTCGGGAGGGGGGACAGGGGAAGCAACTGAAAATTAATTTCTTCATTCTGGCTATAATTATGATCCGATCTGGTTCAGATTCGGCAGTCTGGTAGGTATGGGCATTCTCTACGATACTGGTTCACTTGGTTCACTTGGTTCTTGAAAGAAAGAACCTTGTTCGGCACCGAACTGCCGTGCGACCGGAATGGATTGGATCGGTTGCAAGAAGTGGATGGATTCTGGGCGCCTTGGGAGGGTGGCGGATTCGTAGCCACTCGGGAAGTGGAAGGGTCGCTCTCAATAGCTTCGAGCGTCAAATAGCGCTGAGTGAGGAAGGAGTCGATTTCCTTCCAGGGCGGCACTTCCTTCTTGTTCGTCACGGACGCTTCCCATAAGGCGCGGCTTAGCTTCGGCAATTTTGAAGCGCAGATAGTTACAAGCAGACTATCCCAATTGTCCGTGCAAACCTTGGAGACCGCTAGCGCATTTAGGACTCCCTGCATCGTACTTTGAAGTTCCTTCAAAGCACGACTGCATTCGGAAGTTACGCGGGGCAAGAAGAGGAGAATGTTAATTTGGTTGGTCACCAGAAGCCGATTGTTCTCACATCGGCTGCGGAGAGCCAACCAGGCGGACTCGAAACCGTCATTCGTGAGGGGGGACTTTTCTACAATGGCCTTTGGGTCGCCCGTGGTCTTCGGATACCGGATACCGGATATAATTTTGGATTGTTTATCACGACCACGGTGAACAGATCCCGGAATGTGGGCCAGCGGACGTAGTCCCCTGAGAAAACCTCAATATTGACGGGAGGCAGTCGACAGCCGCCCTGTTGGACTGGCTGTGCGGGAGGAAGGACTGCGGAGGGGGCCAGCTGGGCATTAAGGTCGCTGAGACACTGCTCAAATACCCCATAGCATTCGCCATATGTTTCTCGGATGTCCGCTTGGATTTCTGGATCCTCGTCAGCCATCACCGCGGAACAGGCCTTGTATTCGGCCACGACGTCCGTCCACATGCTGAGGATTTGGCCTCGGCGGACCTCGGACAGAGGGGCGGATGGGGCGGAAGTGATACGCTCTGCCAGGTGGGATAGTCGGCCAATGGCGGCTACCAATTTGATCCGAGCGGCAGAGGTGGCGGATTGAGCCATTGTGGTGAAGTGGCGAGAGCTGACGGGACTAGTGATGCAGCCTTTCGGATCCCGTTTAGTCACCGATGGAACCTTAAGGGTCACCGGAGACGGGAATAGGACCGATTTGGTCCTTGTAGCAGGGCTGCTACTGGCTGCTCTCGGAGTGAGGGATGCCTTGGTTGGCTGTGTCGGAGTAGTTCCGGAGGCGGACGAGGTGCGTAGCCGGTTGGACGAGGTCACAGGCAAAAGTTGTTTGCCGTCCTTGTGACCTGTTGGCATAATTTAAAAGGACCCACGCAAGAAAAAATCGTTTTTTTTGGAAGTCTGTGAGGGACTGCAGACTGGTCTGAGTAGAGTTGACTCGGAACCGTCAGGAAACACCCGTAACCCAAACACGGACTATCAGACAAAAGGCCTCAAGCTAGCTGGAAGGCAATAATCGGAACGACTCGGATTGTTTGAGATCACCTGTAGGTGAGAAATCTCAAACAATGAGTGACCCTATATTGAGCCGAGCTGAGGAGAGGAACGGAGGAGCATCGCACAGTCAATATTTCCAAATATTGCTACTCCAGTGTGAGAGATGCTCCTCCGTTTACCCCTTGACGCAGTCGTGAGCGGAACTGGGTTACTATCGGATGGAAGGAAGCAATGGAAGCAGGCACGGACACCTCACAGAAACGGAACAACAATAATTTCTTTATCAAAACAAAAAAAAATATTTTTTTTGTTTGTGAACCAAAAAAAAAAGACTTGGAGGTTTTTCTTGGACGTGGTCGGAGTATTTAATTATTTAACTAATTTATTTTTTTTTCTATTCGGATGAACACCGGGTTCGGATGCCGATAGTTTTTGGGCCACCTCTCACTCTCGGAACAAAAAAATATCAAAACACGCAACACAATTTGCCAATTTGTAAGGTAAATTGCCAAATAATTACGGAAAATGCGCCATGCCTTGGTCGCGAGTAATTAATTTGGACCCTGGAGAATGTGGGAGAAATTGGAGACCTTGCGAAAAGTGGCTGGAGGGCACGAATTTCACTTAATCGCGGATTTTCAAATATGGCACTTGCGCGGAGTGGTGGAATGCGGTATTTAATTGTTTGGTATTTTTGTTGAATGTGTGTATGTATGTGTATAGTTGGGAGCCAACTATGCAAGTAAATGTAATAAATAAATAAATAAAATAAATAATAAATTTAATTAAGAAAACACAGGTAGCTGGATGGATACTTTTATTGCTGTTGTAATGTGTATATGTTGGTATGTGTGTGTGTTCACTTGCACTTGGAGTGTGCCAGTGTATATTGTATTAGGGTAGGGCGCGGATGGAATGCTCTTGGAGACCTGTATATTAATGTAGGTGTGTGTGAATTCACTTGCACTTGGATCGTACCAATATATATATATATATATATATATATATATATATATATATATATATATAAAGGCCGCGAATGGAACGCACTGAAGAAATATTAGTGTATGTGTGTGTGTATGTACGCAAGCCGCTCTCATGGGCTGGAATGTGCGTACATACATAGGCGCGGAATACACTTTTATTTAATATATTGTATTAAATAATTAATTATTTTGGTAAATAATTTGTCCGCGAGTTATGGACGGACACAAGAAACCGACGAAAAACTACCGTATTACTGGTAATTCGAAGTGAAGTATCGGAGAACGGCCGGAATTGCCGATAATATGGCGGTGTCGAAGTTGGAAGCACTACGGATAACGGAGATGGCGAGAGTACATATATAAGACTATATATATGTACTTCGGTCACGGCACTTTGAACTCGCGGAATTTTCTCTGGAGCCCAAACCGCGAAATGGAGGCGGTTTATGGTAAAGAAGGCAAGCGTACTTATCTTGTGATTTCCTGGTGAAGGCGATGCCGTGCTCGAAGGCTGGAGAAGCTTTTGGGGAAAAAGTAAATCCGGCTCGAAGGACCAATATTTGAGCGTAGAGGCGTTGCGAAGTCCCAGGATCAGTTCCCAAAGATAAAGACGATAGGCAGTTCCAATTTCTTCAGTGTTTATTCGTAGGATTTTTATTCACTAGTTGTATATGTAATCGCGTGCAAAGGTAACCCGTGTCGCTTAGGATGAAGGAAAAAAAATGAATGTTGAAGTTACGCTCAAGCTGCTGAGGGCTGCTGGGAGCGAGAGCGGGAGCGCACGTAGATGGAAGTTGCGCTCAAGCTGCCGAGGGCTGTCGGCAGCGAGAGCGGGAAGCGTGATCGTGGGCGGGAGCGTGCCCGTGCACAGTGGGCGAAATGGCCATTCTAGCGGCATTTAATTAATAACAAGCGTATCTTAAAAGATATCGCAATGAAATTTGGAACTTAAGACGATTGCTATTAGCCGAATGTCTCTACCAAATTTCATTCGAATCGGTCAACTATATCATAAGGCAGCTATAGGCCCGATCGGTCAAAAATGTTCACATATGTGATAAAATCGTAAAGATGATTTTATGCATCATAACTCCATAGCATATGATTGTATAACTTATACATATTCAAGATTTATGTTGTTTTTATTTATTTAGATACGAATAATAAAGTTTAAAATATACAAAATATACATAATTATTCGGAATCCGAACTATCGGAACTATTAACTTCTTCTAAGTTGACGTCGAATAACATATCTTTAACCTCTTTATCCAACTCTATATTTTTTCGGGAAAGCCTGGACGATGATTTGGATAGGTTCGAAATTAATGGGTCAGATGTAAAAAGGAGAGCATGCACTAAATCTTCCATTGTATTTTTTCGTGAAGACTTTCGGGTGTGATTCTGCCTTATGTTCCGAAGATCTTTATTACGTGCCTCCAATGCTTCTTCAGACATCATGCCAATAGGAAGTCCAACGCAATTAATTATATCCGCTCCATGCAATAAAATTTTGTGAACAGAGGATGGCATATAGAACCATGGGTATTTTTCAACAAATATTTCAGCTGTCTGAAAGCAAAAAACCCGATAAACCTCGGTATTGACTTTATAACCACATGCCATAGTTCTGAGTATCACACTAAATCTGTGAATTAGATTTTCGTCGACACCAGTTATTTCGCTTGCTAATGTTGGCTGTTGGAAAAATCTTCTTGCTGTGTTTCCATTATTAGTATTTCCGGCTCCAGGCATTGGTATATCTACCAATAAAGACATTTCTTTCTTTACACGATTTTGTATATGTTTTTTGTGCTGCTCAGCTGCATCCTTATCGGATTTTCGAATCTGCCATTTTTCAAAAGGAAGCCTATAAGCTATGTGAAGGATACATTCAAGGCATCTTATCCACGCATGCAATGTAGAGAGTCCATACTGATACAAATTTGTATCAGGTGTTCGACTTTTCAGGTTGTTCCATTACTGAGGGAGTTGCACCGCAAATACCACATGTTTGGTTGGAAGACTCAGCAATGACACTAAATATTTTTCCATCAATCATTGTCATGTGAAACTTATGTTGGATTTGAAAATTTTGGAATGTTGTCGGAAGGATTTCTAATATTTGTTTATTTATTTTTATCAACTTCCAATTTCACCAAGGAAGATGTTTCTTTTCGCACACTATTTTTATTGGTCTACAAAATCTGGTAGAGGAAGGACGTGAATTCTGCCATATTACAATTGGTCCCATGTTTAGTTTGTAGGGGCACAATACAAATCGTGAACATATATTCATCGGTTTTATTTTCTTCAAACTCGCTGTAGCCTTGACGATACATGGAATGGCCACTACTTCCGTCACAGCCCCATTTGTGCACGGCAGTAATTATATTATCCGTTTCGTTCATTTTTTCGAAAATAATTTTGCTTGATTGCACGATTCTTGAAACGGTGTGGTCAACTAGGCACTGTAAAGGCACTTCTGCTGAAGAGTCAGTAACTTTTACGTCTTTCGGATAGCACATTAGTTTTGCTGTTCTCAACAAATCGTAGCTTGGAAAAACATTTGCATTGTTAGATCTAGTTTTTGCTTGTACTAGCTTATATGAATGTTTTGTGAAGCGCCCATCAATATAAATCGCCAAAGCTTCCTCAGGGCTGAACTTAATAGGAAGTTTGGGATCACTGCTTTCACATTTTATTGTTTTTGCCACGACCTCTTCATCTGAACTAAGCAATGATACAGCTCTAGAAGCATTTCTCTTCCCAGCTTTGTACAAGCTCACACGTGCCGCCAACATGAGTTCTTCATTGGTTGCTTCGTTTGCAAGAGATTTAGCTTTGTTCAATTTAGTTTTCAATGAACAATCTTCAAACTCTTTTGACGGTCTTCCAACTGAACGTACAGCTTTTTCCGGTTCTACATAAAATATGGAGTCAGCATCTAACCACTCCTTGTTATATTTCTCGAAAATTTCCAATGTCCTATGAGCTCTTTTCCATTTTTGCTGCAACTGTGCTACAAATGAGTAAATCCTCTGATTTACTGCTTTATATTCTAGTTGAGAATAATTATTATTATTAAATACATTGGAAAAAACGTATTTCTCAACAGCAGCACACTTTTTGGTAGCGACCTTTTCGCTGTACCAAACAGAAAAAATGTGTCTTCTAGGGATAGACATTTCCTAAAAATGAAATTTTGTTGTTATAGGCAGCTATAGGCAGATCAAATTGAATATTTCGCATTTACAATACCTTAAAGAATGTATATTAAAAGGAATTGAAACTTAAGCGCTTTCAAGTACCAAGGTGCACTCCACCAAAAACTGCAATGCGTGTTCTGAAGCAGAATTTCCCAAAGGTCGATTTGTAGACTATTTTAAACTAACACATGTTATCAAACGTCATAAACTAATTTTTAATAAATAGCTTCAAGCTTATAAATAAATAATCCACAAAAAATTTATGTTAAACTTTGTTTGTTTACTTTTTGTAAAAATTTTGGCCAGCTTCACTAAAGCGCGCCAAAAGTCGATTTCATCAGCTGATGCACCATGTGCTCTGCTTGACACCTCACAGCTGCGTGATTAATAAGAGCAAAACAAAACAGCAATTTTTTTTCATATTCACTAAAGCATTGAGAATCGATAACGCACAAAAAATTTAATTGATTCTGCTATGAAATTTTGAATTAAATGGAGCTAGAATGGCCATTTCGCCCACTGTGCCGTGGTGAATTTAAGAATGAAGAGAGCGTCGCCGGGGGAAAATGCTCTTAAGTATGAGGGCGAAAGCGAGGGCAGCCGCTTGCGTAGCTGGAGTGCTAACACTGAGATGTGGCTGGAATGCCCACAGAGCGGTTGCCCCGCCAGCGTCGTCCCCACTCTGAACACCAATCAAAATATATCTAATTACATGGCGACCGTGACAACGGTTCGAGTTCGCGCCGAAACTACAAATAAATTTTCGTGCATTGTGTAAAGTTAAAAACACAGAAACAAAAAAAAATGTCAAATTAAATGAGAAAAAAATGTGGGCTGTGTTGTGATAATATATTTACCAAAATAAGAGAATTCATTCATGGGAATGAAAATAAAAATCTTCAAAGGCCGAGTTAAATACACAGCCGAAATTAACAAATAAACACAGTGCCAAATGTAAAAAAAAAATACAACCTAAAAGAAACCAAAAAAAAAACGAGAAGGAACGTGCGAGTCGCTTCTGGGGACGCGACTCTACCTTATACCCGTACTCAGTCAGTATATACATTTTTGATCTTATGATTTTTTAGAATTTTAGAAAAAAAAAAATTTTACATTTTACATTTTTTTGCTACATCTGATATCTACATCTACATCTACAATGTATATTCTACATCTAACATGTAGATTGTACAATGTACATGCTCCATTTGATTCTACATCTCCTCCGCTAGGGGTTGCTCGCGCACTGAACGCGGCAGAGTGTGCGAGCGAGAAGGAAAATGAGTTTCGTTGTCGTCGTCGGGAGGGGGGACAGGGGAAGCAACTGAAAATTAATTTCTTCATTCTGGCTATAATTATGATCCGATCTGGTTCAGATTCGGCAGTCTGGTAGGTATGGGCATTCTCTACGATACTGCGTTTTTAGTTTTATCGTATCTTTAAAAATGTGCCTGCCACAGATTTTCGTCCTTTGTGGGGGCGGAAGGGGGCGGGGCGAAATTTTGAAATACACTTGTAGCAGTGTGATATCACATGAGTGTGGAAACCAAATTTGGTTGCCCTAGCTCTTATAGTCTCTGAGCCCAACAAGACGGACAGACAGACAGACGGACAGACGGTCAGACGGACAGACGGACAGACGGACAGACAGACATGGCTCTATCGACTCGGCTATTGATGCTGATCAAGAATATATATACTTTATGGGGTCGGAAACGTTTCCTTCTCTGCGTTACACACATCCACTTTTACCACAAATCTAATATACCCCTTAACTCTTTTTTGAGTACGGGTATAACGAGAAGGAACGCGACTCTACTTATACCCGTACTCAGTCAGCACATACATTTTAGAGCTTATAATTATTTAGAATTAAAAAAAAAAAAAACATTTTACATTTTTTTTCTACATCTGTTATCTACATCTACATATACTATGTATATTCTACATCTACATATACTATGTATATTCTACATCTAACAGGTATATTCTACATGTACCATTTAGATTCTACATCTCCTCCGCTAGGGGTTGCTCGCGCACTGAACGCGGCAGAGTGTGCGAGCGAGAAGGAAAATGAGTTGCGTTGTCGTTGGCAGGCGTGGGCAGGGGAAGCAACTGAAAATGAATTTCTTCATTCTGGCTATAATTATGATCCGATATGATTCAGATTCGGCAATCTGGTAGATATGGTCATTTTCTACGATACTGCGTTCTTAGTTTTATCGTATCTTTAAAATTGTGCCTGCCACAGATTTTCGTCCTTTATGGGGGCGGAAGATGGCGGGGCGAAATTTTGAAATACACTTGTAGCAGTGTGATATTACATGAGTCTGGAAACAAAATGTGGTTGCTCTAGCTCTTATAGTCTCTGAGATCTAGGCGCTCATCAAGACGGACAGACGGACGGACGGACAGAGAGACATGGCTATATCGACTCGTCTATTGAATATATATACTTTCTTTTTTTTTCTCTTCGTTACACACATCGACTTTTACCAGAAATCTAATATACCCCTTAACTCTTTTTTGAGTACGGGTATAAAAACATGTGGCTGATATTGTAATTATATAGAGAAAAAATCTAATATACCCCTTAACTCTTTTTTGAGTACGGGTATAAAACAGAGCTCGAAAAAGATGCTCAACCAATTTTTTTTATGCTGTCTGCTCGCGGAAAAGACAGAGAAAAATGAAACCGACGTGCTCTCTCTCTGAACAGAACACGTATTTTTATTGCTCTCGTGTTTTCGGTCTCGTGCTGAGCGGCGTCTGAGCGAGAGACTTTCGTTCGGCGCTCAACAACTGAGCATCAGTCACTGAGCAAATCGAGCCAGCTGCATGCACGAAGTGTCTTTTTGTTGTAGTTGCGTTAGGTATTTGTTGTTGCTACTATATATTCCCTCGCAGGCAAAGCGTGAAAGAGTAAGTGATAACGAAGAACGAGAATGTAAATACGAAATCATAGGCAAATTTATAAACTTAAAAGATTTAATATCCATACTTCCACATATTCTTCATAACAAAACAAAAAATTAAAGCTGCATACATATTTCAAATATTTTTTTTTCGCTTAAATTAAGATTTAAGCTTAACAACTAATATTGAATTGATATTTTCGGGAGTTAAAGAGGTCCGCTTCTCATTTAAAATAAAATTAAGGGCTGAGAACGACCTTTCTACCGACACCTGAGTTGCCGGTGTGGCTAACACCACCTGTGCCAGCTCACTTATTTGTGGCGACTTAAACTTTTTGTCGTGATAAAATTGTTTGATATCACTATTTAGTGGTAAACGGCCAAACACAACATTGAAATTTTCGATTTCCATGTAAATTTTAGACAATTTGTCCGGTACTTCTTCTCCTTTGACTTGAGACACTGGTTGCATATCATCTAAATATGATGATAGAAGTGACCGTTCCTCGGAAGCATCGATACTGCTTGTTGCGGAAGAAACATCATTTGTTGACACGGGCTCTGACGTAACTGACTTAATAAAAATATAAATAAAAACGTTATTATGAATACATTATTAGCACCCGTAACGCAAGTTTTTTTAAATTTTGTTTTGCTATCATTTTTTGTTGGTCGGATAAAATCAAATTAATTCGAGGGTCCATGTATATAGCTGATAACAAGGCTTCGTTTTGAAGCAACTTACTCTCGCGAATTTCGAATTGTGCAAATAATTTTTTTGTGATGTAGTTTTGGCTTTTTTCACATTTAAGCTTAAGCTCCATCCACAATATAAAAAAATCGCTGTAAGCAAGTTGCTCCTGTTGCAGTGTTAGAGTCGCTTTATATGTGTCTTTAAATGCTTCAATATAAAGCTCTACCCAGTCCCAGTCAATGTCAAGATCGACAGTAGTTTGCGTAGAAACAAACTCCTTTAGCTCGAATAGTTTTTCTAGCATTAAGTATGTTGAGTTCCATCTTGTGGTGACATCAAGCGTTGGAATGTGCCTCTGGTTCTCCATCAAGGTACGTCTACATAAGTCAAATTTATTGTCATATATGTATGTATGATAACACAAAAACCCACAGTACCTATATTTTCCGGTCCGCAAAACTTTGCACATTTGACGGCAAGTAGAAATTTTTTGGCTGATCTCGCTTTGTTTATTTACGTCGTACACGCACAATTGTAGTGTATGCGCTGCGCATCTCACAAGTTGCACGTTTGGGAATGCCATGGAATCCAGCAATTCCATAAAATCTTCGTCCTTGTCATCATCGGTTATACTTTTCTCTGTGGCATCATCATTTATCAGTTCTATGGCCTTAACCATGTTTTTGCCATTGTCGGATGTAATGCTGATTACAAAATACATTTATTGGCTTTTATGATTATTTTAATGAATAAACCCTTACCTAAAAATCTGATCAAGTTCAATACCATACTCCTGAACAATCTCCACAATTTTATTTTTTAAATAAAGTCCAGTATGTGACTCGAACAGCGGGATCATCCCAAGCGTTTTCACGACGATCTCCGTTTTTGACAGTGTGGATTTAAACATCTGTAAATTTATACCCAAGATGGATTTTTCCATCCTGGTTGCCACATCTATTTTAAGTGATACGAGCTTCCGCTTAACAGAAGCCTTTATATCTTCTCTTATGGATATCTCCCTCATTCGCACATGATCCATTATATTTCTTGATGTTATTGTAGGCATTTTCAGTGCATTATATATGGGGCTTAAAATTTCACGAAACCCTTCGCTGTCTAAAAGTAAAAATGGCCTGCCATCAGAGGTAACAATTTTTACCAGCGATTCAATTATACCCGCTTCACTTGCCTCGTAGGCTATTTTCTTTTTTCCCTTTTGTTGCTCAGCGGTGTTTGAGATATCTTCATTGTACGAGTCGAATGTTTCTTTATGTTTGGTGTTTAAATGTCGCCGCAAATTTGTAACATGGTTGCCAGATAACTTTGCACCACACACGTTGCACAACGATTTATTGTCAGTTTTATCAAATTAAAAAAAAAAGTGCACTTTATTATTTCCCTGACGGCTCATCGTAATTGATCCACACGCTTCAACAAAAACAAACAAATGAGGCACGCGCGCAGAACATACACACACACATACATTCGCAAAAGACACTTTCGGCTCAACGAAGTGTCTCAAGTGAACGAATGCATAAGGAGAGCGACAAGACACTCTCGTTGGTTGAGCAAAGAGCGAAGAGCGAAAAAACGAAGCGGAAGGGTCTTTTCGATTCCGTTTTTAAGCGTGTCCGCGAACAACCGGTTTTTTCATGACTGCTTGCAAAAAGGGACCACTTCTTGCGAGCTCTGGTATAAAAACATGTGGCTGATATTGTAATTATATAGAGAAACGAGAAGGAACGTGTGAGTCGCTTCTAAAGACGCGACTCTACTTATACCCGTACTCAGTCAGTAGAATTTTTAAGAATTTAAGAATTAAAAAAAAAATTTTACATTTTACATTTTTTTGCTACATCTGATATCTACATCTACATATACAATGTATATTCTACATCTAACATGTAGATTGTACATGTTCCATTTGGATTCTACATCTCCTCCGCTAGGGGTTGCTTGGTCGTTGTCAGGAGGGGGCAGAGGAAGCCACTGAAAATTAATTTGTTCATTCTGGCTATAATTATGATCCGATCTGATTCAAATTTGGCAGTCTGGTAGATATGGATATTTTCTACGATAATGCGTTTTTAGTTTTATAGTATCTTTAAAAATGTGCCTGCCACAGATTTTCGTCCTTTGTGTGGGCGGAAGGGGGCGGTGCGAAATTTTGAAATACACTTGTAGCAGTGGGATATCACATGAGTCTGGAAACCAAATTTGGTTGCCCTAGCTCTTATAGTCTCTGAGATCTTGGCGCTCATCGAGACAGACAGACAGACAGACAGACAGACGGACAGACAGACATAGCTATATCGACTCGGCTATTGATGCTGATCAAGAATATATATCTTTATGGGGTCGAAAACGTTTCCTTCTCTTGCGTTACACACATCCACTTTTACCACAAATCTATACCCCTTAACTCTTTTTTGAGTACGGGTATAAAAACGAATGTAAATCAGCCATATGCCCTAACACATTCTATCTTCATATTTTCACAAATTTGTTCTTATAAATTTTTCCAATTGTTTTTATACCCGTACTCAAAAAAGAGTTAAGGGGTATATTAGATTTGTGGTAAAAGTGGATGTGTGCAACGCAGAGAAGGAAACGTTTCCGACCCCATAAAGTATATATATTCTTGATCAGCATCAATAGCCGTCGATATAGCTATGTCTGTCTGTCCGTCTGTCTGTCTGTCTGTCTGTCTGTCTGTCTGTCTGTCTGTCTGTCTGATATCTCAGAGACTATAAGAGCTAGGGCAACCAAATTTGGTTTCCAGACTCATGTGATTAACACTGCTACAAGTGTATTTCAAAATTTTCGCCCCGCCTCCTCCGCCCCCACAAGGACGAAAATCTGTGGCAGGCACAATTTTAAGAAACGATAAAACTAAAACGCAGTATCGTAGAGAATGACCATACTCACCAGACTGCCGATCTGAACCAGATCGGATCATTAGCCAGAATGAAGAAATTAATTTTCAGTTGCTTCCCCTCCCCCTCCCGCCAAGACAACACAACTCATTTTCCTTCTCGCTCCACACTCTGCCGCGTTCAGTGCGCGGCAACCCAGCGGTGGAGATGTAGAATATGAATGGAACATGTACAATCTACATGTTAGATGTATAATAGACATTTTATATGTAGATGTAGATAGCATATGTAGCAAAAAAATGTAAAATGTAAAATTTTTTTTTTTTTTCTAAAATTCTAAAAAATCATAAGCTCAAGAGTGTATGTATGTATATACTGACTGAGTACGGGTATAAGTAGAGTCGTGTCCCCAGAAACGACTCACACGTTCCTTCTCGTTTTAATTTGAAATTGAAATTTGAGTTAATATTGGATATACAAAAAAACGAGAAGGAACGTGCGAGTCGCTTCTAACGACGCGACTCTACTTATAGCCGTACTCAGTCAGTATTTTTTGAGCACATGATTTTTATACACGTACTCAAAAAAGAGTTAAGGGGTATATTAGATTTGTGGTAAAAGTGGATGTATATATTATATGTATATATATGTATATGTATGTACAGTGCGCACTTCCGGACATTCTGTATAACTAACGCATATTTTGGGGAAATTTGCATTATTTGGGGACTGTGCTCAAAATGTTTGGGTATTGTTTAGAGTGAGGACGGCGCTGGCGGGGCAACAGCTCTGTGGGCATTCCAGCCACACCACTGTTAGCAATCCAGCTACGCAAGCTGTTGCCCTCGCTCTCGCTCTCACGCTTAGGAGCTTTTTCCCCCGGTGACGCGCTCTCGAGCGCATATTCACCACGCTTGCGCTCCCGCCCACGCTCACGCTCCCGCTCTCGCCTCCGACAGCCCTCGGCAGCTGGAGTGCCACCGATCTAGGCAATGCGCTTCTTCACCCACAAGCAAACGGCCGGTTTTGCACGCGAGACATACATATATGTACATAACTTAAGCCTACGAATCAACCCCGAAATATATACTGAAGAAACTTGGACCTGCCTCTTGTATTTATCTGTGGGAATTCATCTGTGGAAATTCGAAAGCCTCTTCGCTCAGTCATTGGTCCTTCGAGCCGGATATACTTCGCCTTCCCCAACCATATCCAGCCTTCGAGCACGGCATCGCCTTCACCACACCAGTATCCCAAGATAAGTACGATTTTCGTGTGCCACAAGTCCCTTCCATTCGCGATTTGTGTTCCAAAATTCCGAAAAGTCCGAGTTCCGCGATATAAGTACATATATATATTCTTATATATGTACTTATTCCTTCATTCTGTGCCATCCGTTATCCGTGTCTCTGCTTTTTTCGACACCGCCATATTATCGGCGATTCCGGCCGTTCTCCCGTCATTCACCTCCAACTACCAGTGATACGGTAGTTTTTTTCGATTACTTGTGTCTGTCCATGATTTGCGGACAAATTAAATAAATAAAAATTAAACCAAAAAAAGTGCATTCCGAGCATATGTATGTACGTACATTCCAGCCCATAAGAGCGGCGTACATACACACACATCTACATCCGTGTCTCTACAGGTGCATTCCAGCACGACCCACCCCAATAAAATATACTTTGGCACACTCCGAGTGCAACTACAATCACATCAAGTAATACCATACCTATAAACACATATATATTTATTTTCATACATTCATACATTTATTCCCATAGTTGGCCGCAATATATTGCCAGCTATATACATAACATACATAATTCCATACCATAAAAATACCACTCCCCGTAGAAAAATACCGCGCTCCATACACTACACATACTCCGCGCAAGTGCCAATTTTAATATAAAATTCGCGATTCCGTACAATTCGTGCACTCTAGCCACTTTTCACGATCGCTACCCCAACTCCAACATCCTCCACTTTCCAAATAAATTACTCGCGACCAAGGCACGGCGCACTTATAGTAATTATTTGGCAATTTCCACTGCCAATTGGCAAATTGGTGTTTTGGTCCTTTGTTGTTGTTTTTTTTTGTTCCGTGCATCAGAGGTGGCGCAATCCAAAAATATCGGTATCGTAACCGAGTCTTGCGTTCGACCGAAAATAAATTAATAAAAAATAAAAATACAATTTCCAAACAAACACACCGACACTACAAGAAATAAATTAAACGATCCACGATTTTTTATTTAAACCGTTTCGTCCTCCTTTTTCCGATATTTTCTGTTTTCCTTCGGTATTTCTCCCGATAGTTCTCCAGCGCCCACTCCGCAGTCATATTCTTGACTGTAGCTTCCGGTAACGCTTACGGCGACTAGGTTTATCTGCACTTTGTCGATCCAAACCGACATCAAGAGCAAACTATCGCAAATAACCCAGTTCTGATCACGACTGCGTCAAAGAGGTAAACGGAGGAGCCCGCACTAACAATATTTGCAAAATATTGCCGAAATCAGTGTAACCGGTCCTCTCCTCGGCTCAGCGCAATATAAGTCACTCATTGTTTGAGAAATTTCACTTTACCGTGATCTCAAACACTCCGAGTCGACCCGACTATTGTTTTCCAACAAGCTCGAGGCCTTTTTCCTGACAGCCTTCCATAAGTGGGTTATATTTGTTTCCTGGCGTCTTTCTGTTGGAACTCCACTCAGATCAATCTTCTGTCCCTCCAGGACTTCCAAATCCGATTTTCTGTGCGTGTGTGAGTTCGGAATATGCCAACAGGTCACAAGGACGGCAACCAGCTTCTGCCTGTGACCTCTTTCAACCGGCTACGCACCTCGTCCGCCTCCGGAACTACGCCTACTCAGAGAATCAAGGCACCCCTCACTCCGAGAGCAGCCAGTAGCAGCCCTTCGGCAAGGACCAAATCGGTTCTGTTCCCGTCTCCTGTCAATCTTAAGGTTCCAGCTGTGACCAAACAAGATCCGAAGGGCTCCTTCGTCAGCAGCCCCGTCAGCTCTCGCCACTGCATCACAATGGCTCAATCCGCCGCTATTGGCCGACTGTCGCACCTGGCAGAGCGCATCACCGCCGCCCCATCCGCCTCTTTGTCCGAGGTCCGTCGAGGCCAAATCCTCAGCATGTGGACGGACGTCGAGGCCGAATATAAGGCCTGCTCCGCGGTGATGACTGACGAGGAGCCAGAAATCCAAGCGGACATCCGTGACACATACGGTGAATGCTATGGGGTATTTGAGCAGTGCCTCAGTGACCTCAATGCCCAACTGGCCACATCCACAGTTCTTCCTCCTTCACAGCCAGTCCAACAGGGCGGCTGTCGACTGCCTCCCGTCAATATTGAGGAATTCACAGGGGACTACGTCCGCTGGCCCACATTCCGGGATCTGTTCACTGCGGTCGTGATCAACAATCCTAGATTGTCTCCGGTAGAGAGGCTGTATTACCTCACCGAGAAAGACCCGGGGCGATCCGAAGGCTATCGTAGAGAAATCCCCCCTCACTAATGACGGTTTCGAGTCCGCATGGTCGGCTCTCCGCAGCCGATATGAAAATAATCGGCTTCTGGTTACCAACCAGATAAACATCCTCCTCTTCTTGCCCCGCGTAACTTCCGAGTGCAGTCGGGCTTTGAAGGATCTACAAAGTACTATGCAGGGGGTCTTAAATGCACTAGCTGTCTCCAACGTCTGTACCGACAATTGTGTGACCATCTGCGCTTCCAAATTGCCAAAGTTAAGCCGGGCGTTATGGGAAGCGTCCGTAACGGACAAAAAGGAGGTGCCGCCCTGGAAGGAAATCGACTCCTTCCTGACTCAGCGATACCTAACGCTAGAG
Source organism: Drosophila obscura (assembly GCF_018151105.1). NCBI lineage: Eukaryota > Metazoa > Arthropoda > Insecta > Diptera > Drosophilidae > Drosophila > Drosophila obscura. Next base: position 839,793 of record NW_024542768.1, on the reverse strand, counting down.
GCTATCGATAGCGACCCCTCCACTTCCCAATGCGCTCCGAATCCGGCACCCGGCAAAGGCAATCAGAATCCGCCATCCTCCCAAAGCCAGTCCAATCCGTTCCGTTCCCAAGGCAGTCCTGTTCCAAGGACAGCGCACTCGTTCCAAAGCCATGTGAATCCGAGCAAGAGCACGTGTGATCTTTGTTCCAAGGAGAATCACCCGATCCGATTATGTCCGCGCTTTCTCAACATGTCCGCCGATGCACGTTCTAGTTGCATTAAGACAAAACAGCTGTGCCTAAATTGCTTCGCAAGAGGCCATCAGCTTCGCGACTGCTCAAGCTCCCACAATTGCAACACTTGTGGAGGACGACACCACACGCTTCTGCATCGTGGCAATCCAGCTTCCAGCGAGTCACATTCCACATCCGTACCCAATTCCACATCCGTACCCAATTCCACATCCGTACCCAATTCGACAGCTTGGCCAGACGTCAATCGACCAGTACCTTCCGCAGAAAATTCAAGTTCTTTCGAACCTCATCCTAACGTTCAGACGTATTTCGCATCCGGCACAAGCTCTGTCCTTCTAGGCACGGCAATTATTAATATTTGCCACCTTGGAAAAAATTTCCGCGCCCGCGCTCTGATCGACTCGGGCTCCGAGGCAACGTTCATTACGGAACGCCTTTTCAACACGATTCAATTGCCATTCCAACGTATTCAGACACAGATCTCCAGCTTCAATCAGACAGTATCCGCTCATTCCGATAAGCTCTGTCAAGTTTCCATGCGCTCCCCAACAAGGCCGGGTTTACAATTAAACGCTTCGGCCTATGTTATCCCGGAATTGGCAAAGAATCTTCCGTTGCATCCTATCTCGCCAAGTTTATTGAAAGATCTGCCGAGTCTTCCATTGTCGGATCCTACATTCTTCGAGAGCTCACCAATCGATGTCCTGATTGGAGCCGATATCCTACCATCGGTCATGCTGAGCGGCTTACAGCCCAACATATGTGGCTCTCTTCTCGGCCAAGAAACCATTTTCGGATGGGTGCTCACTGGTCCCGTGTCCGATACGGCGAGCCATCAAGTTGCATCCTTTTCTTGTCAAATTTCCAGAGAAGCTTCCAATGTCCCAAATGTGCCCGTAATCCGTTCCAAGCTCACTTCTAATGCTTTTTCGACTTTTTCATTTCGCCCTAGCCTTCCACATACAGACATGGCTTCTCGATCCCGTTTCGACCGCACCGTGGAGAGCAGACGTTCCCGAGGTACTAAGTCCTACCAATGCCGAGTCTGCTCTGAAATCCATCCTCTACGGAAATGCCGCCGCTTTCTCCGCCTGGCTTCCGAAGGGAGGCTCCAAGCTGTCCTCCACTTCAGCTACTGCACCAATTGTCTGGCTCACCGACACTCCGGCCACGATTGCCGAAGCGGTGATCGGTGTAAGGTGTGTAACCGGAGGCACCACACGTTACTCCACCTTCCCGAGTCTCGGCGCCCATCTGGCTCCTCTACGGCACCGCCGCCTTCATCTTCAGCGTACAGCGTCGATGTGTGCCCTCGTCTTCCTGTGAGCCGCCCCGGCATACGAATTCCGAATCCAGCAGCAACCTCCTTGCTTCCAAATCGGAGCATATAGAGTCTTTGCAATCCTGCAAGGGGGGGAATGTTTAGAGTGAGGACGGCGCTGGCGGGGCAACAGCTCTGTGGGCATTCCAGCCACACCACTGTTAGCAATCCAGCTACGCAAGCTGTTGCCCTCGCTCTCGCTCTCACGCTTAGGAGCTTTTTCCCCCGGTGACGCGCTCTCGAGCGCATATTCACCACGCTTGCGCTCCCGCCCACGCTCACGCTCCCGCTCTCGCCTCCAACAGCCCTCGGCAGCTTGAGTACCACCGAGCCAATTAATGCGCTTCTTCACCCACAAGCAAACAGCCGGTTTTGCACGCGAGACATACATATATGTACATAACTTAAGCCTACGAATCAACCCCGAAATATATACTGAAGAAACTTGGACCTGCCTCTTGTATTTATCTGTGGGAATTCATCTGTGGAAATTCGAAAGCCTCTTCGCTCAGTCAGGTATAAAACGTATGTTTTGGGGACATTTGTAATATCTTTTGACGTTAACAGTACAGAGGAAACCTATTGTGTAATTTATAAAATAATTATCTGTTTTGTTGAAATAATTTGCAGTAAACAAAACGTGAGTCGAATATTTAATCCGTGTATATCTTGTGCATCCTTTGGTTTCAGCCTTCCAGTAGTATATACATATATTAAACGGAATGTAAGGTTTCCTTTTTTGTTTGTATTTATTCGTATTTTGTATTTTATTAGCACTGCGCTTGCCGTCAATAATATAAAAATAAAATATAATCCTTTCTCGATACGTCCACACAGCTCAGAAGCACTAACCATACAGTATATATACAGTATACTGTATGGTTAGTGTCAGAAGTCAGAAGAAGAAGAGAACGATATTATACAAGTGTGACCGTATATCGATATTAAGAAAAAGACAAATTATTATTCATTAATAGCCTTTTTACACTGGGCGCGTCTGCTATCGATATCGGAATAGACGCAATGAAGCAGAAAAGGCGTTTACATTGGCAGACGCGCGTCTTGAATTTTGTTTTGGGTGCTTGATGACAAGGAAAGTAAACAAATTTTGAAAAATCAACAGAATTATGCAAGACGACAAGAAAATGGAAGAAAGAGAATTGATTCTTATATTTATTTATTATTTTCAGACATTTCTTTGTAGAGCTTGTGGGAGTTCTTCTTAAAATTATGAAAACCATCGAAGTTCGTCTCCAGCAGTGTCATAATGGCATCAGGGGATCACAAAAATGTCGTATGATAATAATACAATCAGTTTCAAGTATTTTATTTCATGATTTTAAGTATATTTTCACCTTTTTGCACAACCATTCATTTTAGCGCCAAAATTTGATTTTTTAACTACAAGTTTTTGTTGTTCTTAGAGGTGATAGTTGCGCTGATAAGCAGAAAAGTGCAAAAATGTGCAGTTAAGCGCAAAAGCAATCGAATATATCGAATAGACGCACATAAATCAGAGACCGACGCAACTATTTGCCACCACTAGGGCCCTATGCTTAACCTATGTAAAAAAAACTGCGTCTTCGCCAAGACGCAAAGAAGCATGACGCAGTCCCAATGTAAACAGCCTATAAGAATATAATGGTTTTGTTACTAATATCGATAACATTGAATATACTATATTAAATTTGATATTTTAACACACCTCCTCAAAAATATTATATTCTTTATCACTGGTTACATATTTACGTTAAACAGCATTTGCTGCGAGGATTAGGGAAAACCCATAAAAACCTAATCAAACCATTTCAAATTTAAATTACGTTAAACAATTATATCAGTTCAAAAATTAAGCAATAAAAAAAAATATTTGTGTAGTCTCTCCATGAGATCAATTAAGTGTTTCATCTTCAGTTCATTAGACCCATTTGATTTCTCAGTTCAATGAATCGTGGTGCTGGCAATGTCTTCGTCAATAAGTCTGCGATTTGTTTATCTGTTGGAATATAAACAAGATTTATCAAATTCTTCTCAACTTGTTCCCTTGTAAAATGATATTTTATATCTATATGTTTGGAGCGTTTATGACATGAGGGGTTATTGGCAATACTTATGCAACCTTGGCTGTCTTCATATAACTTAATTGGATTTGTTAATTCTATTTTTAAACTTGCTAGCAAGGATTTTAGCCAAATAGCCTCTCGAACAGCTTCAAACAAAGCCATATATTCTGCTTCTGTTGATGAAGCAGCTACAGAACTCTGTTTTCTTGTGTTCCAACAAATTACGGTAGATTCAAACATTTTGAATAGGTATCCAGTTGTGCTTCTTCTATCTAATTCACTCCCACCCCAGTCTGAATCTACACAGCCTATAAAATAATTATTTATTTGTACTGCTTTTTGAAAAGTTAATTTCAAATCAATTGTTCCTTTAAGGTACCTTAAAACTTAATGCTTAATGCTTAAAAAGCATTGCCAAAGTTCACTATTATTCTTTTCACAATAGCGACTTAAAAGACAGAAGTGCTTAAGTCTGGTCTTCTACATAACATTACATACATTAAACATCCTATTAAATTTCGACAAGGAGCATCACACTTGTCATCTGAGTTTAACGCTATATGATTTAATTTACTTGGAAGAGGACAGTTTACTGGATTGCATTTATCCATATTAAATTTTAAAATTATATTTTGTATATATGCAACTTGACTTAAACTTATTTGACTATCATGTCTATCGACTTTGATTCCTAAAAAAAATTTTATTTCCTTTAAATCAGTCATTCTAAATTGATTCATCAAATATGTTTTAAAATCATTCATAGTTTTTAAACTTTTAGTGGATATTACTAAATCATCTACATATAAAAGAACATATATATTGGTAGTTATATCACCTTTATCAAGAAGGTAAATACAACGATCTACAGATGAATTTACAAAACCTATTTCCTTTAATGCATTCTCAAACATATCAAACCAACACCTTGCAGCTTGTTTGAGACCATATATTGCTTTTGTAGTTTACAGACTTGATTTTCTTTAGCTATTAGACCTTCAGGTATTTTCATGTATATCTCTTCTTTTAAAATACCATTCAAAAATGCTGTTTTTACATCCATGTGATGTACTTCAAGGTCATATTGATTAGAAAAAGACATAATTAATCTAAAACTTGTGATTCTTGCTACAGGAGCAAAAGTCTCATTATAATCAATTAAATATTCTTGCGTAAAGCCTCGGGCTACTAGTCTTGCTTTATATTTTATTGGCTCACCGAATTCATTCTGCTTAATTGTAAAAACCCATTTACAATCCACAATATTTTTGTTTTCAGGCTTTTGAACAATTGACCATGTTTTGTTTATTAAATGTGAGCTAAGTTCTTCTTTAACAGCTTCTTCCCAGTGTTCTCTATCTTTATTATATTTTATCTCCTCAAATTTATTGGGAGTTGAATATAATAAAGTCTGTGCATTCATTACACAATTATTTATTAAATCTTGATAAGACACTTTTGGTTTCTCTTTTAACCTTTCACTTTTTCTAATATTTATCTGCGAGTCCAACATTACGTTATCATTACCTTCATTTGGTAAAATATCACCAGACACTTCTGGATCGGCATTCTCTAATATTGCTTCCACTCCACTAGGCTGTTCTTCTGACTTATCAGAATTTTCTTCCAAAGTTTCCAAACTGAAACTTTCACCATCTTCATCATTAAGATGCATGGCATTTTCAACAACAGCTCTAGATTTACACATGTTTGTTTCGTCAACAATAACATCTCTTGCTATTACAAATTTTTCAGTTTCCACATTCCATACTCTATAACCATTTGATTCATAACCAACAAGTATACCTTTCCATGATTTTTCATCGAATTTTCTTTTCCTTATTTTAATATGGACATATACTGTTGAACCAAATACCTTTAAGTATTTCAAGCACGGCTTTTTGTTGTGCCACATTTCGTATGGTGTCTTCATGCATTCTCTCAATGCATTACTTGGGCTCCTTTTTATTAGATAGGTAGCTGTCAGCACAGCTTCACCCCAGAAACTTTTCTGAAGGTCTGCCCCTATAACCAGAGAACGAGCTTTCTCTGTAATTGTTCTTATCATCCTTTCGGATACACATTTAACTGAGGTGTATGTGGAACTGTCAAGTGGTAGCTGATGCCTTTTTCTACGCAAAATTCTCGCATTTCATTTGATAAATATTCTCGCCCATTATCTATGTATAAATTTACTACTTTCAAATTAAAATGTGCCTCAGCCTTTAAAATAAAATCTTTAAAAACAGCAAACACATCAGACTTGTAAGTTAATAAGTACGTAACACAGTAATGTGTATACTGGTCAATAAAAACAACGCAGTAATTCTTTCTATCTACTGTTGTTGGTGAAATTGGACCACACACGTCCGAATGAATAACAAACAGTGGCCTATTTATGTGATCTTTATTTTTAAATTTTTCAAACTGGAGTCTTGCTTGTTTTCCTTTAATACAACTCTCACATAGCTCTTCACTGGGTTGAATATTGTTTAAAATATAAGAATCCTCAAATAAATTTTTATGTTTTATTTCTAGAAATTTGCCTTTGCTTATATGCCCCAACCTCTCATGCCATAAGATATAATTTATTTTATTAGATGCAAATGCTTGCTTAGGTATTGTAAACCTAACAGACGGAACATTATCAAAATAATGTGCATTCATAATATTAATTTCTTCTTTACTTACAAGTACACCTCCTGGGTGGAATACAACAGTAAAGCCAGCATCTTGCATCTTCTTAACAGATATTAAATTTTGTGTGACTTCAGGACAAAATAATACATTTTGTAGGGTTATTGTATCAGTAATTAGGTTTATAGTTCCCATCTTTGTAGCAAGAATATATTCGTTTGATTTTGCTACAGCAATTTTAATTGGCGATTCAAGTGAATTGACGTTTGATAAAAGACTTTCATTATTAATTATATGATCTGATGCACCCGAATCTAATAAAAATGAAATTTCGTTATTGCTATTGTTATTATGACGTTTTAACATGAATGCGAACCCGGAATTGCGAACTGGTTCATTTTGGCCTTGTGCCATTTGCGCTTGTCTTTCTAGATTGTTTTCCATTTCTTTCTTGTATTTAAAGCAATCCTTTTTGATATGTCCAGTCTTGCCACAATGGTAACATTTTAATTTATTAAATTTGTTTTTAGACTTAAACTGAATTTTATTTTGGAAATTTGTTTTATTTTGAAAATTATTAAATTTATTAACTTTATTCACTGCATGTAATACTTTAAGACTTGTGTCTTTTGAGGACTGTTTTAGTTTTATTTCGTGATCTAAAAGTCTATTTTTAACGAATGCTAAAGTCAAATTATTTTCTGCTAATGTTTCAATGGCAGTAATGACGCCATCATAAGAAGAAGGTAGAGACAGCAGTAAATGGCTCACCTTGTCCATTTCGTCCAGCTTTGCGCCAGATGCGATCAACTCTGTTATAAGGTCATCAAAAACTGTAAAATGGTTTACTAATACCATTTCGCCTTTTAATTTTAATGACAGCAATTGTTTTCTGAGAGACAATTGGCTGGCTAAACTTTTTCTCTCATAAATTTTATCTAAATTTGCAAATATTTCTTTAGCACTACATTCACTTGTGGCAAAACTCAAAAAGGAATCACTTAAATATTCAATTATTGTATTCTTGGCTGATATTTCACGCTTTTTCCATACATCGGATGCACCATCACAAACTTCATCAATCACTTTTATGGTATCGTTTTCGCTCAATAATGCCCTTATGCGAAATTTCCAAATTGCGTACTTTTCCCCGTCGAATGGTTTAATATTTCTTTTTGCCTTTTCCACTCTGTTATTAACAAAAAAAAAAGAATATGAAATATTGTACTTATCTGAAATGGTAGGCTGGGCCCATAACCTGTTGAAATAATTTGCAGTAAACAAAACGTGAGTCGAATATTTAATCCGTGTATATCTTGTGCATCCTTTGGTTTCAGCCTTCCAGTAGTATATACATATATTAAACGGAATGTAAGGTTTCCTTTTTTGTTTGTATTTATTCGTATTTTGTATTTTATTAGCACTGCGCTTGCCGTCAATAATATAAAAATATAATCCTTTCTCGATACGTCCACACAGCTCAGAAGTCAGAAGAAGAAGAGAACGATATTATACAAGTGTGACCGTATATCGATATTAAGAAAAAGACAAATTATTATTCATTAAGAATATAATGTTTTTGTTACTAATATCGATAACATTGAATATACTGTATTCAATTTGATATTTTAACATGTTTAAAGTTAAATAGACCATAGTTGTCGCTATGTATACGTCTTAAAACCATTTTTTTTCTTTACAAATATTGATATTTAATGTGAACCGATTATTTTGGGGACAACAACTTATAGGACAAATAAATTACGATCTATCATCAAAGAGTTTCAGATATTTGGTAGTCTGTTACTGTATGTAGTGTACCTTCATTTTAAACCATAGTTTAAGATCATTAGATTGAATAAAATGTTGCTTTCTTATTTGTATATACTTGTTTTTGGTCGAAGTGGCAACGCCAAAGGTATATATACATTTTAAATTAAATGTGTATGTTCGGCTAAGCGCCGGCCCATGGCAGCACAAAGAGTAGTTGATCATCTCTTAATCTAATGTCTCTCTTTATAACCGTTTGTTTGCTTGTACTTATGCTCTTGCTGGTGCGTTGCTCTTTCTCGGCGTTAGTCAGCCGCTGTGGGGGAGGCTCATCAGAAAAAGCAGACCACACTTAAAATTCGATCATCACCGTAGTAAAACGTTTGGCTGTCTGGCACAGTGACCTGCCTGCCACAGAGTTCTAAACTAAACCTAACATAAACATATCAACTTCAACAGTCTTGAACCGGCCCCCGCGTCTTCAATCGACCCATCATTAACTCTCGTTATTAAATTCGCACACCTTTCGCTAGTTTTGGATAATACATATATATTAACTTAAGTAAAATAAATTGTGAATATATTAACTGAACAATCAGTCAATCAATCCGATGATCCTATTGGGCTTTGAGGTGGCTCAGAGGGGGCCTAGCTGAGGCCACCGGACGGGTCGTAGGTTGTGGATAGCGAACGGCCTACCCTAGTGGGTAGGTCAGCTGCGAATAAGCGGGCATCCTAAAGAGTATCAACTAAGTTGGCTCTGAGGGAGAGTACCGAAATAAGCAGTCCCGGACAGCCAGCGGGTGTTCGCGACGCAGCAACACTGACGATGCGCTTGTGGTGCCGCCTCTCATTAAGTAGCTCACACAATCCCATCCCTACACAACACCTACCCACATCCCAGCCCCAACACTCACCTCACACCGGGCCGGACTAAGGTGTCACTCGACCCGTGCCAAGAGTCAGCCTGGCCTGGGGGCCCGGTATAAAAACTAGCCCAGTCGTGAACGGAGAGCTCAGGGACTTGGCAGCCACCTGTTCTAATTATGCCTTACCCGGGTAACGCAGAGCTCTGCCGGGTGGACCGTTCCCCTTCTCTGCAGCTCGTGGGAACTATATGGATAAAAACGAAAATATAAACAACAACAAAAACAAAAACGAGAGAGGCACTCCCCAAATGCCTGCAGGGAGAAATCCCAAGCGGGAGAAGGCAGCGGCCAAAGGCCTGGCCCGATCCGCTCAGACGCAGGAAAGACCTGCACGGTGAAGGACGCGGGTATGAATCCGGGTGGGTCCCATCCCAAACCTGGGATGGGTGGAAAGACAACACCCAAAACTGATACCATGGTAGGGCAGCTAAGCAATATTGCGGCTGCTCAACCTTCTGGTGAAGCGGCGGGTGATGGCTTGCCATCAACCAGCGTCCAAACCAAAAGATTCAGTTATGCCGAAAAGAGGAGTGCTGGGCACATACTCCGTCGGCAGAACGCAAGCCAGGAAGTCAGTCCAACAGCAGACTGGCTGAAGAAAGTGGAATGGGCCTCGGTGGTGTTGCCCAACTTCAGTATGGAGCCACAGAAGGTGGCCGCCCAACCGAAGAGGCAGCGCTCTCAAGTGACGCCCGGACCTGTCGCGAAGCGATCCAGGGTTGCACCAAATGTATCCTTCGCGCAGATTGCCAAGGAGAGGACGCTGATAGGCGTTCTCGACAAAGGCAGCGCGGAGGGGGAAAATACCCAGAAGCCAGTGGAAGTGGGTGGAAGCGGCACTGGCCGACCGCTGCTTCGAGCTTCTCGAGAAGGATCCCGGGCCACCCCCAGTCTGCAAAGACATGGGATGGTTCCAGGGGAGCATCAAGGTAGTAGCCTGCGAGGATGAGCGCTCCGTAAAGCTATACAAAGCTGCGGTGGCGCAAATCGGTGAGGTCTACGCCGGGGCAAAGCTCGTCGCTGTGGACTGGAGCGAGGTGCCCAGTAGGCCAAGGGCCCGTATATGGGTACCGGCCACTTTCAAGGAGCCCGAGCGGATCCTCACGATGTTGCAGAGATGCAACCCCACACTGCCAACCTCAGACTGGAGGGTGGTCAAAGTGGAGGCATCAAAGGGCCCCACAAATCAGGCAGTGGTAGTCCTAAATAAGGAATCGCTAGCCCCGATCGAGGCAGCCAGGGGAGAGCTTAACTTCGGGTTCAGCTCGGTGACCATGAAGGTCTACAAGTCGGACGCAGCGACCGAGGCGCGTTCTGTCAACAACCCAGTTGAGCAGGACGTTGCCTTGGAGATCGAGGCACCCGAAGTAGACCCGGAGCCGGCCCTGGAGAGCTACTCCTCGGAGACGGAGCTGATGCTCGATTTTGAGGCGTTGTGTCGGGACGAGATACTCGACGACTCTGACGCCGACATAACAGTGGTGGAGAACGTTTCTAATGAAGTCTCTGAGGCTTCTGCAGATAAATCTCCACCACTGTAAAGAGCATCCGCTGCCCTGATACTCCGCTTGGTCGCAAGCGGAGGGGATATAGTCCTAATCCAAGAGCCCTGGGTGGTAGGAGGCAGGGTCTGTGGATTAGCGACGAAGGACTACAAGCTGATTGTAGCCCAAACTGAAGGTAAAATTAGAACCTGCATATTAGCAAGGAAGCACCTAAATATCTTTCTGCTCCACAATTTTAGCAATGGCGACAATACGGCAGATAGCCTAGAGCTACAAGGGACACGCCTAAACCTGGTGTCGTCCTACATGGCTCACGAGGAAAGCGATCCTCCCAGTGACCTCGTTCGCAAGATTGCCAGAGACAGCGAGAGGTCGGATACAAGCCTACTAATAGGCTGCGATGCCAACGCTCATCACACCCAATGGGGGAGCTCGGATACAAATGCAAGGGGTGAGTCACTTTTCAGCTTCATCCTGAACTCCAACCTAATTATCGGTAATCGGGGTAATGACCCCACTTTTATCATAAAAAACCGTCAAGAGGTTATTGACCTCACTCTATTGTCTCACAAACTGTCAGACATAATGAAAAGTTGGAGAGTCCTAGAGGACCACTCCTTCTCCGACCACAGGTACATCGAGACAATCCTATCGCTCGAAAGCACCATACCCACTAGCTATACTAACCCAAGGAAAGCCAACTGGGATATGTATAGTGCAAAAATGGAGGAATTACTCCCCCCCCTAGCCCCAAAATGCCCTGACACACAAGACGATCTTAATCGTCTTGTGGACAATTTCACGGAAGCTTGCAACAAGGCCTTCATGGCAGCTTGCTCCCCAACCAAACCAAGAGGGAAAAAGAAACCCCCCTGGTGGTCTAAACATACAGATATCCTCCGGAAAGACTGCAGGACTCTCTTTAACAGAGCCAAAAGCAGCAGCGAGGAAGCGCACTGGGAAAATTACAAAAGTAAGCTAACCCTATACAAAAAAGAAACAAGGAGAGCAAAAAGGGCCTCTTGGCACAAATTTTGCTCCGAAATCGAGGACACGTCAGAAGCCTCAAGGCTACTCAAGATCCTGTCAAAAACATCCCCCTCGGTGGGATACCTCAAGAGAACGGATGGTACGTGGACTAACTCTAGTGAGGACTCCCTACACATTCTACTCGATACTCATTTTCCTGGGTGTACGACCATCGAGCCGGCAGACACCCCAAGTGAAGGCCCGGAAACCTCGATGGGGCACATCCTCACAAAACGGAATATTAGCTGGGCAGTAAACAGCTTCAAATCCTACAAATCGCCTGGCCCGGACCAAGTCATTCCGGCTCAGTGGCAAAAAGCCGGGGATATGGCCATCAACTGGCTGCAAAGTATCTTCAGGAAGATACTGACAGTGGGAAAAATCCCCCGAGCTTGGTTAAAGGCTAAAATAGTCTTTATCCCCAAAGCAGGGAAACCCTCACACACAACCCCAAAAGACTTCAGACCAATAAGTCTATCGTCCTTTCTTCTCAAAACCTTTGAGAGACTAGTAGGGCTGCAGCTGAGGACAACTATAAATCCTCAGTGGCTGTCAGGCGCTCAACATGCCTACCGAAAAGGAAAATCCACGGAAACGGCACTCCATGAAGTAATCTCGGCGGTAGAGAAATCTCTACAAGTCAACGAATACTCCTTAATCGCTTTCCTAGACATTGAGGGAGCTTTTAACAACGTCATACCGGGAGCCATCACAGAGGCCCTGACTGACCTGGGAGTGGATCGTCACTTGATGATGCTCATAGATCAATTGCTCACATGCAGGACAGTGACATCATCAATGGGATCGTCCACTCAGTCTAGGTATGTCAACAGAGGCACCCCGCAAGGTGGTGTCCTGTTCCCCTTCTATGGAACATAGCAGTCAATAAGATACTGTGTGACCTGGAAGGGGGGGGCTGCAAGGTGGTAGCATACGCGGACGACGTTGCCATTATTTCTCGGGAAAATTCCCTCAAACACTCTGCGATCTAATGACCGCAAAGCTCGCGCGACTCTCAGAATGGACAGAGTCGCGTGGACTAGGAATCAATCCCTCTAAAACGGAACTTGTATTGTTTACAACCAAATACAAAATCCCGTCCCTCAACCCCCCAATACTAAACGGATGTAGGCTCTCCTTCAGCGACAGTGCCAGTTACTTAGGGTTGGTAATTGACAAAAAACTTAGCTGGAACCTGAGCATCAAAGACAGAGTGAAGAAGGCTACGATAGCACTCTACACTTGCAAGAAAGCCATTGGGCTAAGATGGGGCATGAACCCAAGAATAGTCCAATGGATTTACCTGGCAATAGTCAGACCAATACTACTCTACGGAGTCGCAGTGTGGTGGCCAGCCCTATCGAAGGGGACCATCACTAAACAACTGGGCAAGGTGCAGCGCACTGCAGCCCTATGCATCAGTGGAGCTCTCAGCACAACACCAACGGATGCGCTAAATGCTATCCTATGCTTGCAGAGCCTTGACCTTGCAGGTAAGGAGCAGGCAGAAATGGCAGCAATCCGTCTTAGAGACTCTGACCAATGGGTGTCACATCACACCGGTCATGCGTCCATCCTAAATGGAAACAAAATCGTCCCCACAAAAACGGACTACTGCGTTCCGAGGGAGTATACAGATACCCCTTCGAGACAATCATCCCTCACAGAAACATCTGGCTTGAGGGACCACCTGGTCCAAAGGGAGCCATTCGAATCTTTACTGATGGCTCAAAGCTGGACAACAAGGTCGGAGGAGGAATCTACTCCGAACAGCTGAACATAAGACAGTCCTTCAGGCTCCCGGATCACTGCAGTGTCTTCCAAGCAGAAGTCATAGCGATCAAGGAGGCTTTGAGCTGTCTTCAGGAAATAGCCCCTGCGGCAACTCATATAAATATCTATAGTGATAGCCAAGCTGCGATCAAATCGCTGAATGCGATAACATCAAGCTCGGCCACCGTGGCAAACTGTCGCAAATCTCTTCATGAGATGGCTTATCAGTTCGTCATCAGCCTAATATGGGTCCCGGGTCATCAGGACATTGAAGGCAACTGCATAGCGGACGAGCTGGCCAGAGCTGGCACAACAATCCCCCTTCTCCATGATAAGGAGGATATTCGTATGCCAATGGCCACCTGCAAGCTCAAAATAAAAGAACACTTTAAGCGATTAATAAATGACAGATGGCAAACCGTGTCACTATGTCGCATAACTCGGCAAACATGGCCTAACATCAATAAGAAGCGCACCGATGAGCTTTGCAAACTCAGTAGGAGTAGGTGCAGCTCAGTCATACGCTCTCTCACGGGACACTGGCTAATAGGCACACATGCAAGCAGGCTGGGCGCCCCATATAACGACTTCTGTCGAAGCTGTAGAGATGAGGACGAGGAGGAGACTGTGGAACACCTGTTCTGCTCCTGTCCGGCTCTCAGTAGAAGGAGACTGCAATACTTGGGCGCTCCTTTTCTAACTGACATTTCGGACATGTCTACAATCAGTCCCAGACGGATCGCAGGCTTCATAAGGGCATCCGGATGGGATAATGGATAACATAGGGTCTCACGAGGGAGAAGGGAACGTAATATGCGGTATCACAACGGGCCGAAACCGGCCTAGGTGTGTCGGGTCTCTGACAATCCCGACAGCCGCTTCAACCTAACCTAACCTAACTGAACAATCATCGGCTCTTAAATAATCTTGCAAAACAACGCTACTGAAGAAGCTCAGTAGCTCAACATTTGGTGACCCCGACGTGATATAAACATAAACTCTTTAAATTGTATCACAAAAAACATTTTCGTTGGATAAATTCGCTTTGAACCACGGTGTTTCGATTCATCGTTTGTGCACAAGCAACACAAACGGTTCTCGCGTCATCTGCTTTGCGATCTGCTTGCTTGCTGTTGTTTCGTTTCGGTTTCGTGCTCTCAGTGTGCATGCCTTTGTTGTTGTCGGATGCACAAGTGCAGTGCGTTTCAAACTGTTAGCTCTCGCTGCTGATCTGTAAAACTGCAATACTGTGTGTTTTTAAACGCTGCGATCGATTGTACAGTTCGTGTAAAACTGTTCGAGGTTATTCACCGGCTGTTAACCTCTACACTCTCTCAGTGACTCTAAGCCCAGCTTTTCTATTGAACATACACGATGGCTTCTAATAGCACCCCTTCGATCTTGCCCCCTCACCATTGTTCGTCGATTCGGAAGCTGCATTCTACAAGCGCAAGGTGCAATCCATGCTAGGGGCGGCACGGAGAATCGAAACGGCCGTCGGCAAGGAGAGGATTGGCGAGCTCAGTGTAGCTTGTAGCTTCATTCAACGAGCACCATAATGCCCTGGAGAAGATTGATCTCGATGAGATCGGTAGTCCCTTGAGGGATGAGTTTGACGAGTGCGTGGTCATGCTGGAGATTCGCATGAAGCGAGAGTTAAACAAGCGGCAGCCCACAATGCTACCATGTTCAACAATGCGGGCGGACCATGTAGGAGTGGCCCCAACTACGGTCGTCGTGCAAAGTCGGCCACGCCTGCCGGAGTTGAAGCTTCCTGAGTTCGGTGGGGGCTACGCTCAGTATTCCTTGTTTTGGGGCATGTTCTCCTCCATTATAGATAAGGACCCTGACCTTACGAATGTCGAGAAGCTGCAGCATTTACGATCATGCCTAAAGGGACCAGCGCTGGACACGATCTCGTCGCTGGAATTTAGCCACGCCAGCTATCCTATTGCTCTAGATTTACTCAGCAAACGATTTAATAACAAGCGTCTCATCTTTCAGGCACATGTCACAGACATTCTGAGCTTGCAGCGTGTCGAGGCCTCATCTGTTTCCCAACTACGGTCCCTTTCGGATACAGTTAATGCCAATCTGCGAGCGTTACAAAGTATGGGGACAAAGGAGCAGATTGCTGACTGCATCCTAATACACAGCCTACTACAGAAGGTGGACAGCGCCACACAAACCAAGTGGGAGGAATGCTCGTCGTTGGATAGCATACCCTCCAGCCAGCAATTCGACACGTTTCTGGAGCAGAGATGCCAGAGGTTGGAAACCCAAGAGCACGCAAATGATATGTACACCCAGAGCAGTCGGAAACACTGTCTAATCGCAACCAGCTTCAAGGTCTGTACATTCTGCGGTGATCCACGACACTCCATTTATGCGTGTTCACAATTTGGGAATCTTTCCGCTCAACTTCGGCTTCAGGAAACTGAGAAGCTGTCACTGTGCACCAACTGTCTCCGAGCAGGCCACACGCGGGGTGTATGTCATTCTCGATCATGCCGAATATGTGGTGCCAGACATCACACTCTACTTCACTTCGAGTCCCCGTCTTACGGTTCTCAATCCATTCTGCCATCACTGTCACATTCTACATCAGCTCCGCAATTGCCCGCGGGACCCTCTGGCGTTGTACATACTGCAACAGCGTCAGCCACAGAGCCACAATCGCTCTGGTACACTCATTCCATGCCTTGCCTTGCTTGATTCTGGATCGCAGGTGCATCTCATTACTTCTCGCCTGGCTCAGCAGTTGCAGCTTCAAAGGAAAGAGTCGGATGTTTTGGTGTCTGGTCTCGGCGAGTCGCGTGCCACATCGGAAGGATGCTGCGTAGATATCAACCTGGAATCACGCACATCAAGTTATGCCACGACCATTTCGGCAGTAGTTGCTCCCACCATTACGTCCAGTCAACCTAACTGCAATATCGACCTAAACAGCTGGAACATTCCCTGCAACACACAGTTAGCGGATCCCAAGTTCTACAAGTCTCAACCTGTGGACATTCTTATTGGAGCGGGACTGTTCTTTGAGCTTCTCTGCATTGGCCAAATCCAATTGGGAGCTGGTCTGCCACGTCTTCAGGAAACCAGGCTAGGATGGATAATTGCAGGAGAGGTGTCTCAGTCTCGCGCATCAGATCCACTTTCTCCTGTGTTATTTTCAGTTAACCAGTCAACAGTCTTGAACCGGCCCCCGCGTCTTCAATCGACCCATCATTAACTCTCGTTATTAAATTCGCACACCTTTCGCTAGTTTTGGATAATACATATATATTAACTTAAGTAAAATAAATTGTGAATATATTAACTGAACAATCATCGTCTCTTAAATAATCTTGCAAAACAACGCTACTGAAGAAGCTCAGTAGCTCAACAGTGTATATAAGGGACATATGTATATATAAATATTTTATATTAAATGTGTATATAAGGGACATATGTATATATAAATATTTGAAATTAAATGTTTAGATAAGGAACATATTCAGTTTTTTGTCAGCAGAATGATGACTGTAATGATTTAAAGTGAAGATTACTTCATAAACAAGTACCGACATCCAAAAAGAAGAAGGCTATATATTCGTAGTGTATGTATTTTTATACCCGTACTCAAAAAAGAGTTAAGGGGTATATTAGATTTGTGGTAAAAGTGGATGTGTGTAACGCAGAGAAGGAAACGTTTCCGACCCCATAAAGTATATATATTCTTCATCAGCATCAATAGCCGAGTCGATATAGCCATGTCTGTCTGTCCGTCTGTCTGTCTGTCTGTCTGTCTGTCTGTCTGTCTGTCTGTCTGTCTCGATGAGCGCCTAGATCTCAGAAACTATAAGAGCTAGGGCAACCAAATTTGGTTTCCAGACTCATGTGATATCCCACTGCTACAAGTGTATTTCAGAATTTCGCCCCGCCCCCTTCCGCCCCCACAAAGGACGAAAATCTGTGGCAGGCACAATTTTAAAAAATACGATAAAACTAAAAACGCAGTATCGTAGAGAATGGCCATATCTACCAGACTGCTGAATCTGAATTAGATCGGATCATAATTATAGCCAGAATGACGAAATTAATTTTCAGTTGCTTCCCCTGCCCCCCCTCCCACAAACGACAACGAAACTCATTTTCCTTCTCGCTCGCACACTCTGCCGCGTTCAGTGCGCGAGCAACCCCTAGCGGAAAAGATGTAGAATATGAATAGTACATCTACAATCTACATGTTAGATGTAAAATATACATTGTAGATGTAGATGTAGATAACAGATGTAGCAAAAAAATGTAATATGTAAAAATTTTTTTTTTAATTCTAAATTCTGAAAATCATATGCTCAAAAATGTAAATACTGACTGAGTACGGGTATAAGTAGAGTCGCGTCTTTAGAAGCGACTCACACGTTCCTTCTCGTTTTTTTTTGGTGTATGTTCATCGGTACTTTTGCCGATTTGAATAATTCTTTTTTAGTTTGTATTGAATATCCCTAATGTTAATTTAGTAAATACCAAAAATAGACATTATAGTATTATAAGGTTTTCACTTGCTGGTAACACTAAAAACGTAAACCACGCGGATGACTTTTTTTCTTTCTTTTTCTTTCTGATCTCGTGAGTGGTGGTTGTGTGCTGTGCCAAAATAAAGTAATATAATTGATAAAACTAAAACTAACTACGCATATATTATTATTTAAAAGAGGAATCCCAACAGGTTATGGGCCCAGACTACGCCTAACATAGTTTGACGAGTGAAAAATTAGTTAGTTAGAAAAATTGCTTTGATTTGCACCACGTTGTGAAATTGTGTCCCTCATACATACACATATACATATAGCTGAGTGTGTGTGTGCAAAGTACAGTATCATGGAAAAAGCAAAACGCAACATTAAGGCTTTTGACGGGGAAAAGTATTCAGTGTGGAAATTTAGAATTAGAGCCCTATTCGCCGAGTTAGATGGGCTTAAAGTAATTGACGAGAATGTTCCGGATAATGCTGACGATTCCTGGAAAAAGGCAGAGCGTTGTGCTAAAAGCACTCTGATAGAATAGCTCAGCGACTCTTTCTTAAACTTTGCGACGAGCGACAACACGGCGCGACAAATTCTCAGGAATTTAGACGCCATTTATGAGCGAAAAAGTCTGGCGTCGCAGTTAGCGGTTCGAAAAAAGATTGCTGTCGCTGAAGTTGCAGAGTGAGACAGCACTACTGTGTCATTTTAACATTTTCGATGAACTGATGAGTGAGTTGTTAGCGTCAGGGGCGAAAATCGACGAAATGGACAAAGTGTCGCACTTGCTATTGACCTTGCCATCGTCATATAATGGAGTAATAACTGCGATTGAGACCCTAGCTGAGGAAAATCTTACTTTAGCTTTCGTAAAGAACAGATTGCTCGACCACGAGATAAAAATTAAAAACGATAGCAGTGATACAAGCAGGAAAGTTATGAAGGCAGCGGTATACAATAACAATAATTATAAAAATAGACCATTTAAGAACAGTAACAGTGGAATTCGAAAGCAATTAAAGGGAAAAGGAAAGTTTAATATCAAGTGTCATCACTGTGGAAAGGAAGGGCATATTAAAAAAGATTGTTTTGCGTTTAAAAGAATTACTAATGATAAAAATAAAGAAAATAACAAACAAGCACAAATAGCATCAACTCAACCCGGCTTCGCGTTTATGTTAAGTCGTTTTGATAAAAATAAATCCAAAAGTGAAAATAAGAAGGTCAAATTTGTATTGGATTCTGGTGCCACAGACCATATCGTAAATGACGAGAAACTGTTCATTGATAGCATCGACC
The DNA here is from genome assembly GCF_018151105.1 of Drosophila obscura. NCBI lineage: Eukaryota > Metazoa > Arthropoda > Insecta > Diptera > Drosophilidae > Drosophila > Drosophila obscura. Next base: position 820,724 of record NW_024542768.1, on the reverse strand, counting down.
TTGATTCTCCCATTAAAATTGCTATTGCCAAGCATGGCGAATTTATTTTTGCAAAGAAACGCGGTATTGTCAGACTCGACAATGGAAACCAAATCACGCTTGAGGATGTGCTCTATTGCGAGGATGTTGCAGAAAACTTAATTTCTGTCAACCGACTGCAGGCGGCTGGAATGACCGTTACGTTTGGCAGTAAAGGTGTGAAAATATTGAAGGATGGATATGTTGTTGCTGAAAATTCAGGTATGTTCAATTCCCCAATTATTGAATTTAAAGCCTATACATCAAATGTGGATAAGAAAAATAATGAATATCGGTTATGGCATGAGAGATTAGGTCACATTAGTAAAGGGAAATTGCTGGAAATTAAGAGAAATAATCCATTTAGTGACAATAATCTTCTAGATAACGTTAATCCAATTGATGAGATATGTGAAGCATGTTTAAATGGCAAGCAAGCCAGATTGCGTTTTGAAAAACAGAAAAATAAACAGTATATAAATAGACCCCTTTATGTAATCCATTCTGATGTATGCGGGCCAATAACACCGGTTTCAATGGACGACAAAAACTACTATGTTATTTTTGTGGATCAACACACACATTATTGTGTTACGTATTTAATGAAACATAAATCAGATGTTTTTACAATGTTTAAGGATTTTGTAGCGAAAAGTGAGGCACATTTCAACCTTAAAGTTGTAAATCTCTATATAGATAATGGTAGGGAATATCTATCCAGTGACATGCGTGAATATTGTGTACAGAAAGGTATAAGTTACCATTTGACTGTTCCATATACACCGCAATTAAACGGCGTATCAGAAAGGATGATCGGAACGATTACTGAAAAAGCTCGTAGTATGGTAAATGGTGCTAAATTAGATAAACGTTACTGGGGTGAAGCTGTTTTGACAGCAACATATTTAATTAACAGGATTCCGACTAGGGCACTTGATGATAGTTCAAAAACTCCGTATGAGGCATGGCACAATAGAAAGCCTAGTCTAAAATATTTGAAGATATTTGGTTCAACAGTGTATGTCCAGTGTATATTAAAAACAGAAAAAGAAAATTCGTTGAAAAATCATGTAAAACAGTTTTAGTTGGCTATGAACCAAATGGTTTAAAACTATGGGACATAAATAATGAAAAATTTATTGTCGCAAGAGACGTAATCGTAGACGAAACAAATATGATTAATTCTAGAGCTGTGAAAAGTAAAATGGAATTCCTTAATGAGAGTAAGGAGATTAATAATACAGATATCCTGAATGAGAGTAAGGAAAATGATTTAATAAATATCCTGAATGAGAGTAAGGAGATCAATAATACAAACTTCCTGAATGAGAGTAAGGAAAGTGATAAAATAAATATCCTGAATGAGAGTAAGGAGAATTATATAAATTGTATCCTGAATGAGAGTAAGGAAAGTGATAAAATAAATATCCTGAATGAGAGTAAGGAGAATAATATAGATTGTATCCTGAATGAGAGTAAGGATTGTGATACAGTTTGTAACCTGAATGAGAGTAAGGAAAATAATAAAGTATTTATCCAGAATGACAGTATGGAGAAAAGATTTGACTCGAAACAGCCTAGTGACAGTAATGAGAGTATTTCTAGAAGAAGCGATAGGCTAAAGAACCTGCCTCAAATATCATACAAGGAAGACGAAATCGATTACAATAATTATATTTTAAATGCTCATACAATATTTAGTGATATTCCAAGTTCATTCGAAGAAATACAAAGTAGGAGTGACAAATCTTTATGGGAGGCCGCTATTAAAACTGAATTGGATGCCCATGAATTTAACAATACCTGGTCGATTGTTAGGAAGCCTGAGAATATTAACATTGTTGACAGCAAATGGGTTTTTACGTTAAAGTCTGACGAATTTGGTAATCCAAAAAGATACAAAGCTAGATTAGTGGCGCGTGGGTTCACGCAGAAATATCTTATTGATTATGAAGAAACATTTGCTCCTGTGGCTAGAATAGCAAGTTTCCGTTTCTTATTATCCATTTCAATCCAATATGATTTAAAAGTACATCACATGGATGTAAAAAGTGCATTTCTTAATGGAAAGTTAAAAGAAGAAATATTTATGAGAGTGCCCCAAGGTGTGTTATGTAGTGCTAATAGTGTATGTTAATTGAATAAAGCAATTTACGGTCTCAAACAAGCAGCAAGATGCTTGAGGTATTTGAGCAAGCACTAAAAGAGTGTGGGTTTGTAAACTCACCGGTTGACCGATGTATTTATGTTCTGGACAAGGGCGATGTGAAAAAGAATATATATTTACTTCTTTATGGATTTTATGGATTGCAAATCAGTCAGTACTCCCCTTGCAAGCAAGGTTAATTATGAATTATTAAATTCAGATGAATTTTATGATGCGCCTTGACGGAACTTAGTCGGTTGTCTTATGTATGTAATGTTATGTACACGTCCAGACTTGGCCACTGCTGTTAACATTTTAAGTCGATATATGAATAAAAATAATGCAGAGTTATGGATATGTTTGAAAAGGATTCTTAGATATCTAAAAGGGAATATTGACATGAAATTAGAATTTAATAAAAATTTGAGTTTTGAAAATATATTTGTTGGATATGCAGATTCTGACTGGGGAGGAAATGAAATTGACAGGAAGAGTACAACTGGGTATCTATTCAAAATGTTTAACCAAAATCTTATATGCTGGAATACAAAAAGGCAAAATTCAGTAGCTGCCTCATCGACCGAGGCAGAATACATGGCCTTGTTCGAAGCTGTAAGAGAAGCTTTATGGTTGAAATCCTTATTAGAAAGTGTTCATATTAAGTTTGTAAAACCTATAAAATTATATGAAGATAATCAGGGATGTATTAGTATAGCTAATAATCCCTCATGCCATAAAAGATCAAAACATATCGATATCAAATATCATTTTACAAAAGAGCAAATAGAAAATAATGTAATTTGTATCAAGTATGTTTCCACAGAGAACCAACTTGCTGACATTCTAACCAAGCCGTTACCTGCTCCACGCTTTATGGATTTACGCGGAAAAATGGGACTGGATGAAGGAGCCAACCTACAAGAATAATTTTGTTCTTTCTAATTTTTGCTAAATTTCTTTATATTATATAACTGTACCTGTCTAAGTCTAAGAGTGATCTGATTGGGTTTTATGGGTTTTCCCAATCCTAGCAGCAAATGCTGGATCACTGAATTGTACGTTCCCAATAGAAAAGAAAATGAGCAAGCACCAGCCACATAGAATAAGTTGAAAACATGTTATTCTTAATTTTAATTTTTTTTTTATTTGATTTGATTTATAATGCAATTTTTGAGGGGGCGTATTGAATATCCCTAATGTTAATTTAGTAAATACCAAAAATAGACATTATAGTATTATAAGGTTTTCACTTGCTGGTAACACTAAAAACGTAAACCACGCGGATGACTTTTTTTCTTTCTTTTTCTTTCTGATCTCGTGATGGTGGTTGTGTGCTGTGCCAAAATAAAGTAATATAATTGATAAAACTAAAACTAACTACGCATATATTATTATTTAAAAGAGGAATCCCAACAGTTTGAAAGGCTATACTCCTACATTGGTCCCATTACACTAGTCAACACGGCATTCTGAATCAGATCAGATCATAATTATAGCCAAAATGAAGAAATTCATTTTCAGTTGATTTTTCCGCCTCCCCCTGCCAAAGACACGCTACTCATTCTCTCTCTCGCTGGCACACTCTGCCGCGTTCAGTGCGCAAACAACCCCGTGGGGAGGAGATGTAGAATATAAATGGTACATCTATAATCTAAATGTTAGATGTAAAATATACATTTTAGATGTAGATAACAGATGTAGCAAAAAATGTAATATGTAAAATTTTTTTTTTAATTTTAAAATTCTAAAAAATCATAAGCTCAAAAATGTATATACTGACTGGGTACGGGTATAAGTAGAGTCGCGTCCCCAGAAGCGATTCACACGTTCCTTCTCGTTTTATTTAAAGACATTTTTTTAAATCTGGTATTTTTTACTCGTTTTTTTTAAGAGGTAGTGCTTCTTTTTTTTACATAACTAAAGTACCTTACATCTGGTTGTATTGAACTTTGCAATTCTGAAAAGCTGATACTTGCAGCTGAAAATCGGGCCCAAACACATTGTAGCTGCAGCTTGTCTGGAAAATATTAAGCTTTCAAATTCGATAATATCTTCCGGTGTATTTTTCCGAAATTTTGACTTTGAAAACTCAGGAAAGTCGAAAACAAATTATTTCTTAGGCTGAATTTTTGGCTTTAGATATTAACATTAATAAGGCGTCGTTTAGGGTATCGCTTGTAAAAATCTATGAACAAACGGCTGGGGTGCAGCCGGTTGATCAAACCTTTAGTGTCACACTTTGTCGTTACAATTTCTACTCATAATAAAATATCGAGTTTAAGATTATTTTATCGATGCTGGAAAATAATAATACCAACATTATTTGAGCCAACGCTAATTCACACAATGCAACGAAAGCTTAACTTCACAGAGAGCGATCGATCCTGAAAAATGTATTTTTTAATAAAGTGCCAAAAGTTCTATGTATTTAGTGACAAAAAAATTAAAAATATAAATAATGCAAAATGTTTGGCTAAATTCAAAAGCGGTTGTTTTGAAGCTGAAATAATTGATGCTTCCCGTAAGTTCATATATTTCATTAAAATTTAACTAAACATTGGTTGAAATTAAAAAAAAAATTTTTTCAGATAGCGAAAAAACTTTACAAATAAAATGCCGGAAGTTTAATGATGATCTTGGTGAGTTCTTTTAAAAATAAAATATCAAACATTAATAAATGTATACATTGTTATTTCGTTCAAATTTCTTGTCTGTGGGTATAAACATATATGTACATAGTGACGGGCCCTACAATTAAAAAATCGCGCGTGTTTCTCGTCTGTCTCCGTATAAATATATGCGCACATAGATATTTCGTCCAAATTTCTTGTCTGTGGGTATAAACATATATGTACATAGTGACGGGCCCTACAAATTGAAAAATCGCGCGAGTTTCTCGTCTTTCTCCGTATAAATATATGCGTACATAGTTATTTCGTTCAAATTTCTTGTCTGTGGGTATAAACATATTTGTACATAGTGACGGACCCTACAAATTGAAAAATCGCGCGTGTTTCTCGTCTTTTTCCGCATAAATATATGCGTACATAGTTATTTCGTTCAAATTTCTTGTCTGTGGGTATAAACATATTTGTACATAGTGACGGACCCTACAATTTAAAAAATCGTGCGAGTTTCTCGTCTGTCTGCGTATAAATATATGCGTACATAGTTATTTCGTTCAAAATTCTTTTCTGTGGGTATAAACATATATGTACATAGTGACGGGCCCTACAAATTGAAAAATCGCGCGAGTTTCTCGTCTTTCTCCGTATAAATATATATGTACATAGATATTTCGTCAAAATTTCTTGTCTGTGGGTATAAACATATATGTACATAGTGACGGACCCTACAATTTAAAAAATCGCGCGATTTTCTCGTCTGTCTCCGTATAAATATATGCGTACATAGTTATTTCGTTCAAATTTCTTGTCTGTGGGTATAAACATATATGTACATAGTGACGGACCCTACAATTTAAAAAATCGTGCGAGTTTCTCGTCTGTCTGCGTATAAATATATGCGTACATAGTTATTTCGTTCAAATTTCTTGTCTGTGGGTATAAACATATATGTACATAGTGACGGGCCCTACAAATTGAAAAATCGCGCGTGTTTCTCGTCTTTTTCCGCATAAATATATGCGTACATAGATATTTCGTTCAAATTTCTTGTCTGTGGGTATAAACATATACATATGTACATAGTGACGGGCCCTACAATTAAAAAATCGCGCGTGTTTCTCGTCTGTCTGCGCATAAAAATATGCGTACATAGTTATTTCGTCAACACTTATTGTCTGTGGGTATAAACATATATGTACATAGTGACGGACCCTACAATTAAAAAAATTATGGACAAAGAATTTGTCATATGTTAAATTTCATCAAAATCGTTTTTGTAACAAAAATAAAATTTTTTTTATAAATTAATTTATAATATTATAATTTTCAGATGCTGTCGAACTGACCGAACAATTTCCAGAAGTGACACGCCCAGACAGTACCAAGGTTGAAGCTCCGCTAGGTATTTCACAATTCAAGCCATTTCAAAAATAAAAATTGTAGTAAAACTATTTATAATAATATTATAAATTTCAGATTCTGTCGAACTGACCGAACAATGTCCTCAAGTTACACGCGGCGGCAGTACCAAAGTTGAAGCTCTGCTAGGTAAGTAACAATTCATGTCATTTCAAATTATGTTGACCTTTTGTGTACATCCTATAAAAAGCAATATTAATATGTCTAGAATTTGTAAACGACAGCTAAATAATGGTTAGATATTTAAAAACAATTTACCAATAGCAATTTTTGCATGTGCTTGTTACGCTTTAACTACATTGTTTAAGAAACAAGTTTTTAAAAGTTACGTTGAAGTTCATCATCAATCATTATTTAGCTTTCGTTAACAAATTCTAGACTATTTATTATTGCGTGTTCGTATTTTTTAAAACATTTTTCTTTAAGTTTGGTCTTACATAGTTTTTATTTTATACAAATTGTTGGAGACAATTGTGTTGACGAGGCATAGTAACTGTTTTAATGTTATCAACGGCTTTGTTTCGAATAAATTTGTTTCATATTTCATTTAAAGCACATCTTATTTGTAAACCCTAAAGACACCTGTCATTATTCAGCATTATCGTTTTATACTGAAACTACTGCTCTTGACATTTTGCATTTGTTTATGAAACTAACTTTAATGGACTGTAAATTTTATTCATTTCAGATAAACGTAATGGAGATCGCACAAAAACCAGAACAGTTGATGTGGCTGGATCGAAAACTATTGTTTCGTTTGTCAAGGATGTCTGTGCTTCGAGTAAGTATACCAGTTCCTTAACTTTACAACTGCCATATATTTTTTTTTACTGATTTTTAAATTTTTATTAATTTTAGATAAACTAAATGAAGACCGTGGAACAGTTGATGTGGCTGGATCGCAAACTGGTTTTTCGTTTGGCAACAGCCTTCCTAATTTTGAAAAGGATGTCGGTGCTTTCAGTAAGTATACCACTTCCTTAACTTGAAAAATGTAATTTTGTACTGATTTTTTAAAATTTTTATTAATTTTAGATAAATTAAATGAAGACCGTGGAACAGTTGATGAGGATGGATCAGAAACTGGTGTTTCGTTTGTCAATGAGAGCACACCTTATTTTAAAAACAATATCGGTATTCAAAGTAAGTGATTTTTTCGTAAATAGTATGAATCTATCAGGTATTTGTTGAATAAACTTGAACTTTTTTTTATAATTACAATATTGAACAAATTTGTGGTTTTTAAGTGTGTCCGAATTGACAGTTTGATAATTTTTATATATATATAGATTCGACGGTACGGTCAAATGACTCATTAAAATCTAATGCCCAGTCTGAAACACTTGTCTCGCCATTCGAGCCCAGTAATTTAAGCCTTAATAGTAAAAATGATTTGTCTATATCGTTATCTACTGAGACCCCTGTTTATGATATAAGAAAATTATCAATTCCCATTTCTCAACAAAGAAAGAGCAAGCAACATTTCTGTATGTATTGTAAAAAGCTTCAAACAAAATTTGCAAGACATCTGCAAGTAATGCATAAAAATGAAAAGGAGGTTAAACAAATGTTGCTTTTTCCAAAGCTTCACGCAGAAAGAAAAAAATTGATCGAAAAAATCCGAAAAGCTGGTGACTATCTGCATAACACAGATCAAGCATTCAACAGTGGCACTTTAATATTAACTCGTCAAAAAAGGGCTAATTCGGGAAACACTGCCGAAGATATGGTATGCTGCAAATCATGTCGCGGATTTTTTCCAAAGTCTACCATTCGCTGTCACTCCAAAAACTGTAATCTAAAAAAATCTAAAAGCCAATCAAAAAATGAAGTAAATGAGCTTAAGGAAGTAATGACCCCCAAATATCACGACATCATTGTTAAATGCATCCGTAATGTGGCTAAGTGGGATAATGAACTCATGTTCTTCGGAACGCCCTCGGTGGCGACTAACTTAACGTCTTTAATAAAGAAATGCGCAAAAATATTTCATTCTTTTTGTATAAAAAACCTTGATATGGAAAAGAAACAAATTGTTTCGGATTTTTTAGCACTTTGGGAAATGGAGGTTCACATCGACACATTGAAGACCAGACGAAAAAAAAACGGTCGACCAAAATTATGTTGCCTTCTAAAGAAGACATTAAGTAACTTTTCGATCATGTCAATAAAATATCCGAAGAAGCTCTAGCAGTTTTGAAAGTTAAATTCGATTTGGCGAAGTGGTGTTCCTTGGTCCAAAGTACTTTAGTCAGTCTTCAAATTTTTAATCGCCGTCGTGCTGGTGAAATAGAAAGGCTAACGATTGAAAACTACAAAACATCTCATGAAGCAGCTGAGAACATGGACGCGGATATTTTAAAAAAACTATCAACAAAAACACAACAAATTGCAAAAAAATATTCCCGAATCACCATTCGTGGAAAATTAAATAGAACGGTGCCTGTCGTTTTGACACCGTTTGATAAATTCTGCATTGACACTATTTTAAAATATCGCTAGGACGCTGGTGTAAAAAGTACAAATGACTACATTTTCAATGTGCCACATACTGGTAACTTGGCTAAAAAATATATTCGGGCGTGCCCAATTTTAAAAAAATATTCTGATGAATGCGGTGCTGTTTGTCCAAAAGCCTTGAGAGGCACAATGCTTCGAAAGCATCTAGCAACGTATACCTCAATGCTGAACGTAGAAGACGTACAAATAGACCGTTTGGCGAACTTTATGTGTCATCATAAAGATATACACAAGGAAATATACGGTGTCCCTGCTACAGTTGCCGAAATTACTGAAGTTTCTCAAATGCTCATGGCTGCTATTAATATTGAAAGTGAGGTAGAAACTGAGCAACAAAGTGAAGGTTTGTGTCTCCTGTAGTATGCATATATATAGCCAATACCCACTGTACCAAGAGTACTTAAAAGGGAACACACTGTAACACTTTGTTGCAGTGTTTATGCAATAAACATTCCCAGGCATATTCAGTGCGACGAAATACGATCACACATATATGCCTGGTACTACATTAGTGCAGCGTCGGCATGTATAGCATAGCCGACGGCACTTGAATATGATCCACACAAGCATGTGCATATTCCCCTCGCGCCCCCCGCTATCAACAGCGCTGGGCATATATAACAAACATATAAATGCGGCCGCTCCGCTGCCGGCATTCCTGGCAGCGCAGCTGCGAGGCCTTAGCTTAAGCTATAACTGTAAGAATATCAGAAATACATTGAATAAAGTTATATCGAAGGAGACGGATGTCTCTGTTTAATAATACGTATTTACATGGCGACCGTGACAGTGAGACCAAAAAATAATTCTGCAACAACAGTTTTCACGCAAAAACAAAAGAAAATGTGCATTTAAAATACACTTCCAAATGACCGTGACAATGAGACCAAAAAAATAATTCTGCAAAAACAGTTTTCACGCAAAAACAAAAGAAAATGTGCATTTAAAATACACTTCCAAATGACCGTGAACAAGTATGAAATGTGAAACAAACGGAGACAGCAGACAACAAACAACAAAAATAAAAAGAAAAACGCAAGTGCAAGTGTTAAATGGGCTGTCTAAGTCGGAATAAAATATAACATTTGAAAAAAAAAAATACTTTTCTAAAAAGAAAAAAAAAAAAAAATACTTTGAAAATAAACATTGAACGTGTCTCTGAAGCAACGGCCCTCCGAGAAAATGCAGAAGTGGATTCTTCAGTGCTGATCGTTTTCTAGCAGACAGAAAATCGGTGAATATGGGAAAATCATATTGGGATGGCCCCCTGTCTAGCAGACAGAAAATCGGTGCAAAATGAAAAAAAAAAAAACAAAAATACATTTAAATGCATGTTAATACAACGACAAAACCTGTCCCTTAAAATTACATAACAAGAAAAATAAAAGAAGAAAAAGACCTGAAAAGGCACCGACAACGCTACATAGAGCGTATATCAATGACCTGTGCGATGACCGGCACCGGCATCGCCTGAGCCCATAGGCCCCGGACAACTGCAGCGGCGAAAATTACGCGTGAGAGGCCTGTCGCCACTTACGCCACCGTTGGAAACAAACTGGAGACAGATCGTCTTCAACACATAGATGAGCAGCTTCGCCCTGGTGCGAAACAACGCAAACGGGCTGCATAATTGCGAATGCCCCAATTTGCCTTACCATTAAGTTCTACCTTCAAACACCAGGAGGAGATCAAAAAGATAGAAAAGGAACTTTGCAAGAGCAAAGTAACGTAAATAAGGCTGCATTCATTTGCCATTGCCTTCATTTACCATTAACTTTAATTAAAACCACTCAAGCTGCTGCGTGAAAACGCTGCTTGAAAAAAAAAACCTAACCAATTTTTTTATCGAAAGGCTTTAACTAACAACATATGGCTGATATTGAAATTATATCGAGCAAACAAATGTAAATCAGCCATATGACCTAAAATTTTCTATCTTAACATTTTCAAAAAGAAAAATTTAAAAAAAAAAAAAAAGTCGAATACATATATACCCTAATTTTTCAAATTTTTTTTTGCATTTCCAAAAATAAAATTTTCAATTTTCAATTTCAAATTAAATTTTCAAACCCGACTAGCGGAAATATACAACCATGGGTTGGTTCGGGTCTGACGATAGTCAGACCAAAGACAATACGGCCAACGTGGTCAATAATGTCAAAATTATTGATCACACAGATGGTATTCAAGCTTTATGGCTTTTGTTGCTGATCTTAACGATCGTAAACGTTTTACAATTTCTGCTTACAATCTATGTTAAGCATAATAAAATTATCAAGAAAAGATACATGAGTAGGGCAAATAACTTAGATAGGATCTAAAAATGAATAAGGATAAAACAGATCATGATTTCGAAAGATTTAGGTATAGCAACTACATGGTAAAAGTAAAAGTAAAAGGATGGAATGGAGAGAAATTGCGAAACAAATAGACACATTTCGGAATAAATTTGATAAATCTTACAAATGCATCAATAGAGATGCAGTTATAAAAGCGGAAACACTAAAAAACCATATAGAAATATTAGTAAGGGAATACAATAATATAGTTACCTTAGTAAATAGTTATGAAAATAAATTCACATCTGAGCACAATAGTAAATGTTTAAGGGTAATAAAATCCCTAAACACAAGATTGATTACTGTCAGCAATAGGCGACATTCAGATAAACGTGCCAGATAGTCTAAATCAATTGGCGGAGTTTGATCCCGACCAATTTAAAGAATTAAACGAATCAATTCAACCAAGCGACGCTGAATCTGATAGTGACATTGAAACACTGGAGGAAAGCGATCCAATCGAAACCAAACCGGAAATAATAACAATATCTGAAATGGCACAAACAGTTGTAGAGTTTATCAAGCTAGCCACATCTCTGATACCAGAGTTTGACGGTAAGCCGGAAAATCTACAAAGTTTTCTAGATTCTTTAAATCTATTAGAAACCTTAAAAGGCACACATGAGCTAACAGCCATAAGCCTTATAAAAACAAAGCTAAAAGGCCATGCGAGAAATTTAATAAGTAATGAGCAGAACATTGCTGCAATCATTACGCAACTATCAAATGCAGTAAAAGGAGAATCGGTAGAAGTTGTATCTGCTAAGCTTCTTAATCTGCAACAGAAAAACAAAACGTCTAACCAATACACCCAAGAGGGGGAAAAACTGGCAAAGGCCCTTGAAGGCGCCTATATCAGTGAAGGTCTAAGCCAATCACTTGCAAACAAATACAGCACAACAACAGCTGTAAAAGCTATGACCCAAAATTGCTCAATTGATAATGTAAAACTTATCATGCAGGCAGGCACATTCACAAATATGAATGATGCCGTTTCCAAATTTGTCAATAGTTGCACGGAGATAACAGGTCAAAGTAACACTGTCCTGTATTATCGACGAGGTGCAAACAACAATAATAGAGGAGGCCGAGGTTATAATCGTGGCAGAAATTACAACCACAACAATTACAACCGAGGCGGTAAAAACAACAATAATTACAATAGCCGTGGAGGAAGAATAGGCCAAAATACGCCGGAAAACTCTCAGAACCCTTTAGGAGAACACCAGTAAATGCAAAGATTCATTCCGTAAATTACAGTCTTAATATATTTGTCACTTTTTATAATCATTCAACTGAAAATAAACTCACATTCCTAATAGATACTGGTGCAGATATCTCACTTTTAAAAACAAATTCAGATAATTTCAAAATTCAAAAAGACAAAATTATAAACATCCAAGGCATAGGCCAAGGTGTAATAAAATCTCAAGGAACAAGTTCAATAGAACTTCAATCAACAAAATATATTATTCCACACGAATTTCATTTAGTAGATTCAGATTTTTCAATACCGTGTGATGGAATAATAGGCATTGATTTTATTAAAATATTCAATTGTCAATTAGATTTCAAACCAAGTGAAGACTGGTTTATAATTAGACTTAAAAATTTAAATTATCCTATTTATGTTCCGATAACATATAGTGCCGGCAACAATACAGTTCTTCTGCCAGCCAGATCCCAAGTAATTCGGAAAATAGACATTAATACATTAAATGAATTGAATTTATGTTGCAAACACAATATCAACATCCAAACATGTATACATTCGCCTTCTAAACACAACTAATTTCGACCAATTGGTCAAAGTAAACAAACTCCAATATGAAAATTTAACAGATTACGACATTCATACAACTAATCCTAAATAGAAGCGAACAAGTACTTTCAAAATTAAAGAAAAATTTTCCAGAATAATTCAAAAGTCAACTAACAGAATTATGCACCAAGTATAGTGATGTGTTCGGACTGGAAACCGAACCATTAGCGACAAATAATTTGTATAAACAAACATTAAGACTTAAAGATGATGAACCAATTTACATTAAAAACTACAGAAGCCCGCACAGCCACGTGGATGAAATTCAAAAACAAGTAGGGAAATTAATAAATGACAAAATCGTAGAACCGTCTGTATCCGAGTATAACAGCCCACTCTTGTTAGTTCCAAAAAAAAAATCATTACCAAATTCGGAAGAAAAGAAATGGCGATTAGTAATTGACTATCGCCAAATCAACAAAAAACAACTCTCTCCGCTCCCCAGAAATGATGATATTCTAGACCAACTGGGCAGAGCTAAATACTTTTCATGCCTTGACTTAATGTCAGGTTTCCACCAAATTGAAATTGAAGAAAATTCAGAAATATAACATCTTTTCCATCTTTCTAGATTATGTAAAAAGAATGTACCTTTTGAATGGTCAAGTGAATGCCAACACGCATTCCATTCCTTAAAGAAAAGCAGACGCACTTTCGCGTATTAATATAAAAGAACTCAAAGATATGCAACATAAAGTCCTGAAAGTCACTACCAGGCGACAAAGTAGACAAAAAACCTGCGCAGGTTCAAACACAGAATTGCAAAAGCAATCGATCTCTTCAAAGCCCAATATATACAACGTCATACAAAATGATGATGTTAAAAAAGTAGTGACCTTACATTTATCTTCGACTAAGTGTTTCTTTAAACATGGGAAAAAAAGATATTTGTAAGAATTAAAGTTAGCGACCTTTATACTAATGGAACCTTCGACTTAGGTCAATTTTTCCAAAGGCTTGAAAAAGAAGCCGGTATAAATAACATCAGCCAACTTAAAATGGCACCGAGCGAAGAAATCTTTGAGAACATTTCAATAGATTCTTTTAAGAACAAGGGCAATAAAATATTAAAGAATTTAAGAGTAGCGCTACTCAAGCCGGTGACCACAATAAAAGAAAATAAAGAAAAAGAAGAGATACTGTCTACATTCCATGATGATCCAATCCAAGGAGGTCACACAGGTATAGCTAAAACATTAGCGAAAATAAGAAGGCATTATTATTGGAAAAACATGACACGTCAAATTAAAAATTATGTGAGAAAGTGTCCCAAATGCCAAAAGTCCAAAACAACCAAACATACCAAGACCCCATTGACTATAACTGAAACACCACAAATGGCGTTTGATAGGGTAATTGTGGATACGATCGGTCCACTTCCTAAATCAGAACAAGGAAACGAATATGCAGTCACTTTAATCTGTGATTTGACAAAATACCTTGTAGCCATACCAATCAATAACAAAAGTGCAAAAACAGTAGCTAAAGCTATATTTGAAGATTTTATTCTAAAGTACGGTCCAATGAAGACGTTCATTACGGACATGGGAACGGAATACAAAAATTCAATAATTGAAGATTTATGTAAAAACTTAAATATTCAAAATATAACATCCACTGCACATCATCACCAGACTGTAGGAACCGTGGAGCGAAGCCACAGAACTTTTAATGAGTTCATACGCTCATACATCTCAACTGATAAAACAGATTGGGATGTATGGCTACAATACTTCGTATATTGCTGCAACACAACCCCCTCTATGGCACATGATTATTGTCCATATGAATTAGTTTTCGGTAAGACTTCGAACTTACCAATACATTTTAATAGCATAGATAGAATAGATCCTCTCTATAATATAGATGATTACGCTAAAGAATCAAAATTTAGACTAGAACAAGCTTTTAAAAGAGCAAGATTAATGATAGAATCTAATAAACAGAAACAAAAAATTAATTACGATAAAAACTGTTTGGATTTCAAATTAAAAATAGGAGATCAGGTTTTATTAAAAAATGAAACAGGTCATAAGTTAGATTTTAAATATACTGGACCATATAAGGTAGATAGTATAGGAGAAAATGATAATATAACAATTTCAAATATAAAAGACAAAAAACAAAAAGTACATAAGGATAGACTAAAACTTTTTTACTCATAGATAGAATTAGTATGGCCATACATAAGTATATCCATAGAAATATATCAAATCTTTTTAATCTTTTTTACTATAGGTTAGGTTAGGTTGTCCCGGACGGCCCTCACGGGGCCACGCATAGGCCAATATGGCCCTTAGTTGTCCGGATTGGTGCGTATGGACCTACTGAGTGTTTTTACGCGGTTTTGAAATCCGTGAGGATCGAGGAGAGTTTTGCAAAGGCAAGGAGTTTCGCTGGCGTCCTCTTGGATGCATCTTCCAGCGATGCCAGTACCGGGCTGCCAAGATGTATGTTTCTTGCCCTTGAGAGGGCCGGGCATTGGCAGATTAGATGTTCCAGGGTTTCGATAGCCCCAGGTTCATCACATTTCCTGCACTTGTCACTGTTGGTGATGCCTAGTTTGACTGCATGTGCTGCAGCCAGGCAATGACCTGTGAGTATACCAATTAGCATCCTACAGTCCTTCCGTGGTAGGTGTAGTAGGTATTGGCTGAGTTTACCATTGCTCTCCTTGCACATGGTTTTCGCGATCTTGCAGTTGGTGGTTCTCCTCCACCTGCTGCTGGCCTTTACGTGTGCCCTCCTTTCTAGATCGCTTTGGAGCGCTCTGAGGGGGACAGGCACGTTCTCAGTCCTCTCGTTTGCCAGCCCGACGCCTTCCTTAGCCAGTACGTCTGCTGTCTCGTTACCTTCGATGCCCTGGTGGCTGGGAACCCAATAGATCCGCACTGACTTAGTCGTGCTTAGGAAATCTAATGCCTCCCTGCTTGCCAGGACATTTTTGGAACTGACCGCTGACGACTGCATGGATCTTATCGCCGCCTGGCTGTCCACGAACAGGTTGATCACATTATGTGGGCGTTCCGTACATCGAGCAACCTCCGCCGCTTTCCGTATGGCAAAGACTTCTGCCTGGAATATGCTGCATTGGTCCGGTAGCTTATAGGACAGCCTTATTTCAGGGTCTGTACAATATATGCCCGCACCTACTCCTTCCTCCATCTTGGAGCCATCCGTGTATATGTTGATGTGTTGGGTCTGGTCCCGACCCCTTTTCCAGTCGTCGGGTCCCATAAATGAGGTTGTGTTTACGTCCAGGCAAGTTTGGGGGATAATGTAGTCAGATATACTGGTCATGTCTCGGCCAATTGAACTGTGCCCGAATCCCTGTAGAGACATGTTTCCTGACGCTACTAAGCGTTGTGCCGCCTTTGCTGCAATCAGTTGAGCGTGGATGTCCAGGGGGTCGATTCCGATTATGGTTTCGAGAGCTTTTGTTGGGGTTGACCTCAGCGCCCCGTAATGCAGAGCAGTGCCTGCCGCTGGGTCCTTTCCATAAGCTTATTATACGTCTTCTTTTCTGTCGCTTGCCACCACACTAAGACTCCGTACAGCAGAGTCGGTCGCACCACCGATATGAAGATCCAGTGCATTAAAGCAGGTGACAGGCCCCATGTGCTGCTGAGCATCTTCTTGGATGCATATAGCGCAATGGTGGCCTTCTTCACCCTCTCCACTACATTGGGTCTCCACGCCAGCTTGCTGTCCAGTACTATGCCGAGGTATTTGACTTGTGTTTTAGGGGTCAGACTGGTTTTTTCAATTTTCGGGGGGATCCATGCCGGTACCTTGTATCTCTTGGTGAAGAGAATGAGGTCCGTCTTGTCCGCGTTGATACTGAGTCCTACTTTTCCTGCCCACTCACATATCTCCCTGAGTGTTGATTCCATTATGGAGCTGAGGGTCGATGGACATACTCCCGTAATAATTATGCTTATGTCGTCTGCATAGGCTGTTATTTTTGGGGCTCTCCTCTCGAATCTCTTTATTAAGTCGTCGACCACCAGGTTCCACAGGAGGGGCGACAGGACCCCACCTTGTGGTGTGCCTCTATGCGCCCCCCTCACCATGGAAGCGGTGCCCCACTCTGATTGCACCCGTCTGCAACTTAGAAGGTTCTTTATCCAGAGGTTGATTGCGGGATGTGTATTGGTCGCTTCTAGGCGGTCCATAATAGCGCTCGTAGTGACGTTGTTGAATGCTCCGGATATGTCTACGAACACTCCTAGAGCATACTTTTTATTATGGAGGGCTCTCTCGATGGTGGCTACTAGCGAGTGCAGTGCCGTCTCTACCGATTTCCCTTTGGTGTAGGCATGCTGGTTGGTTGACATCAGTCTCCCTACATCATTCCTGATGTGTAGATCCAGCAGCTTTTCTAGTGTTTTGAGTAGAAAGGAGGTGAGGCTTATCGGTCTGTAATCCTTGGGGCTCATATGGCTGCACTTTCCTGCCTTTGGAAGGAAGACAATCCTCGAGGTCCTCCATTGAATAGGGATATAGCCCGTGCTCAGGCAAGCTGAGTATATTGCAGAGAGCCATGGGGTGATCACGTCTTTGGTCACCTGTAGCATGGCTGGGAATATACCGTCTAGTCCAGGTGCTTTTGTACCCGCAAAGGAGTCTATAGCCCAGTGGATTTTCTTAGACGATATGAGACCTGTTGGGGGATGCTCTTCCTCAGTTGCTAGGTCCTGATGCGTTGTAGCGTCAGCAACCTCGGTGCATCCTGGGAAGTGAGCTTCCATTAGTGCTGTTAGGGCTTCTTCACTGCCCTCAGTCCACTGTCCATCTTCTCGTTTCAGCTGACTCTGTATGGTGGGTTGCTTTGATAGCAGCTTCCGAAGTCTAGCTGTTTCTGGGACTTTCTCGATATTGGACCAGAAGTTCCTCCACGAGTTTCTTTGTGCCCTGCGTATTTCCTTCTTGTACTCCCTGAGTAGGGTTTTGTATTCCTCATTGATCATATCCTCGTTCGCCTGTTTGGCGATTTTGAAGAATTCTTTGAGGTTGTTTCTTTGGAGCGATAGGTCCCGGTTCCACCAGAGTGGTTTGGTCCTCTTTTTCGTTCTCGAGGGTGGGCACGATGCGTGGTACGCATCCACGTTGGGCGCCAGTTGTAACGAACCGGTTTGGTCCGCCTTGTGTGCACTTGGCGTACTCAGCGGCCGGTGGGTTCGCTGCAACGAATTTGGGTGTTGCCCGGGGGACAAAGCAGAAAGACTTGGTTGGCTTCTTTACACACGAGTTCTTTATTAGTATCTTAGGAAGTACGCTTAAGGACGACAACTTAGTCTATTCTTTGGTTTAGCACTGGGATCACCGTCACGTTTGGTCCTTCTCGCCCACTCGCCGTTCCTCGGGATCCCCAAGCGTGGCACTGTCGGCTCTGAGAACTGGTACGACAACGACTCTTGGCGCTAAGCCCAAGTCCGCCGTACTCAGTTCGCACACGACACGTTCGCTCTCACTGGATCCTTCCGTTGCGCGAGCGGTACACGAGTTCCTTCCTCTCGACGCTTTCACTGTCACGATTTGTCCTTCTTGCCCACTCGCCGTTCCTCGGGATCCCCAAGCGTGGCACTGTCGGCTCTGAGAACCAGTACGACAACGACTCTTAGCGCTAAGCCCAAGTCCGCCGTACTCGGTTCGCACACGACACGTTCGCTCTCACTGGATCCTTCCGTAGCGCGAGCGGTACACCAGGTCCTTTCTCTTGATGCTTTTTGGGTAACTTTCTGACTCTCTTCGATATTCGCTGTCACACGCACTTGCACTCTCCGCACTTGACTCTCTCGAGCCGAAGTCGCGCGCCTCCTTTTATTTCCTCCTTGGCGCACGGCCGCCTCGTCGCTGCCTGGCAACAACGGGACTTCCCTCCAGTCGTCGGCGTTATTTTTCCATCGGCTCGTCCGATGCTCTCCCTGCTTCGCAACGGGACCCAACCGGTGGCGTGATCGCATGGCCATAAATGGTCATGCGCTGGACCACTGCCGGCCCGATCCCACTATCCCGCCTCTCTTCTGCCTTCCACTTGCTTGGCAACGGGACCCAGCTGGTGGCGTGATCGCATGTCCATAAAAGGTCATGCGCTGGACCACTGCCGGCCCGATCCCATTGTCCCGCCTCTCTTCCGCGCTCCTTTGCTCTCCCTGGTAGCGCCCTCCGATCGCGGCTCTCTACGTTGCCCCTCCTTTGGGCGAGCCCCTCCCAGGCAATTCGCCGTTATCCGGTTATCCGGCCACCGGGATAGCTCTTAACCCCTTAGGGTCCATGCGTGTGAGGACATCATTCCTCACACTTCCCCCTTTCTTCCCCAACGAAAGATTCCCCTCTGCGACCTCTCGTAAACCCGGCCGTTAAAGTTTGAATTTCAACGGCCGCCCGCGCCTTTACACCGGGCGGGTTCTGGCGCCCTCTGCCGGCCCAGGCACGTTCTGGCGCCCTCTGCTGGACCGGGCGCGTTCTGACGCGCCCCCTGCCGGGCTTACCTGATGGGGTGCTGCCGGATCGGTGAAACGCGCACGCGCGTGCGACTATCACAGGGCTGCATACCGATAGGGTCTCTAGGGACGTTTCTATGTCTTCCGGGGATTTCACTGTGCCCGGACGATTCGCGAGCTTCGAGGTAACTGTCTTTTTAAACTTTTCCCAGTTTGTGTTCCGGGGGTTTCTATAGACAGTTATCTTCGGAGAGTGTTCAAATTCGCACTTAAACTGGATGTACCTGTGGTCTGAGAAGGATGGTCTTTCAAGGACTCTCCAGCCAGATACCACCGTACTTGTTCCCGCTACGAGTGTTAAGTCTAGCACGTTTGAAGAGGTGGGACCTACAAAGGTGTATTCCTCTCCTACGTTTGCTACTTCTAGGTTAGTTGATAGTATGAAGTCTAGGAGGGACTCACCTCTATCGTTGATGTCGGGGCTTCCCCACACGTTGTGATGTGCGTTTGCGTCCGTGCCGACGAGAAGTTGCTGGTCCTTCGGGGCTGGATTCCGCCACTAGGTGCATCAACTCTTCAGGTGGAGCCGGCCTGTCGTGTGCCATGTAGCAGGAGGCTACCATCAGGCGCCTTTCCTTGCTTTCTAGCATCACCACGGTTAGATCGTCAGTGCTGTAATGAGACATAAGGTGAGCATGGATTCCCTTCCGTACGAGTACGGCGGTTCTGTTCCTGCTTACCGATGGTGTATAGAATACGTTAAAATTTGAGGACTTTAGCCCGGCCACAGCATTGCCTGAGGCAACCCATGGCTCCTGGACTAAGGCTATGTCGGCGGGCCCTTGCTCCATGGCAAAGAGGAGCTCCGCCGACGCAATTTTACTTTTGTGGAGGTTGAGCTGCAGCACACTCACCATGTGCGTCTGGCTCAGCTCCACTCGACGGGTTGACTACTACCGTCAGGTCACCGTCCTCCCCCTCTTCCTCCGAGTCCAGCGCAAGACCCTGTGCGGCCTCCACGATGCTGTCCAGACCAATGTCTTTCTCCACCTCGCCCGCCTGCAGAGTGTGCGCATCTTTGTCCTCGGGGTGGCGCTTTCTCAACCGCAGGTAAACACTGCCCATCCCCCACGCCATCTTCCCGAATCTTGGGTATAGCAGGTCCTCTGCCTCCTTGCTGATCTGGATGATCGCACTCTGGCCCCCCTCGTTGGGTAGTGGGCTCCCGATGTGCAGAATCTTCCAGTTAGCCGTTGGCACGTCGGGGTTCTGCCTCTGTAGCAGCTTCAGCGCACGGTCCCCTTGGATTACGATGGGGAAGAGTACCTTTGCCTTTGGTATGGACGGGATTAGCTCCCTGTCCACCACCTCCAGCTTGGCCCCCTCCCCACAACGCTTCCAGTTGGCAGACCGTTTGCGTCAGCCACTTGAGTGTGGGGTCGTCCATACATTTAAGTATTTTCACCCCGTTGAGCCACCCTGCACCATCGAACGTGGGCATGGGGGCCGTTGGGTCCTCCTCCATTCTGGCGAACAGCGCATCCACGAGCCGCGCGTGCACCGTCTTCCACCGCGCCGCCGTTATTTTGCCATTCTCTTCGCTCCGGTCTATGAGTGCCACGATTAAATGTCGTTTGGTCACCTCACTGACCTTCGCTTTTCGGGGACGTTTCGCCTGTTTGGGTGTGGGGGCTGCCACCTTGGGCCCGCGTTGCCGCTTGCTCACCGGAGTGTCGTTCTTGGCACTCTCGGTCGAGCGTTGCCTTTTGGTGGCGAGACTCTCCTCCACCTTGTTGGCAAATCCCTCCGTCGATGCCTTCATCTGCGGCATCTGCGAGAAGTGCATCCGGCCCTCCTTTATCCGTCCTTCGGCCCAGGTCATTTTGGCCTTCTCCTCCTCAGAGAGGTCCTTCTTGCCCTGGAGCCGTCCCACGATCTTGAGGGCCGCTTTGTAATGCGCCTTCGCCTTCAACCCCTCCTTGGAACGCTTCTGCCCTTCCCTACGCGGGGAGCTGGAACCTGGTTCCGGGGAGCGGAGAAGGCTGTCTTCCTCCGTCTTGGTTACGGAGAGCACGCTCTCCAGGTCCGAATCTGTATCGACCACGGCACCTGTGCGGCTCAACCTGGAGTGAGTCGTTTTTGTGGCAGTAGCATTGCAACTGATATGACCTGCTCCCGTCATATCAGAGGTGTGGCCGCTGGCGACACGCAGAGAGGATTGCTCCTCCCCGTGCCCGCCGTGGTAGCAGCCACGCTTTCCACCGACGTTTGGGTTGACATCCCAACCCTTGCTTTATCTTCCGTCCGCTCCATTGTTGGCCCAGAGGGTCCATGCTGGTTAATATTTTTCGGGGGGACCACCCCCTAGCGTTTTTATGCCTACCCGCCAGGCACCTCCAGCCGTGGCCATGGTTCAGTTCCCCCAAATTTTTGGTCGGGAAGACCTGGACCTGGCCTTGGCTAGACACTGCATTACCCCGGACAGAGCAAGCGGCAATGCATTACCCGATTCGGGATAATGCAGTGCCCATTGCCCAGCCGGCACCCTCTGGGAGGGTTCAGCTGGAGGATTTTTGCCGGCCTTTTTTACTATAAAAAAAAAAAAAATTTTATTTTGAACTATGGGATATATATGTATTAGTATTAAATTCATTTAATTAAAAAAAAAAAAAAATTTTTCTTTTTCTAAATATATTTTTCTAAATAACTATCATATTAAAATTATAAAATAACTTCATAAATATTACTTTATTTTTCAAAAGGAGGGAGATGTAGTATGCATATATATAGCCAATACCCACTGTCGGGTCAAGCAGCCTAAATAATTATGTTCATTATTTGCACTGTACCAATCACTGTTAATCAGCCTATGATATGCACGGCAGCGGCCGCTCTTTCATTTTATCTCGCCTTCTTCGCTTTGTTGTTGCAATTGCAGCATCTAAGCTGGTCTCTCTCGTTCCATATGACGTTCGTGCGCGGCTTAGCATCTGCCCCGATCTGCTCTCCTTTCATCGCTCGTTTTCGCTCTCTTTAACACTTGCTGCATAGGGCGCTGGCAAGTCGGCCCATGTGCCCTTGTAGCCAGTAGAGAGATAATCTTCGTATCAATCGCATCGCTTTATTATATCGCTCATACTAACGCCTACTTTAATTCCCAATAAAAATTAATTGTACATTTCTCATTGAAACGCTAGACCTTTTTCTTTAAGTCAAACGATTTTCAACGGCTATTAAAAACTCTTAATAGCCAAACATTTGGTGACCCCGACGTGATTGTGCATTAGTTAATATATTCGTGCAATCACAAACTACAATTAAACATTCAAACATTGCCATATATTGCCGGTTGTTCGTTATTGTCGTTTGCCCGCGGCTTCAAGTGCGTGTCATCGACCACATATATATACACCAGCCGTTCTTGCATATAAGCATATACGTTTTGTTTGCGGTGCTCGTTCCCGTCACTTGCGCGGTACTCTTTGTTGTTCATCTTCCCGCTAGAAACGTTTTTCTAACGCCGTCGCTGCTATGGAGTTGGATGGTTCAAACGGCAGTATAACTACCGCTGCGGAAAACAGGGTGATTTTTCTGAAGCGGAAGGCATCGGAATTGTGCGAAGGCCTCAAAAGATTGAGTGCCACTTGGGAGAAATGAATTGTCGGCTTGCGACTACTATATGCTCGTGGTAAGGTTGGAGGAGATCGAGGAGCTGCAGGGCACGTTCAAAACCGTGCAGAACGAGCTCGAAGAATTGGATTGTCGAGAATTTAGCAGTGGATTGCGCGACAAGTTTCAAACACTTTTCCGAGAGTTGAAGCCGTCAATTTGTCGTGAAATTGCCAGGACTAGGGATCAGATGCCTTCTCATTCCACGTTGGCTGGAACAAATGCAACTGCTGGATTTGCCTGTTCGCAGCCTCCACCTCGCCGTGGACAGTCCCTGCCGCCTTTGCAATTGCCAACGTTTGGCGGAGGGTATGCAAACTGGTCAGATTTTTATTCTATGTTTGTTACCATTATTGACAATCATCCGGACCTATCCAATATTGAAAAGTTTCAGCATCTGCGATCTTGCTTGCGTGATTCGGCGTTGGAGACAATTCGATCGTTAGAACTCTCGGATGGCAACTATAACATGGCATTAGAATTATTGGAAAAGAGATTTAATAATCGACGGTTGGTCTTTCAGGCACACATTACTGAGATCCTGGGGCTCCAGGCTGTGGAGAATGGGTCAGTGGCTATGCTTTGGGAGATTTCGGACAAGTTCAACGCTCATATGCGGGCGTTGCAGACTTTGGGGTACTCCTGAGCAGATCGCTGGATGCATAATCGTGCAGGTGCTTCTACGGAAACTGGATCCAGCAAGTCAAGCAAAGTGGGAGGAAACTTTAGAAGATACAGCCTTTGTCAATCTCATTCCTTCGTGGGAAATCTATGGCCTCGTTCTTGGAACAACGATGCAGGACATTGGAAACCGTGGATTTCGCTATGGCAACTTATGCGCCGAGCAGTCAGGTGGGAAGAAGTACAAAAACTAACCCTTCTAGATCCGCACTTGTTGCCACAAGTCACAGCTCATCGGGATGCGCTCTTTGTAGTGAAACTGCTCACGAAATCCATTATTGCTCGAAGTTCAAGGCCCTGTCCCCTGCGAATCGCCTTAAGGAAGTCAGGAGACTCTGTCTATGCTTAAACTGCCTCAAAGCAGGTCATCGGGTGACTACATGCAGCTCGAGCAGCTGTCGTATCTGCGGGCGCAGGCACCACACTCTTTTGCACTTCGGTAATCCTGAAGCTACTGCAGTCCAAACTCAATCAGTGGCACTTGAAACTCTATCTCCGTCTGTGCCGTCTAATGTCAGCACTCAAACATCTACTTCTGCACCCACGTTGTCTCTTAATGCCACTGCACCGTCTACTTCGTCGTCTACCTCTGCTGCTCTTATTGCCCAAGGTTTCAGTAATGATGTTGTTCTGTTAGCCACGGCAACAGTCTTGGTTAAAAATCGTTCAGGAGTCCTCGTTCCCTGCCGAGCTTTGCTTGATTCCGGCTCTCAGCTGCACCTAATAACCTCTCGTTTTGCAAATCAGCTTCAGCTTCGAAAAATAAAATCATCGACTGCAGTATCTGGAATAGGTGATTCAAACTTCGTCACGGATGGATTTTCGGTCAACATTAGCCTGCACTCTCGCTCGACGGACTACTCAACTCTCATCACTGCTGTTGTAGCCTCTAACATAACCGATCGTCAACCAAGTTACGGAATAGACACTCACGACTGGAACATTCCAGCAAACCTACCTCTTGCTGATCCAGAGTTTCATAGACCTCAGCGTGTCGATCTTTTAATTGGCGCCAGTCTGTTCTACGAGCTTCTTTGTGTTGGTCAGGTCAAATTACTGCCAGGATTGCCATCAATTCAGAAAACTCGTTTGGGATGGGTCGTGTCTGGAGGTTATTCTCCGGTAAAGGGATCTTCTTTGATTGTGTCGCGTGCTGCGGCCGCAGTTGCTGACAATAGTAACCTAGAAGAGCGACTTGAGGTACTGCTTCGACGGTTTTGGGAGGTAGAAAATTGCATGGAGCCCATTGTAAGGTCTACGAAAGAAGAGCTAGATTGTGAGGCTCACTTTGTTCAACATTTCCAGCGATTACAAACTGGCGATTATTGTGTTCGGCTGCCAGCTAAATATAACTTGGATCTCTTGGGAGAATCTTATCAACAAGCTCAACGTAGATTCTTATCTCTTGAGCGGAGGTTAGATCGTCGCCCTGATGTGAAATCTCAGTATGCTGCTTTCATAAAAGAGTACCTTGATCTAGGTCATATGTCTTTGGTTCCTGCCGAGTCAATCAGCTGCTGCCGCTACTTTTTGCCTCATCATTGCATCAGAAAGGAAGATAGCTCGACAACCAAGCTGAGGGTCGTTTTCGATGGATCCGCAGCAACTTCATCCGGTTATTCCCTGAACGACGTCTTAATGGCCGGCCCTGTAATCCAACCCAAGCTTTTCCATATTCTCACTCGATTTCGGTCATATGCAGTTGCGATAACGGGAGATATTTGCAAGATGTACCGGTGTGTAAGGGTCTCACCCGAGGATAGTAACTTGCAGTGTATTCTGTGGAGGAATTCTATGCAAGAGGATTTGCGTGTGTTTAAGCTTGACACCGTTACTTATGGGACGAAGCCTGCCTCATATTTATCAGTGCGGGCGATGCATCAGCTGGCAATGGATGAGCAGGTAGCGTTTCCTGTTGGGGCTGAGATTCTTTGCCGGGACTTTTACGTCGATGACTTGATATCTGGAGCCAGCTCTCAGGAAGAGGCTATCCACATTCGTGAGCAAACCACTGGAATTTTGTCGAGAGGTCAGTTCCGGTTGAGGAAATGGTGTTCGAACGTGCCTGCTGTGCTCGATGGAGTTCTGGAACAGGACAAGGAAACCTTTTTAAAGTTCGACGATGGCAGCAATTTCACCAAAACTTTAGGACTTGCCTGGGATCCGGTTTCTGATCAGCTTTTATTCTCGTTTTCGGCCCTACAGTCATCTTCGCGTCCCTGCAGGCGTTCCGTTTTGTCAACAATAGCTCGGTTCTACGATCCCCTCGGATTAGCTGGGCCTATCATTACAAAATCAAAAATCTTTCTCCAGCAGTTGTGTAAAGAGAAGTTATCCTGGGATGTAAGCTTGCCATCCGCACTCAACACCTCGTGGCAGGAAATATGCAGTAGTTTTGGCCAGATTCGGCGTTATGAATTTCCTCGGCTTGTGCTCATTCCGAACTCTGAGTTAGAAATTCATGGATTTTGCGACGCGAGCATAGAGGCTTATGGTGCCTGTATTTATGTTGTGTCGAAGGGTCAGCGATCCAGCAGTCACTTACTTTGCGCAAAATCTCGTGTTGCTCCATTGAAAACACTAACCATACCAAAGCTGGAGCTTTGTGGAGCGGAATTGCTAGCTAGGCTCATATCTGAGGTAGCAGGAATGAGTGTCTTCAAAGGAAGGTGCTACTGTTGGTGTGATTCGGCTGTTGCGCTCTCTTGGATTCGGGACGAGCCATCCCGATTCAATATATTTGTCGCAAACAGAGTGGCAACGATACAGGAACTGACTGAAAAAATGGAATGGCATCATGTTCCCACAGATTTGAACCCGGCCGACATTCTTTCACGAGGAGCTCTACCAATCGAGTTGAGTGAGTCACCCCTTTGGGCTCATGGACCTCCCTTTCTTTGCGGCTCTTCAGATGACTGGCCAGCTACGGTGTTGCCTGATAAGCCAACCCTGGAGCTGCGTCGTAAGGTTTTCTTAGCCAAATCACCCTACTTGGACATTGTAGCCAAATCCAAGTATGCGAACTCATTCGCTTCTTTGCAACGCGTTTTTGGCTACATTCACAAATTTTGCAACCGGATTCGGCGCCCTGG
This sequence comes from Drosophila obscura, assembly GCF_018151105.1. Lineage (NCBI taxonomy): Eukaryota > Metazoa > Arthropoda > Insecta > Diptera > Drosophilidae > Drosophila > Drosophila obscura. The sequence continues at coordinate 793,945 of NW_024542768.1, read as the reverse complement.
ACTCACCGTCTCTGACATTGAACGTGGAACCCAGCTATTGGTGCGGCTGGTCCAGCGTACGCAGCTCTGGGAAGACATGAAGTCACTGCGCTCTAGGGGAGTGGTCGCCTCATCCAGCTCACTTTCATCATTGTGCCCTTTCATGGATAATTTTGGACTCCTCAGAGTTGATGGTCGGCTGAAGAATTCTTCGTTGGATTTTGATGGCCGTCATCCCATCATCTTGCCCAGCAGCCATCCGCTTACTCTCGCAATAATCTCTCACTTTCATGAGCTGAATCTACACGCCGGTCCTCGAGCTCTACTGGGATTAATTCGATCCCAATATTGGCCTATTGGGGGGAGAAAGACAGTTAACAAGGCCGTAAACAAGTGCGTGAGATGTTTTCGAACGAAACCTAGAATATTGGAGCACATCATGGCGGATCTTCCAAAAGAGCGCCTAGACGGTTCTCACGCTTTTGAGATCACAGGCGTAGACTTTTGTGGCCCGTTTTTCTACAAGCCGGAGGCACGCAACAAGGCTCCAATCAAGTGCTACGTCTGCGTCCTCATTTGTTTCGCGACCAAGGTCGTTCATCTGGAGCTGATCAAGGATCTATCGACAGTCTCTTTTCTCCACGGCCTAAAGCGCTTTATATGCACCAGACGAAAGCCACGGCAAATTTGGTCAGACAACGCAACCAATTTTGTCGGTGCAAGGAACGAGCTCGTGGAGCTAAGACGCCTGTTTCTCAGCGACGATCATCAGAAGGCGGTTCTGGATTTCTGTTTGGTTGAGTCCATTGATTGGCACTTCATCCCGCCGCGCTCGCCTCACTTTGGTGGCCTATGGGAAGCCGCAGTGAAGACGGCCAAGTACCACTTCTATCGAGCAATAGCCAATTCGGTTCTTGGATTTGACGAGCTGCGGACGCTGTTATGCCACATCACGGCAGTCATTAATTCAAGACCTTTAGTTCCCATTTCAGAGAGTCCTGCCGATCTTGACGTCTTTACTCCAGCACATTTCTTGAATGGCGGCCCTCCTGCTTCATTCGCTGAGCCTGATGTCACGAAGCTAAACTTCGATCGCCTTGACGCCTGGCAGCACGTTTCTTACCTTCAACAGCTCTTTTGGTCCCGGTGGAAGGAGGAGTACATCACGTCACTGCAGCAGCGCTCAAAGTGGCGAACTCAGAAGCCGAGTTTAGCAGTCAAAGCCCTGGTCCTCGTCAAGGATGAAAATCTACCTCCCATGAAGTGGCCACTAGCGAGGGTGGTCGAACTACTACCTGGAAGAGATGGCGTCGCCCGAGTCGCTGTGCTGAGGACTGCAACTGGAATCACCAAGCGAGCCGTTAACAAGCTGTGTCTGCTTCCCCTTAAAGATGCTGTTGAAAGTCAGGCTTCCAACGGGGGGTGTATGTCGGGTCAAGCAGCCTAAATAATTATGTTCATTATTTGCACTGTACCAATCACTGTTAATCAGCCTATGATATGCACGGCAGCGGCCGCTCTTTCATTTTATCTCGCCTTCTTCGCTTTGTTGTTGCAGTTGCAGCATCTAAGCTGGTCTCTCTCGTTCCATATGACGTTCGTGCGCGGCTTAGCATCTGCCCCGATCTGCTCTCCTTTCATCGCTCGTTTTCGCTCTCTTTAACACTTGCTGCATAGGGCGCTGGCAAGTCGGCCCATGTGCCCTTGTAGCCAGTAGAGAGATAATCTTCGTATCAATCGCATCGCTTTATTATATCGCTCATACTAACGCCTACTTTATTTCCCAATAAAAATTAATTGTACATTTCTCATTGAAACGCTAGACCTTTTTCTTTAAGTCAAACGATTTTCAACGGCTATTAAAAACTCTTAATAGCCAAACACCCACTGTACCAAGAGTACTTAAAAGGGAACACACTGTAACACTTTGTTGCAGTGTTTATGCAATAAACATTCCCAGGCATATTCAGTGCGACGAAATACGATCACACATATATGCCTGGTACTACATTAGTGCAGCGTCGGCATGTATAGCATAGCCGACGGCACTTGAATATGATCCACACAAGCATGTGCATATTCCCCTCGCGCCCCCCGCTATCAACAGCGCTGGGCATATATAACAAACATATAAATGCGGCCGCTCCGCTGCCGGCATTCCTGGCAGCGCAGCTGCGCGGCCTTAGCTTAAGCTATAACTGTAAGAATATCAGAAATACATTGAATAAAGTTATATCGAAGGAGACGGATGTCTCTGTTTAATAATACGTATTTACACTCCCCCTTTCAATGGAAAGGGGCGTATCGTTATTTCTAAATGTGTTTTGTCTTCCCGTGTTTGTCTTACCAGAATCCTATAAATTTTTGTATGACCTAGATTTAACTTTTCAAATGATCGCATGTTTAATTTATAGTTGCATGAATAAATAGATTTGAGTTTAACCCATACGTGTACTGCTACTTATGCTAACTAAGTATACTTAAAACTATTTCTTTTATTCACAGCTGATAATCAATGTAATGATCCTGAAGCGGAAAATGAAACCGACAGTGAATCATCTCAAATACAAGGTAAAATAGTTTCTACATATTAAAATATCATTTAATACTACTTGGTTACTAATATTTGAATATAAGTATTTTTAAAATCATCAGTACAGCAAAACAGCAATTTATATAAATATCTTATCGAGTTTGCAGGCGACCCTTTTGAGGATTCTGGTTCAGAGTACCAAGATTCCAAGACTGAATCGGAATCAGAAAACGTTATTACACCTATAAAACGTCGCAGTAGTAAGTTTGTTACTCTTACTGTTACTCTTGTTAAATAGTCATACACTTTATATTGAGGAAAGATTTAACATCACTTTGGCTCTGGGTGATGTCATGTCTTTAGAAAAGTTACCATCGCTGCAAGAGTGCAACAACATTATAAAGCGGTCTAATTATTTAAAAAGCCGAACACCAGCCCAACTAAAAACATGGATAGACAACCAGAGGAAGGCAGCTGCTCGAAAAGGAGCCAAATAACACGCTGCCAGAATTTAAAATTAAGTCACAAAGAAAAATGTTCTCCGAGTTATTTTTGCACATTTTAGTTATAATATCTCATGGAAAATATCTATTGCAAATATTTTCGTTGGGATTTTCATATTTGAAAGGAAAAGTTATGTGAAATATTTAACACAATTTATTTGATTTATTGATAAGTTTTAAAATGAAAAATAAACCCTGATTTCTATAAAATTTCCACTGTTGTTTTTATTGCACATTTTATCACCCAAAAGCATTAGGATTTATGTACCATTTGTATTGAACCACTATTTTAGGGACTTGCACTGTGTCCCTAAAATAGTGGTTTAATAAAAATGGTATATAAATCCTTATGCATTGATTTCAGTGTGCAGTGTACCCAAAATAAACGATAGGTTAATAATTATTTTTTAAAATGTGAAAAGGTGGCAACGCCGAAATTTTGTTCCCCAAAATATGCGTTGAATATAAAACGTTTGTTATACGTATATTCTGCATTATATGCATCAGGTATTCCAAGGACACGGTCCCCAACATATGCTCCACACATACATATATATATTCTTGATCAGCATCAATAGACGAGTCGATGTAGCCATGTCTGTCTGTCCGTCTGTCTGTCTTGTTGAGCGCCTAGATCTTAGAGACTATAAGAGCTAGGGCAACCAAATTTTGTTTCCAGACTCATGTGATATCCCACTGCTACAAGTGTATTTCAAAATTTCGCCCCGCCCCCTTCCGACCCACAAAGAACGAAAATCTGTGGCAGGCACATTTTTAAAGATACGATAAAACTAAAAACGCAGTATCGTAGAGAATGGCCATATCTACCAGACTGCTGAATCTGAATCAGATCGGATCATAATTATAGCCAGAATGACGAAATTAATTTTCAGTTGCTTCCCCTGCCCCCTCCAGCAAACGACAACACAACTCATTTTCCATCTCGCTCGCACACTCTGCCGCGTTCAGTGCGCGAGCAACCCCTAGCGGAGGAGATGTAGAATCTAAATGGTACATGTATAATCTACGTAATCTAAACGTTTCCTTCTCTGCGTTACACACATCCACTTTTACCACAAATCTAATATACCCCTTAACTCTTTTTTGAGTACGGGTATAAAAACATGTGGCTGATATTGTAATTATATAGAGAAAAAACGAATGTAAATCAGCCATATGCCCTAACACATTCTATCTTCATATTTTCACAAATTTGTTCTTCTAAATTTTTCCAATTGTTTTTTAAAGGAACGTGCGAGTCGCTTCTAACAACGCGACTCTACTTATACCCGTACTCAGTCAGTATTTTTTGAGCATATGATTTTTATACACGTACGCAAAAAAGAGTTAAGGGGTATATTAGATTTGTGGTAAAAGTGGATGTATATATTATATGTATATAATAAGAATTCCCGAGTTCACAAGTAGGTTTTTAAAAAGATATTTTATTTAACCGAACTTATAAAATAGAACATAGGATATGATAATGAATTCCCCAACTCAATGTTAGAAAGTCTCAAACGGAACTGTCTTCTTGTTCTCGAGTTATTGATCTCGAGACCTCTGTTGGGAAGCTTAAAGCTTATCTCCTTAAGCTTTCGGCTTCGGCTGATATTTCGTCTTCGTGATTGAGTGATGATGGCTTCGGCTGAGAGAGGCGAAGCTTCGGTTGTGAGAGGCGTTGCTTTGGTGAGAGCGGCTGATAAGCGATGCGTTGGCCTATGTGTGGGAGGCTTGGGAGAACTCACTTGTTTACAAGAGTTCTCCCTTCTATTGGAGTGTGGGACTGATTCGGAATTAGTCATAGTGTGGAGTGTGGGAACGAGCTGATAACGTATTGGTCAGCGACGTTCTATTGCATTCCCGAGTTTTGGGTTGCATGGGACTTCCTGTTGATTTCGGTATGGACGAATCATGCGTTGTTTGTTCAGCTGTTGGGGTATCTTCTTATATGTTTATCTTATTTCATATAGATGCGAATACATGGGTGTGGGGTGAGTGCTGGGCATATACATAACGTGTATGGTTGTGGGTGTGGTTATGAATATGTCAAGTGCTTAACGTATACTTAATGCGTATGTAGGTGTACTCCCCCGGCATTTCTTATAAGCCTGTCCTCAGGTTTTCACTTTAGGGTATAGGGAGGGGATTTCCTCTATAACTATTGGGGTACTATTTTCTTCTTCTTCTTTTTCGTCTGCTTCATTAGGTTTTACATATTGAATAGTTATATTTTTAGGTATTTTCTTAAATTTGACAATTAGATACCCAGTTATGCTTATTATAGATAAAATGAACATAATTATTATAACTATCTGCAATATATTATTATATTTTGTTTGTTGTATAATTATTTCTTTTGTCTGTACATAAGACAATGGTTCTAATCTAGTTATGTTATTACTCACATAGACGTTTTGTGTAAAATCTAGCATTGAATTAGTTATTGTGAATTCGTTTAATTGAGTTGAACAATTGTAAATCTTAATTATATTATTACCTTCGATTGTTATTTCCTTGTCTAAACAGTTTTGGTTTAATTTGGATTTTGGAAGGTTCCATGTTAACAATATATTTGGTTCAACGTAATTAATTTGGAAATTCTTAAAAGTTCTTGTGTATGGACATTTAGTGGGTTTTTGCTTTAAAATCCCTTTTATACAATTGTCTTCTATTAGTTGCTTAGTTTCTATGTTATATATTTTGTCTTCGTAAATATAATATTTATCGAATATTAATTCTCTTAAAATATTATTTTGGTTATCTGGATAAGGCACAATTTTATATATTGGGATATTAGCGATTTCGCTCGGAATATTGGAAATTATATAAATTTCGTTTGTATCAACTTTTAGCCATGTAGAAGTTTTAATATTTAGCAATTTCTCAGAATTTATATGTTTCAGGTAATCTTGTTTTAGTAGTTTTGGGTTAAAAATACCAAGTCTAGTTAGTTGCATTCCCATTTCTATATCCTCTATGTATTCAGTGAAATGTTGTAGGTTGAAGATTAAAATTTCTAATTGTTTTCTTCGTTTAATTGGTTTATTATCTCCATTCCATGGTTTACTACTTCTATAACTAAATTTAGTTCGTTTGTTTGGATGCTATGTGTGGCTAGATTTTCTATTCTCTGTTCTAATTCTTTCTTGTCTTCTTGATCTAGTGTGCCAAATAAGTATTTATAGGCGGTACCTACAATATTTATTAGGCCTCTCTTGTTGCGTTTCGCAATTTTTAAGCCATTTATTTCCCTATTTAATTTATCTACTAGGTATTTTACTTGGATTACGTTTTCAAATTTATTAGCCATTACTAGAAGGTTTTGATAGGTTTCTTCAGTTTTTGTTACATTAACTGTTAAGTAATGGTATTCATAGTTAATCGGGAGGTCGATTGATCCCGTTTTAAATATGAGGTATCCGTTTCTGGACTCGATCGGATTTATTTCAATATTTTGTCCTACTGTTGTAAGGACCATTAATGTCATGATGACGATGATTTTAATTATGTTGCCGTTGATCGTTAACTTCTGATTCGATGGGCGGCCTGGAATTATCGTATTTGCTAATATTAATTTTCTTTTTATACCCGTACTCAAAAAAAGAGTTAAGGGGTATATTAGATTTGTGGTAAAAGTGGATGTGTGTAACGCAGAGAAGGAAACGTTTCCGACCCCATAAAGTATATATATTCTTGATCAGCATCAATAGCCGAGTCGATATAGCCATGTCTGTCTGTCCGTCTGTCCGTCTGTCTGTCTGTCTGTCTGTCTGTCTGTCTGTCTCGATGAGCGCCTAGATCTCAGAAACTATAAGAGCTAGGGTAACCAAATTTGGTTTCCAGACTCATGTGATATCCCACTGCTACAAGTGTATTTCAAAATTTCGCCCCGCCCCCTTCCGCCCCACACAAAGGACGAAAATCTGTGGCAGACACATTTTTAAAGATACGATAAAACTAAAAACGCATTATCGTAGAGAATGCCCATACTCCCAGACTGCCGAATCTGAATCAGATCGGATCATAATTATAGCCAGAATGAAGAAATTATTTTCAGTCGCTTCCCCTGCCTCCCCTCCCACAAACGACAACGCAACTCATTTTCCTTCTCGCTCGCACACTCTGCCGCGTTCAGTGCGCGAGCAACCCCTAGCGGAGGAGATGTAGAATCTAAATGGTACATGTATAATCTACATGTTAGATGTAGAATATACATAATATATGTAGATGTAGATAACAGATGTAGCAAAAAAATGTAAATCATATGGTCAAAAATGTATATGCTGACTGAGTACGGGTATAGTAGAGTCGCGTCCCCAGAAGCGACTCGCACGTTCCTTCTCGTTCTTTTTATATTTGTTTTTGTAATGTGTTATCTTTCTTCCCCTATTCTTTTCTTCGTAATGTTTTTCATCTATTTTGGTTATTTCACCCGTCTTTTTGAAAGGGTTAGTTATTTTGGACTTCACTAGAGGTGATTTTCTAAACCTAGTGTCTACTTCAAAGTCGTTACGACTTTGGTTCAACTGGGTGATCTGATTCACCTTGTTCAGTTGAGTGTCGTAGTCTGGACTTCCTGCGTATATGAATATATCTGCTGGTGTTCTGTTGGTAGTATTATGTCGGGTCTTGTGATTATATGTGTATATTATTAGTTCAAATTTGGTATATTTGTTTTCGAGGTCATTCTCACTGGATATGATCCTCAATTTTTCGTTCACTGTTTTATGGAATCTTTCAACGTCTTATATTCCATTTTTACTGGATGTGATTAGGATCTTGACATCTTCCGAGATAAGCCATGCTTGCAATGCTGCGCACATAAAGGTTTGGTTTTTGGTTTCTAACCAGTCACGACTGTTCACTTCTATTAGTGTAGCGAATTTTGAGTATATATCGATACATGATAGGAACTGTTGGTTACCTATCAGATAGAAGTCCATTACGTAACGCTCTCGGATGTTTAAGACTTCCGGTGTTACTTCAAATGACAACTTGGTGTTTCTATGCTCGGTCTTGGCAATATTACACGTTGTGCATTCGTTTATTATGTTTTGTATCAATTTTTGGTGGTCAGGGTAGTAGTGTTTTCCCTTAAACCAATTGATGGTTTTCTCTATTCCAGGGTGAAGTAATTCTTTGTGGTTTTTCATTATCAATTCTTTGAATTCTGCGTAGTTGGGTATGTCTATGAGTTTTGAACTTGATTTCATAACTTTTGTGAAATTGTTTGGGCTGATAATTTCTAAATACGCTTGTTGGAAAATTGGGAAATCAGTCTCGTTATGGAAATATAATGCACTCTTTTTGGTACATAGATATTCCTTAATGAGTTCTTTAGCCAAGGTGTTGGTCATTTCCTTGTATGTGATTTTGATAATCAATTTATGGAAATAGTGTTGTGTAGTTACTTTATCTTCATCTCCCTTGATCAACTCAATCTGATCGACCAATCCTAAGAATGACTTGATTTGTTTCGTGGTTTCGGGGATGGGAAACCCTGTGATGGCTATGATCTTGTTAGGATTTGGCACTATTCCTTCGGGTGTCACTATATGACCTAGGAACTCAGTTTCTTTCTTCAGAAACTCACATTTATCCATTTGTAGCTTGAGATTTGCGTCTCTCAGCTTGCCAAAGACTTTTCTTAGAGACAGAAGGTGTTCGTCCAATGAAGTGGAGAAAATTATTATGTCGTCTAAGTACACCAAACAGTCGGTGAAAATTAAGTCTTCCAAAAGATCGTTCATGCATCTTTGGAATGTGGCAGGGGCGTTGGTTAGCCCAAATGGCATTCGAGTATACTCGTAATGACCATGTTTGGTGGAAAAAGCGGTTTTCGCGATCGAGTTAGGTTCCATTGGGATTTGATGGAAACCTTTTGCCAAATCGATTGTGGTGAAGTATTGGCATTTTCCTAATTTGTCTAGGATTTCATCCATTCTGGGAGTTGGAAACTTATCCTTTATGGTTATCTCGTTGAGACCTCTATAGTCTACAACTAACCTGTACTTCTGTTTTCCGGAAGCGTCTATCTTCTTCGGAATCATTGAAATGGGGGAGCAGTAAGGCGATTTCGATTTACGAATTATTCCTTGCTCAATCATTTCTTTGATTTGCTTATTGACTTCTTCGTCATGTATTTGGGCATACTTGTATGGCTTTCGGTATACCGGATCTTCGTGTTGTGTTTGAATCGGATGTTTGACAGTACTTGTGAAGGTCAAATTGTCACCATCTCTGTACTGCACATCGCTGAATTCATACAACACCTTCTTCAATTTTTCTTTCTCTTCATCGTTCAGATGCTCAAGCCTTAGCTCGTGACATTCCCTTAGTTCATTGTCGATAGCAGAAGTGAAGTATTGATCCCCTTCTGAGGATGAGCTAAGGCACTTCTGTGCGATAATATCTTCTTCCGAAGATGTATCTTTGCACTTATGTGCGGTCTTAACCTCTTCAATTGCTTCTCCACTAATAATGATTGGGAATGTTCTTTCTCCTAACTTTACAGTATTGTCACTGTAATTAATTATGGCTTTGCTAGCCATCAGATATTCTCTTCCTAGAAGGATATCGTAGTTGTCCGAGAAGTTATACAGGTAGAACTTCTGCTCACTGGGACAGACTTTGTTGGGGGGCCTAACTATACTTTTGGTTAACTTAACTGGTCCGTTGATGGTATGGACCTTGAGGTTTTCTATATTTATGGGGGCATTCGGAATGTTTTCTTTTATGATGTTTATTGATGATCCCGAATCCACGATACCTCTAAGTATTTTGTTATTTAATTTTATGTTTATATAGGATCCCCCTCGGTTTCTTCCGAGGCTGTTTGATGAAAATTTACATCCATTTTCATTTGGTCGCTTTGACTTTCCCTAATCCTTTTAGTAGGTTGATTGGGTCTGCTGCCACTAGCTTGGTTCTGATTCATTTGATAATTAGCTGGATTCTGTGCTTGGCCTTTATTCAAGGAGTTACGAAACTCCTGTTGCAATCCAGGATTGTTATTATTGTTTCTAGATGTACCTGAACCAAATGGATTCTGAGCCTGTTGTGTATTATTACTAAAGATTGGGTAATAATTCCCATTATTCTTCTGAGCGGACTGCTGTGGTTTATGCTGATCTTTATTGGTATTCTTATTTTCTATCTTAGCTTCGTATAAGCCTTCTTCTTGAGCGGCTTTCTTAAGTTTAGACAGTGTTGTTATGTCTTTTCGGACTAAGGTCATAAATGTTCTATCGGGGAGTTTACGCGATATTACATCTTTAATTGTGTTATTTAATGCGTTGTGATAGATCAGGGTGTTGGCTGCACTGTTTTCTAATGCTAGCTTATTGGTGACTACAAGGACTTTAGTTTCTAGATCTTCTACAAACTTACGAAGGCTCCCGTTGAATTTGGTGAAATAGATTTGTCGCAGAAGTTCTTCGTAGGGTGTGTGGTCCTTGAATTCGTCTATCAGAGCATTCTTCAGTTCCGTCCAGGTGTTAGGTTGCACCAATTGTGAGAGTCGTTGTGCTTCTTCGATCAGCTGCACTTCAACTGCTCCAAACAGTATTCGTGACTGTCTGGCGTCTCTGCGTCGGGTATAGTTCATGTATGTACTCAACGCGTTTAATGAAGGAGCTCAGCTTTCCAGCTGATCCGTCATAGGCTGGCACTTGTCGAATTGACAGTAGTGCTTGATTTAGGTGAATTTCACTAAGGATTGCAGGTGGTAATGCCATTTTGATTTGTAGTTCACTTCACGTGTTTCACTCAATGGATTATTTACTTGTTGATTTATTTAAATCGTTGCTGTTGGTGATTTATATAATCGTTGCGATTTTGGGTTACACAATTATTGTTTTGTTTAACGTTTGTGTTTGGCCTAGTGCTGCGTTGCACCTAGGTTCTTTGGCGGATTCACTTTGTCTAACTTGCTTCGCTAATCACCAGCAATCTAGTCGTTTAGATTGCTTCTAATAGATTAGTACCGGAACAATAACGTTAGTGTTTGTAAATCCTACCGGCTGCGCCAATAACAATTCCCGAGTTCACAAGTAGGTTTTTAAAAAGATATTTTATTTAACCGAACTTATAAAATAGAACATAGGATATGATAATGAATTCCCCAACTCAATGTTAGAAAGTCTCAAACGGAACTGTCTTCTTGTTCTCGAGTTATTGATCTCGAGACCTCTGTTGGGAAGCTTAAAGCTTATCTCCTTAAGCTTTCGGCTTCGGCTGATATTTCGTCTTCGTGATTGAGTGATGATGGCTTCGGCTGAGAGAGGCGAAGCTTCGGTTGTGAGAGGCGTTGCTTTGGTGAGAGCGGCTGATAAGCGATGCGTTGGCCTATGTGTGGGAGGCTTGGGAGAACTCACTTGTTTACAAGAGTTCTCCCTTCTATTGGAGTGTGGGACTGATTCGGAATTAGTCATAGTGTGGAGTGTGGGAACGAGCTGATAACGTATTGGTCAGCGACGTTCTATTGCATTCCCGAGTTTTGGGTTGCATGGGACTTCCTGTTGATTTCGGTATGGACGAATCATGCGTTGTTTGTTCAGCTGTTGGGGTATCTTCTTATATGTTTATCTTATTTCATATAGATGCGAATACATGGGTGTGGGGTGAGTGCTGGGCATATACATAACGTGTATGGTTGTGGGTGTGGTTATGAATATGTCAAGTGCTTAACGTATACTTAATGCGTATGTAGGTGTAGGGCATTATGGATATGTTACTCCCCCGGCATTTCTTATAAGCCTGTCCTCAGGTTTTCACTTTAGGGTATAGGGAGGGGATTTCCTCTATAACTATTGGGGTACTATTTTCTTCTTCTTCTTTTTCGTCTGCTTCATTAGGTTTTACATATTGAATAGTTATATTTTTAGGTATTTTCTTAAATTTGACAATTAGATACCCAGTTATGCTTATTATAGATAAAATGAACATAATTATTATAACTATCTGCAATATATTATTATATTTTGTTTGTTGTATAATTATTTCTTTTGTCTGTACATAAGACAATGGTTCTAATCTAGTTATGTTATTACTCACATAGACGTTTTGTGTAAAATCTAGCATTGAATTAGTTATTGTGAATTCGTTTAATTGAGTTGAACAATTGTAAATCTTAATTATATTATTACCTTCGATTGTTATTTCCTTGTCTAAACAGTTTTGGTTTAATTTGGATTTTGGAAGGTTCCATGTTAACAATATATTTGGTTCAACGTAATTAATTTGGAAATTCTTAAAAGTTCTTGTGTATGGACATTTAGTGGGTTTTTGCTTTAAAATCCCTTTTATACAATTGTCTTCTATTAGTTGCTTAGTTTCTTTGTTATATATTTTGTCTTCGTAAATATAATATTTATCGAATATTAATTCTCTTAAAATATTATTTTGGTTATCTGGATAAGGCACAATTTTATATATTGGGATATTAGCGATTTCGCTCGGAATATTGGAAATTATATAAATTTCGTTTGTATCAACTTTTAGCCATGTAGAAGTTTTAATATTTAGCAATTTCTCAGAATTTATATGTTTCAGGTAATCTTGTTTTAGTAGTTTTGGGTTAAAATACCAAGTCTAGTTAGTTGCATTCCCATTTCTATATCCTCTATGTATTCAGTGAAATGTTGTAGGTTGAAGATTAAAATTTCTAATTGTTTTCTTCGTTTAATTGGTTTATTATCTCCATTCCATGGTTTACTACTTCTATAACTAAATTTAGTTCGTTTGTTTGGATGCTATGTGTGGCTAGATTTTCTATTCTCTGTTCTAATTCTTTCTTGTCTTCTTGATCTAGTGTGCCAAATAAGTATTTATAGGCGGTACCTACAATATTTATTAGGCCTCTCTTGTTGCGTTTCGCAATTTTTAAGCCATTTATTTCCCTATTTAATTTATCTACTAGGTATTTTACTTGGATTACGTTTTCAAATTTATTAGCCATTACTAGAAGGTTTTGATAGGTTTCTTCAGTTTTTGTTACATTAACTGTTAAGTAATGGTATTCATAGTTAATCGGGAGGTCGATTGATCCCGTTTTAAATATGAGGTATCCGTTTCTGGACTCGATCGGATTTATTTCAATATTTTGTCCTACTGTTGTAAGGACCATTAATGTCATGATGACGATGATTTTAATTATGTTGCCGTTGATCGTTAACTTCTGATTCGATGGGCGGCCTGGAATTATCGTATTTGCTAATATTAATTTTCTTTTTATACCCGTACTCAAAAAAGAGTTAAGGGGTATATTAGATTTGTGGTAAAAGTGGATGTGTGTAACGCAGAGAAGGAAACGTTTCCGACCCCATAAAGTATATATATTCTTGATCAGCATCAATAGCCGAGTCGATATAGCCATGTCTGTCTGTCCGTCTGTCTGTCTGTCTGTCTGTCTGTCTGTCTGTCTCGATGAGCGCCTAGATCTCAGAAACTATAAGAGCTAGGGCAACCAAATTTGGTTTCCAGACTCATGTGATATCCCACTGCTACAAGTGTATTTCAAAATTTCGCCCCGCCCCCTTCCGCCCACACAAAGGACGAAAATCTGTGGCAGACACATTTTTAAAGATACGATAAAACTAAAAACGCATTATCGTAGAGAATGCCCATATCTACCAGACTGCCGAATCTGAATCAGATCGGATCATAATTATAGCCAGAATGAAGAAATTATTTTCAGTCGCTTCCCCTGCCTCCCCTCCCACAAACGACAACGCAACTCATTTTCCTTCTCGCTCGCACACTCTGCCGCGTTCAGTGCGCGAGCAACCCCTAGCGGAGGAGATGTAGAATCTAAATGGTACATGTATAATCTACATGTTAGATGTAGAATATACATAATATATGTAGATGTAGATAACAGATGTAGCAAAAAAATGTAAATCATATGCTCAAAAATGTATATGCTGACTGAGTACGGGTATAAGTAGAGTCGCGTCCCCAGAAGCGACTCGCACGTTCCTTCTCGTTCTTTTTATATTTGTTTTTGTAATGTGTTATCTTTCTTCCCCTATTCTTTTCTTCGTAATGTTTTTCATCTATTTTGGTTATTTCACCCGTCTTTTTGAAAGGGTTAGTTATTTTGGACTTCACTAGAGGTGATTTTCTAAACCTAGTGTCTACTTCAAAGTCGTTACGACTTTGGTTCAACTGGGTGATCTGATTCACCTTGTTCAGTTGAGTGTCGTAGTCTGGACTTCCTGCGTATATGAATATATCTGCTGGTGTTCTGTTGGTAGTATTATGTCGGGTCTTGTGATTATATGTGTATATTATTAGTTCAAATTTGGTATATTTGTTTTCGAGGTCATTCTCACTGGATATGATCCTCAATTTTTCGTTCACTGTTTTATGGAATCTTTCAACGTCTTATATTCCATTTTTACTGGATGTGATTAGGATCTTGACATCTTCCGAGATAAGCCATGCTTGCAATGCTGCGCACATAAAGGTTTGGTTTTTGGTTTCCAACCAGTCACGACTGTTCACTTCTATTAGTGTAGCGAATTTTGAGTATATATCGATACATGATAGGAACTGTTGGTTACCTATCAGATAGAAGTCCATTACGTAACGCTCTCGGATGTTTAAGACTTTCGGTGTTACTTCAAATGACAACTTGGTGTTTCTATGCTCGGTCTTGGCAATATTACACGTTGTGCATTCGTTTATTATGTTTTGTATCAATTTTTGGTGGTCAGGGTAGTAGTGTTTTCCCTTAAACCAATTGATGGTTTTCTCTATTCCAGGGTGAAGTAATTCTTTGTGGTTTTTCATTATCAATTCTTTGAATTCTGCGTAGTTGGGTATGTCTATGAGTTTTGAACTTGATTTCATAACTTTTGTGAAATTGTTTGGGCTGATAATTTCTAAATACGCTTGTTGGAAAATTGGGAAATCAGTCTCGTTATGAACATATAATGCACTCTTTTTGGTACATAGATATTCCTTAATGAGTTCTTTAGCCAAGGTGTTGGTCATTTCCTTGTATGTGATTTTGATAATCAATTTATGGAAATAGTGTTGTGTAGTTACTTTATCTTCATCTCCCTTGATCAACTCAATCTGATCGACCAATCCTAAGAATGACTTGATTTGTTTCGTGGTTTCGGGGATGGGAAACCCTGTGATGGCTATGATCTTGTTAGGATTTGGCACTATTCCTTCGGGTGTCACTATATGACCTAGGAACTCAGTTTCTTTCTTCAGAAACTCACATTTATCCATTTGTAGCTTGAGATTTGCGTCTCTCAGCTTGCCAAAGACTTTTCTTAGAGACAGAAGGTGTTCGTCCAATGAAGTGGAGAAAATTATTATGTCGTCTAAGTACACCAAACAGTCGGTGAAAATTAAGTCTTCCAAAAGATCGTTCATGCATCTTTGGAATGTGGCAGGGGCGTTGGTTAGCCCAAATGGCATTCGAGTATACTCGTAATGACCATGTTTGGTGGAAAAAGCGGTTTTCGCGATCGAGTTAGGTTCCATTGGGATTTGATGGAAACCTTTTGCCAAATCGATTGTGGTGAAGTATTGGCATTTTCCTAATTTGTCTAGGATTTCATCCATTCTGGGAGTTGGAAACTTATCCTTTATGGTTATCTCGTTGAGACCTCTATAGTCTACAACTAACCTGTACTTCTGTTTTCCGGAAGCGTCTATCTTCTTCGGAATCATTGAAATGGGGGAGCAGTAAGGCGATTTCGATTTACGAATTATTCCTTGCTCAATCATTTCTTTGATTTGCTTATTGACTTCTTCGTCATGTATTTGGGCATACTTGTATGGCTTTCGGTATACCGGATCTTCGTGTTGTGTTTGAATCGGATGTTTGACAGTACTTGTGAAGGTCAAATTGTCACCATCTCTGTACTGCACATCGCTGAATTCATACAACACCTTCTTCAATTTTTCTTTCTCTTCATCGTTCAGATGCTCAAGCCTTAGCTCGTGACATTCCCTTTAGTTCATTGTCGATAGCAGAAGTGAAGTATTGATCCCCTTCTGAGGATGAGCTAAGGAACTTCTGTGCGATAATATCTTCTTCCGAAGATGTATCTTTGCACTTATGTGCGGTCTTAACCTCTTCAATTGCTTCTCCACTAATAATGATTGGGAATGTTCTTTCTCCTAACTTTACAGTATTGTCACTGTAATTAATTATGGCTTTGCTAGCCATCAGATATTCTCTTCCTAGAAGGATATCGTAGTTGTCCGAGAAGTTATACAGGTAGAACTTCTGCTCACTGGGACAGACTTTGTTGGGGGGCCTAACTATACTTTTGGTTAACTTAACTGGTCCGTTGATGGTATGGACCTTGAGGTTTTCTATATTTATGGGGGCATTCGGAATGTTTTCTTTTATGATGTTTATTGATGATCCCAATCCACGATACCTCTAAGTATTTTGTTATTTAATTTTATGTTTATATAGGATCCCCCTCGGTTTCTTCCCGAGGCTGTTTGATGAAAATTTACATCCATTTTCATTTGGTCGCTTTGACTTTCCCTAATCCTTTTAGTAGGTTGATTGGGTCTGCTGCCACTAGCTTGGTTCTGATTCATTTGATAATTAGCTGGATTCTGTGCTTGGCCTTTATTCAAGGAGTTACGAAACTCCTGTTGCAATCCAGGATTGTTATTATTGTTTCTAGATGTACCTGAACCAAATGGATTCTGAGCCTGTTGTGTATTATTACTAAAGATTGGGTAATAATTCCCATTATTCTTCTGAGCGGACTGCTGTGGTTTATGCTGATCTTTATTGGTATTCTTATTTTCTATCTTAGCTTCGTATAAGCCTTCTTCTTGAGCGGCTTTCTTAAGTTTAGACAGTGTTGTTATGTCTTTTCGGACTAAGGTCATAAATGTTCTATCGGGGAGTTTACGCGATATTACATCTTTAATTGTGTTATTTAATGCGTTGTGATAGATCAGGGTGTTGGCTGCACTGTTTTCTAATGCTAGCTTATTGGTGACTACAAGGACTTTAGTTTCTAGATCTTCTACAAACTTACGAAGGCTCCCGTTGAATTTGGTGAAATAGATTTGTCGCAGAAGTTCTTCGTAGGGTGTGTGGTCCTTGAATTCGTCTATCAGAGCATTCTTCAGTTCCGTCCAGGTGTTAGGTTGCACCAATTGTGAGAGTCGTTGTGCTTCTTCGATCAGCTGCACTTCAACTGCTCCAAACAGTATTCGTGACTGTCTGGCGTCTTGCGTCGGGTATAGTTCATGTATGTACTCAACGCGTTTAATGAAGGAGCTCAGCTTTCCAGCTGATCCGTCATAGGCTGGCACTTGTCGAATTGACAGTAGTGCTTGATTTAGGTGAATTTCACTAAGGATTGCAGGTGGTAATGCCATTTTGATTTGTAGTTCACTTCACGTGTTTCACTCAATGGATTATTTACTTGTTGATTTATTTAAATCGTTGCTGTTGGTGATTTATATAATCGTTGCGATTTTGGGTTACACAATTATTGTTTTGTTTAACGTTTGTGTTTGGCCTAGTGCTGCGTTGCACCTAGGTTCTTTGGCGGATTCACTTTGTCTAACTTGCTTCGCTAATCACCAGCAATCTAGTCGTTTAGATTGCTTCTAATAGATTAGTACCGGAACAATAACGTTAGTGTTTGTAAATCCTACCGGCTGCGCCAATAAGAATTCCCGAGTTCACAAGTAGGTTTTTAAAAAGATATTTTATTTAACCGAACTTATAAAATAGAACATAGGATATGATAATGAATTCCCCAACTCAATGTTAGAAAGTCTCAAACGGAACTGTCTTCTTGTTCTCGAGTTATTGATCTCGAGACCTCTGTTGGGAAGCTTAAAGCTTATCTCCTTAAGCTTTCGGCTTCGGCTGATATTTCGTCTTCGTGATTGAGTGATGATGGCTTCGGCTGAGAGAGGCGAAGCTTCGGTTGTGAGAGGCGTTGCTTTGGTGAGAGCGGCTGATAAGCGATGCGTTGGCCTATGTGTGGGAGGCTTGGGAGATGCGTCGGCTTAGATGAAACAGGTAGCCGCAGCTGGTGATTGGTGTCAGCTTTCATCTTGAGAACTCACTTGTTTACAAGAGTTCTCCCTTCTATTGGAATGTGGGACTGATTCGGAATTAGTCATAGTGTGGAGTGTGGGAACGAGCTGATAACGTATTGGTCAGCGACGTTCTATTGCATTCCCGAGTTTTGGGTTGCATGGGACTTCCTGTTGATTTCGGTATGGACGAATCATGCGTTGTTTGTTCAGCTGTTGGGGTATCTTCTTATATGTTTATCTTATTTCATATAGATGCGAATACATGGGTGTGGGGTGAGTGCTGGGCATATACATAACGTGTATGGTTGTGGGTGTGGTTATGAATATGTCAAGTGCTTAACGTATACTTAATGCGTATGTAGGTTTAGGGCATTATGGATATGTTACTATATATATGTATATTGTTAGATTGTATTACTATTATTATCGTTAACCTACAATTGTATTTACATTTAATCTTGCACCTTGTATAAAATATCGTAATAAGTTTGGATAGTTCTAGTTCTGCGAACTAGAACTATGTGGAATTAGGTCAGAGAGGGAATATCACTAGTATTGTTAACCCACATAATATCGACTCTTGCACCTTGCGTAAAATATCGTCTTGGTCGTATAAGTATCGATGGACTAAACGAGAGATCGGAGCGAGGGAGACAGAGGCACTTCCTGGCTGAACGAAATTGAGAGGAGTACTAACATTTGACCTGCGGAACAAATCAAAGAATTAAATAAACATCCGTGGATATTCTGCGACAATAACTTCAGAAGTGGGATCGAGACACTTTAAAGTACAAGCCTACATAAGTATAGGATCAGTGGCATCCACGACAATAAGTATTTTCATCATTTCATAAATGGCTGATGAAATGATGAACAAAGAAAAAATTACAGAGTGGCTGCTGGAGAATGAGATAATTTTTCCAGCCAGCGCAACACTAAGACAGCTACGCAAACTTGCCATAAGTGGTGGAATGGAGGAGGTATCTGGAAGTCTGGAGAAATTGGAAATTGAAAACCACCATAACGTTAACATAGAGGGAAAAGTGTCTGAAAGCGATCAGATGGACGATTTAAAAGAAGAAGAAGACTTGCTTGACGCAGCAATTAGGGTGGCTGAGAAGAAGAAGAAACTAGCTGCTCTAATGACAATGGATAATAATGTGACGGACGATATCCGAATGGTTAAGCAGCTTGTTGTCCCATTTTCCGCCAGTGAAAATGATGAAGGCTCCAAATGGATCTTGGATTTTGAACGGATGTGCAGAGGCGTGAACGAAAGCAACCATTTTCGACTTCGCTGTGTGCGAATGTTGATGAAAGCGGGAACCGAGGCGGACTAGTTCATGCGTGTCGACAAATCGAAGACTTACGATGAGTTTAAAGAAAACTTCCTGAAACTTTTGGTCGCAGTAATTCAACTGCTGATGTGGTACTGCTCTTGAAGTAAACCACTTTCAATCCAGGGAAGAACTCCGTAATGGGATACATTCTTCTGATGGAAGAAATTGCTATGCGTGCCGACATCGAAGAAAAATTAACGGTTCAGTTTATCATTGATGGTTTTCGCGATCGTTCTACCAGTATCGCCTTATTGTATTCAGCGACGACCATTGGAAAACTTAAGGAGCTGGCCCGTCAATACGAGGCTTTAAGGAAGAGTACCCAGACGACTTTCAAGCGCTCTGAGATGAGTGCATCAGGACCTGACCAGAACCAGGTGCGCTGCTATAATTGTTCAGCGCATGGACATTACGCTTCATCGTGTCCCGCACCTCTGCGGAAGAAGGGATCGTGCTTCCAGTGTGGGTCCGTGGGTCCATACAGCCAGCAACCAGCCGATGATGGACGACGGAGAGCAGCACAATATGTTTGTTCCTATTATGAATCAGGTAGGGGTATATTTTTACACTGATATAAAACGCAGGTATCATATTAAATTTCTTTCTGCCATGTTGGACACCGGTAGCGCTATTAATTTGATGCAGCGTGCGGCGATGCCTTATGTAAATTTTGATGATGTACTAAGACCAACTGAGTATTGTGGAGTAAATGGTTCAAGAATAAGCACTTTTGGAAAAATAGTTGTTAAAGTAAATTTTCATAACATAGAGAAAGAACTCATATTTTACGTTGTACCCAATAATTATGTATCTAGTAATGTCCTTCTGGGGCGTAGTTTCCTTGAACATTATGGAATTGATTTTTGAAAATACAATTGAAAATTTAAAACGAGTAATGCAAGTCAGTATGGAAAATAGAATATTAGTGAACAGTGACAGTGACTTAATAGGAAATAGAATATTAGTGAACAGTGACAGTGACTTAATAGGAAATAGAATATTAGTGAACAGTGACAGTGACTTAATAGGAAATAGAATATTAGTGAACAGTGACAGGGACTTAATAGAAAACAGAACTGTAGAAATTAGTGACAGTGACTTAATTGAAAAAAGAGTATTAGTAAACATTGACAGTGAAATTGAAAATAAAATATTGGTAAACATTGACGGCGACCCAATTGAAAACATAGTATTGACAAATATAAATAATGAGTTGAGATTATCAGATAGCAATAACAATGATTTAGTGAAGGATGGAAATGATGATAAGATTAGTAACCAGTTAAATTTAAAAAGTAGTGACTATTTTTTAAAAGATAATGAGCATATGGCAAAGGAAACATTAGGAATATCTGACATAGATATACTATATATATATAGTATTGATATAACAAATGAAGATGACTGCTTCAATATAGACCCGAGGCGGAGTGATGAAGAACGTAGTAAATTCATTGAAGTGATCAAATTTAACTATTCAGATTTAAGTAATATCCCAGCAATTCAGCATAATTATGAAATGAATCTAAAACTGAAGACAGAAGAACCTGTACGCTCCGTTCCAAGAAGACTTTCATACCAAGAGAAAAAAGAAGTAGATGCCCAAATAGATGAATTATTGAAAAGAGGCTTTATAAGAGAAAGTAACTCGCCCTATACTTCTGCAATAGTATTAGTTAAGAAAAAATCAGGAGAAAAAAGAATGTGTGTAGATTACAGGCAGCTTAATAAGATATGCATTCGTGATGGATATCCGTTGCCTCTAATAGATGACTGTTTAGAGAGATTGGAAGGGAATAAAATTTTTACAATTTTAGATTTGAAACACGGATATCACCAGGTAAAAGTATCAGAGAATTCGGTGCAATATACAAGTTTTGTCATTCCTAGTGGTCAGTATGAATATACAAGAATGCCCTTCGGACTTATGAATTCACCAGCAGTATTTATGAGATTTATTAATTTTATCTTGCAACCATTAATTCGCGAAGGTAATGTAGTAGTTTATATGGACGATATTGCTATAGGTTCCAAAACGTTAAATGATCACCTCATAACAGTAGGTAGAGTATTAAGAATTCTCCCTGAATATCGATTAGAAATTAAGATTAGTAAATGTCAATTTGGTTATGAAAGTATCGAATTCTTAGGATATACACTTAGTGGAAAAGGAATAAGCCCAAACTGCGAGCACACAGCAACAATTAAGAATCTTCCGTTGCCAAAGGATCGCCATGAAATGCAAAAGTGTTTAGGATTATTCTCCTATTTTAGGCGTTTTATTCCGGCGTACTCAAAAATAGCAAAACCATTACGGAACTTACGAAACCAGGGGCTAAGTTTGAACTTCAAGACAAGTGCATACAAATTTTTGAATATCTGCGAGAGAAACTAATTTCGTTCCCAGTATTGGCTCTTTATAATCCAAATCGAGAAACAGAGCTGCATTGTGATGTAAGTAGTGAAGGTTTTGGTGGAATTTTGTTGCTGAAACAAAATGATGATAAGTTTCACCCAACGGCATTTTTTTCACAGAGACCGACCAAACTAGAAGCACGATATGAAAGTTTCAAGCTCGAAACATTAGCAGTGATTTATTCATTAAGGAAGTTTAGAATCTATTTAGAAGGAATTCCGTTCAAAATTATAACGGATTGTAACGCAGTAGTCTTATGTTTAGGAAAAGGACGCCTTAATTCAAGTATTGCCAGATGGGCCATGGAGTTAGCTAATTATAATTACACTCTGAAACATCGCAGTGGAAAATATATGGCCCATGTTGACACGCTTAGTAGATATCCTTCAGCGCTTAATCAAGATTTTGAATATGAGCCAGTAGTTACAATTCATGAAAGTGATAACAAAGACCGAATAGTTTCCGTAATTGACATTGATGACATTAGTCTTCAGCTTCAGATAACACAAAACAGAGACAACTATATAGAGAAATCGAAAGAACAATTGGAACATGGACCTGTTAAGAAATTTTCTTTGAGTGATGGAATTGTGTATAGATAAAATGAGAATGATGTCGAATTATTTTATGTCCCAGCTGAAATGGAAACGCACATAATCAGAAGAGTTCACGAGAAGTTATGTCATTTAGGAACTGAAAAATGTATGAAAGAAATCCTAAGGCACTATTGGTTTCCGAATATGAGATTTAAAATTGATTCATTTATAGGAAACTGCTTAAATTGCATAATGTTTTCAGTGCCCACACACGCAAACAACCGAACACTTCACAATATTCCTAAGCGACCAATCCCATTTGATACATTACACGTAGATCATTTTGGACCACTTCCCGCTATTATATCAAAGAAAAAGCATGTGCTAGTCATCATTGACGCGTTTACGAAATTTGTAAAATTGTTTTCTGTAAATACGACAAGCACGAAAGAAGTCAACAGTTGTTTTTTAAAGTATTTTCAATTCTATAGTCGTCCACGTAGAATTATAAGTGATAGAGGATCATGTTTTACATCATTAGAATTTAGTAAATTTCTGTTAGAAAATAATATAGAACATGTGAAAGTAGCAACTGCGTCACCTCAAGCGAATGGTCAGGTAGAACGGGTGAACAGAACCATAAAAGCTATGTTGGCCAAAATAACTGAGCCAATAAATCACGAAGATTGGAGTAAACTCTTGATAAAGGCAGAATTTGCAATTAACAACTCAGTGCACTCGACCACGAAAGAATTGCCCACAGTTTTGTTATTTGGAGTTTAGCAAAGGGGTTGTAATATTGACGCGTTGACAGAATATTTAGATGACAAGCAAGACCAACCGCAAGGTGATTTAGAATCAATACGTAAGAAATCTTTAGATAAAATTGAGCATAGTCAGCAGAAGAGTGAAGAGTATTTTGAAAGGAAGCACAAAAACCACATTGAGTTCTTAGAGGGAGATTTCGTTGTAATGAGAAACATTGACACCACAATCGGTAGAAATAAAAAATGTGTTCCAAAATACAGGGGTCCGTACATCGTCAGGAAGGTATTGCCGAATGTTAAACGACATTGAAAATTGCCAGATAAGTCAAATCCCGTATGACGGTGTTGTAGAGGCATGCCGGTTGAGGAAATGGGCCGATTGGCCTAATCAGTGTGAAAATAACTCCAACCTAAGTAGTTAACATATTATATATATACACATATAATTACAATTAACCTTAATTACAAACTCACGATCGAGGACGATCTAATTGTCAGGATGGCCGAGCTGTTAGATTGTATTACTATTATTAACGTTATGAACGTTAACCTACAATTGTTTTTACATTTCATCTTGCACCTTGTATAAAATATCGTAATAAGTTTCGATAGTTCTAGTTCTGCGAACTAGAACTATGTGGAATTAGGTCAGAGAGGGAATATCACTAGTATTGTTAACCCACATAATATCGACTCTTGCACCTTGCGTAAAATATCGTCTTGGTCGTATAAGTATCGATGGACTAAACGAGAGATCGGAGCGAGGGAGACAGAGTCACTTCCTGGCTGAACGAAATTGAGAGGAGTACTAACATTTGACCTGCGGAACAAATCAAAGAATTAAATAAACATCCGTGGATATTCTGCGACAATAATATGTATGTACAGTGCGCACTTTCGGGACATTCTGTATAACTAACGCATATTTTGGGGAAATTTGCATTATTTGGGGACTGTGCTCAAAATGTTTGGGTATTGTTTAGAGTGAGGACGGCGCTGGCGGGGCAACAGCTCTGTGGGCATTCCAGCCACACCAATGTTAGCAATCCAGCTACGCAAGCTGTTGCCCTCGCTCTCGCGCTCACGCTTAGGAGCTTTTTTCACCCGGTGACGCGCTCTCGAGCGCATATTCACCACGCTTGCGCTCCCGCCCACGCTCACGCTCCCGCTCTCGCCTCCGACAGCCCTCGGCAGCTTGAGTACCACCGAGCCAATTAATGCGCTTCTTCACCCACAAGCAAACGGCCGGTTTTGCACGCGAGACATACATACATACCATTGGAAAACTTAAGGAGCTGGCCCGTCAATACGAGGCTTTAAGGAAGAGTACCCAGACGACTTTCAAGCGCTCTGAGATGAGTGCATCAGGACCTGACCAGAACCAGGTGCGCTGCTATAATTGTTCAGCGCATGGACATTACGCTTCATCGTGTCCCGCACCTCTGCGGGAGAAGGGATCGTGCTTCCAGTGTGGGTCCATGCAGCACAAGGTGAAGGATTGCCAACAGAAGCCTGTGCCAACTCAACGATCCGTGAATACAGCCAGCAACCAGCCGATGATGGACGACGGAGAGCAGCACAATATGTTTGTTCCTATTATGAATCAGGTAGGGGTATATTTTTACACTGATATAAAACGCAGGTATCATATTAAATTTCTTTCTGCCATGTTGGCAGCGTGCGGCGATGCCTTATGTAAATTTTGATGATGTACTAAGACCAACTGAGTATTGTGGAGTAAATGGTTCAAGAATAAGCACTTTTGGAAAAATAGTTGTTAAAGTAAATTTTCATAACATAGAGAAAGAACTCATATTTTACGTTGTACCCAATAATTATGTATCTAGTAATGTCCTTCTGGGGCGTAGTTTCCTTGAACATTATGGAATTGATTTTTGAAAATACAATTGAAAATTTAAAACGAGTAATGCAAGTCAGTATGGAAAATAGAATATTAGTGAACAGTGACAGTGACTTAATAGGAAATAGAATATTAGTGAACAGTGACAGTGACTTAATAGGAAATAGAATATTAGTGAACAGTGACAGTGACTTAATAGGAAATAGAATATTAGTGAACAGTGACAGTGACTTAATAGGAAATAGAATATTAGTGAACAGTGACAGGGACTTAATAGAAAACAGAACTGTAGAAATTAGTGACAGTGACTTAATTGAAAAAAGAGTATTAGTAAACATTGACAGTGAAATTGAAAATAAAATATTGGTAAACATTGACGGCGACCCAATTGAAAACATAGTATTGACAAATATAAATAATGAGTTGAGATTATCAGATAGCAATAACAATGATTTAGTGAAGGATGGAAATGATGATAAGATTAGTGACCAGTTAAATTTAAAAAGTAGTGACTATTTTTTAAAAGATAATGAGCATATGGCAAAGGAAACATTAGGAATATCTGACATAGATATACTATATATATATAGTATTGATATAACAAATGAAGATGACTGCTTCAATATAGACCCGAGGCGGAGTGATGAAGAACGTAGTAAATTCATTGAAGTGATCAAATTTAACTATTCAGATTTAAGTAATATCCCAGCAATTCAGCATAATTATGAAATGAATCTAAAACTGAAGACAGAAGAACCTGTACGCTCCGTTCCAAGAAGACTTTCATACCAAGAGAAAAAAGAAGTAGATGCCCAAATAGATGAATTATTGAAAAGAGGCTTTATAAGAGAAAGTAACTCGCCCTATACTTCTGCAATAGTATTAGTTAAGAAAAAATCAGGAGAAAAAATAATGTGTGTAGATTACAGGCAGCTTAATAAGATATGCATTCGTGATGGATATCCGTTGCCTCTAATAGATGACTGTTTAGAGAGATTGGAAGGGAATAAAATTTTTACAATTTTAGATTTGAAACACGGATATCACCAGGTAAAAGTATCAGAGAATTCGGTGCAATATACAAGTTTTGTCATTCCTAGTGGTCAGTATGAATATACAAGAATGCCCTTCGGACTTATGAATTCACCAGCAGTATTTATGAGATTTATTAATTTTATCTTGCAACCATTAATTCGCGAAGGTAATGTAGTAGTTTATATGGACGATATTGCTATAGGTTCCAAAACGTTAAATGATCACCTCATAACAGTAGGTAGAGTATTAAGAATTCTCCCTGAATATCGATTAGAAATTAAGATTAGTAAATGTCAATTTGGTTATGAAAGTATCGAATTCTTAGGATATACACTTAGTGGAAAAGGAATAAGCCCAAACTGCGAGCACACAGCAACAATTAAGAATCTTCCGTTGCCAAAGGATCGCCATGAAATGCAAAAGTGTTTAGGATTATTCTCCTATTTTAGGCGTTTTATTCCGGCGTACTCAAAAATAGCAAAACCATTACAGGAACTTACGAAACCAGGGGCTAAGTTTGAACTTCAAGACAAGTGCATACAAATTTTTGAATATCTGCGAGAGAAACTAATTTCGTTCCCAGTATTGGCTCTTTATAATCCAAATCGAGAAACAGAGCTGCATTGTGATGCAAGTAGTGAAGGTTTTGGTGGAATTTTGTTGCAGAAACAAAATGATGATAAGTTTCACCCAACGGCATTTTTTTCACAGAGACCGACCAAACTAGAAGCAAGATATGAAAGTTTCAAGCTCGAAACATTAGCAGTGATTTATTCATTAAGGAAGTTTAGAATCTATTTAGAAGGAATTCCGTTCAAAATTATAACGGATTGTAACGCAGTAGTCTTATGTTTAGGAAAAGGACGCCTTAATTCAAGTATTGCCAGATGGGCCATGGAGTTAGCTAATTATAATTACACTCTGAAACATCGCAGTGGAAAATATATGGCCCATGTTGACACGCTTAGTAGATATCCTTCAGCGCTTAATCAAGATTTTGAATATGAGCCAGTAGTTACAATTCATGAAAGTGATAACAAAGACCGAATAGTTTCCGTAATTGACATTGATGACATTAGTCTTCAGCTTCAGATAACACAAAACAGAGACAACTATATAGAGAAATCGAAAGAACAATTGGAACATGGACCTGTTAAGAAATTTTCTTTGAGTGATGGAATTGTGTATAGATAAAATGAGAATGATGTCGAATTATTTTATGTCCCAGCTGAAATGGAAACGCACATAATCAGAAGAGTTCACGAGAAGTTATGTCATTTAGGAACTGAAAAATGTATGAAAGAAATCCTAAGGCACTATTGGTTTCCGAATATGAGATTTAAAATTGATTCATTTATAGGAAACTGCTTAAATTGCATAATGTTTTCAGTGCCCACACACGCAAACAACCGAACACTTCACAATATTCCTAAGCGACCAATCCCATTTGATACATTACACGTAGATCATTTTGGACCACTTCCCGCTATTATATCAAAGAAAAAGCATGTGCTAGTCATCATTGACGCGTTTACGAAATTTGTAAAATTGTTTTCTGTAAATACGACAAGCACGAAAGAAGTCAACAGTTGTTTTTTAAAGTATTTTCAATTCTATAGTCGTCCACGTAGAATTATAAGTGATAGAGGATCATGTTTTACATCATTAGAATTTAGTAAATTTCTGTTAGAAAATAATATAGAACATGTGAAAGTAGCAACTACGTCACCTCAAGCGAATGGTCAGGTAGAACGGGTGAACAGAACCATAAAAGCTATGTTGGCCAAAATAACTGAGCCAATAAATCACGAAGATTGGAGTAAACTCTTGATAAAGGCAGAATTTGCAATTAACAACTCAGTGCACTCGACCACGAAAGAATTGCCCACAGTTTTGTTATTTGGAGTTCAGCAAAGGGGTTGTAATATTGACGCGTTGACAGAATATTTAGATGACAAGCAAGACCAACCGAAAGGTGATTTAGAATCAATACGTAAGAAATCTTTAGATAAAATTGAGCATAGTCAGCAGAAGAGTGAAGAGTATTTTGAAAGGAAGCACAAAAACCACATTGAGTTCTTAGAGGGAGATTTCGTTGTAATGAGAAACATTGACACCACAATCGGTACAAATAAAAAATGTGTTCCAAAATACATCGTCAGGAAGGTATTGCCGAATGTTAAACGACATTGAAAATTGCCAGATAAGTCAAATCCCGTATGACGGTGTTGTAGAGGCATGCCGGTTGAGGAAATGGGCCGATTGGCCTAATCAGTGTGAAAATAACTCCAACCTAAGTAGTTAACATTTTATATATATACACATATAATTACAATTAACCTTAATTACAAACTCACGATCGAGGACTAACATTTGACCTGCGGAACAAATCAAAGAATTAAATAAACATCCGTGGATATTCTGCGACAATAATATGTATGTACAGTGCGCACTTTCGGGACATTCTGTATAACTAACGCATATTTTGGGGAAATTTGCATTATTTGGGGACTGTGCTCAAAATGTTTGGGTATTGTTTAGAGTGAGGACGGCGCTGGCGGGGCAACAGCTCTGTGGGCATTCCAGCCACACCAATGTTAGCAATCCAGCTACGCAAGCTGTTGCCCTCGCTCTCGCGCTCACGCTTAGGAGCTTTTTTCACCCGGTGACGCGCTCTCGAGCGCATATTCACCACGCTTGCGCTCCCGCCCACGCTCACGCTCCCGCTCTCGCCTCCGACAGCCCTCGGCAGCTTGAGTACCACCGAGCCAATTAATGCGCTTCTTCACCCACAAGCAAACGGCCGGTTTTGCACGCGAGACATACATACATACCATTGGAAAACTTAAGGAGCTGGCCCGTCAATACGAGGCTTTAAGGAAGAGTACCCAGACGACTTTCAAGCGCTCTGAGATGAGTGCATCAGGACCTGACCAGAACCAGGTGCGCTGCTATAATTGTTCAGCGCATGGACATTACGCTTCATCGTGTCCCGCACCTCTGCGGGAGAAGGGATCGTGCTTCCAGTGTGGGTCCATGCAGCACAAGGTGAAGGATTGCCAACAGAAGCCTGTGCCAACTCAACGATCCGTGAATACAGCCAGCAACCAGCCGATGATGGACGACGGAGAGCAGCACAATATGTTTGTTCCTATTATGAATCAGGTAGGGGTATATTTTTACACTGATATAAAACGCAGGTATCATATTAAATTTCTTTCTGCCATGTTGGACACCGGTAGCGCTATTAATTTGATGCAGCGTGCGGCGATGCCTTATGTAAATTTTGATGATGTACTAAGACCAACTGAGTATTGTGGAGTAAATGGTTCAAGAATAAGCACTTTTGGAAAAATAGTTGTTAAAGTAAATTTTCATAACATAGAGAAAGAACTCATATTTTACGTTGTACCCAATAATTATGTATCTAGTAATGTCCTTCTGGGGCGTAGTTTCCTTGAACATTATGGAATAAAATGGGCGTTCTCTGTAACGCTATCGGTCCGTAGCGCAGCTTGTCGCGCGGGCGGTGCCAGTGCTGTGTCTTCGCACAGGCTAGTTGGATTGGGTGCTGGAGCTGGTCATCTCGCAGGCTGATGGGGTGCTGGCGCTGGTCATCTCTTTCCGTTTCGGCAACACCCATATGCAAGTGTAGTTGCACGTCGGGCTGTAGAGTGGTCCTTGGCAGTCTCCAGGGCACTTCTTTTGTTGTTTTGGTATGGCTCTGGGGGCAGGACGGTGATTAACAAGTTGTCTATTTTGTTTTTGTGTTGTGGCACAGGGTGAGCTTTTACTTTTTAATAGCGACTCGAGGTGTTCGAGTTCGCTCTGTAACTTCACTGCGACTTCCCACTTCGGGGGATTGTCGTTTTTATACCGAAGTTTAACGATATCAGACTTTCTCTTTCTGATCCGTTCTTTTAAACCACTTCTTCTGGGTTTAAGTTTAATTTGGGTGCTCATCCCTGTACTCACTCAGATATTTCTTTGCTGTTTCTGTCCTTATTATACCAGTTGGGCCAGTTGTTCATCACTGTCCTTGTTGTTCCAGTTGTTCCAGTTGTTCATCATTGTATTTATGCAGCAGCAACACCATAGCACGGAACACAATAATGCAATCACACAATTTAACTGTTCCTTTGGCATGGCCACAGCTTTTAATATGATTTGATTAAGTTGTTTTAATCGAGCAGTGTCGAATTTGTCACGGTCGCCATGTTATGTTGAAGCTCAGCGAAGTCATACCGCATCGGTTGGTGGCTTAATTCAGAATGTTTATTAAATATCTTTTTGTTCTTATCCTAGGGTACAATCGTTCTTATGTATAACGGAGAGCGAGAGTTCTCCCATGCATTATATGAAAAGAGTACCACCGCATAAGTATTAGTGCGCGTGGTCTCTGCCTGAGTCTAATGGAAATGAAAGATCAGCATTAAGGGGCTTTTGAGAGTGAGACCCATCGCCCATGTGTTAGGGCGTTTGGGTTCTGCCTGAGTTCGGGTAAATGCCTGCTCAGCAGTTTTGGTAGCTGTCCGATCTGCGTTCAAGTCTTAGATCGTTGCTGTGCAAAAGGAATGTGTAACATAAACATAAGTTGTTTATGTCACTGCTCATATGTATATATGTATTTATATATATAACAGAGTGTTACATATGTACATGCATGGGTTCACTACATCGCTCTAAATTGGTTGAACTCGATCGACAACCCGACGGGTAGGATCGCTCGCTGGACATTGGAGCTCCAACAATACAGGTTTGACATACACTACCGTCGTGGAAGTCAGAACATCGTGGCCGACACACTCTCGCGACAGCTCTTGCAAACTTTGCAGCGCATGGAAGAGGAAAGGAACACCTGCCCCTGGCTGCAAAGATTATACAAACGGATCCAGGAGCAGCCCGAAAAGTACCCCGAATTCCTCGTGGAGAATAACCAACTGTACAAGCAAGCGAGCACCCGATTTATCGAGGAGGACCAAATCCAGTGGAAACTATGCGTCGCAAAAGATCACCGCCGACGCGTGTTAGAGGAGTGCCGCGACCACCCGACAGCTGGACACCTGGGAATCCGGAAGACGGCAACCCGATTGACCCAACGGTATTACTGGCCTGGAGTCTATCGGGATGTAGCCCGATATGTCAAGAGGTGTACCAGCTGCCAACAACTCAAGGTGAGCCAACATAAATCCGGCCAGACAGATGCATACCCGATAGTCCCAGTTACCACGTCGGCCCTCTTCCCCGATCGAAGCATGGCAACACGATTTTGTTGGTATTCTTTGATGCATTCAGCAAACGGGTGGAACTGGGGCCGCTGCGCAAAGCCACCACAGCGCAGTTGGAAAAGGCTTTCCGGTAACGAATCCTGAGTCGCTTCAGAGTCCCCAGAAGGTTCGTCTGCGACAACGGGACACAATTCACCAGTCGCTCCTTCCGGGATTTCTGTAAACTCGCCGGCATGGAATTGGAGCATACGGCTCCATACACACCTCAGCAAAACCCAACCGAGCGGGCCAATCGGGCAATCAAAACCATGATCGCCGAATACATCGACGGCGACCAACGAACGTGGGACGACCTCCTCCCAGAACTCAGCTTGGCCATCAACAGCAGCGTCTCTGACACCACAGGATTCGGCCCAGCGCTTATCGTACTCGGCCGAGAGATTAACCGGGGCTCTCTACGAGGACTATTTACTATTACTATTTCTTTCCCTAGTCTAAGCCTTATTATCTATTGTTACCTTTTTATAGACATAAGCAGTTAACCGATATATAATTCATAAGTAAGCTAGACTATACATTGGTCAGTGGGAACGTTGGCCACTGGGGGAGCATTCAGGTACCATCACTATTAACCAGGAACCAGCACTAAGAACCAGCACCGGAACCAGCACCAAGAAGACGAAAGAGAACCAACACCGAGCGAACGAAAAGGGAACATACGCTTAAGAGAGCGAGAGGCGGACCTAAGAGAACGGAGCTGGCCGTCGGAAGAAAGAGAGCGCTAGCCGAGCATAGCTGGCACGCGTCAGAAAATATGAGTGAGAGAGCCAACGACCCACGATAGGATCCCTGGTCCTATTGCGCCGACATCACCTGTCAAAAGAAGCAGAAAACTTCGCCGCAAAGCTGGCACTCAAATACGACTGGCCGTATTCCGGTAATTAAATTTCTCTCCTCAACTATAGTCCGACTTCAGCAACAATCAGGGCGACAGCGAAGGATCGCTGGGTTGGCTGACCTCAAGGTCTTCCACGACAACAGCGACGAGGAAGACCCCGGCGACATAAAATTAAGGCTGACAGGTTCTAACACCCCCAGGTTTCTCCCCATAGGCATATGACCATGAACGCAGAAAAAGCGACAGACGCCCAGCCACTAGAAGCACATGATGGTAACGAAGGACATCCTAGTGACGCGTCGTCACCGGCAACACCCCGTCCGCCCCCAATCCGAGGACTGCTCCTCCGAAGGAGACGTCCTGGTCAGGCCCATGAAGCCACGGGTACTGGTAGACTACGACACCGACATGACATGGGTACCCGGAACCGCCGCCATCGACGCCCCCTCCACACCACAACACCTGAAAAGTCCAAAAGGTGCCTCACGGATACCTCTCACGCCCCGGGTCGATATGAGTGATGCCGACAGATACTTCGACGGACCGCGGTCCAGCGGTGGGAGCAAGGCCCGCTGGAAGGAAGCACGGAGAGTGAGGAAGAATTCCTATACGACGGACGGTTCGGCAAGGCCAATCATCGAGCGCCCCTACTGCACGACGTAGCAGTCCTAAATAAGCGACTGGAGGCCGAAAGGCCAACGAGGCAGTACTCGGACATCAGCGACGAGAAAACACCCCAGTCCGAGCTTCCGAGTGACCCAAAAGCTCCGACCTACTACAGTCAGCGCCGTTGGACCTGGCCACCGCGAAGCCTGGGTCCCAGAACACGGCAGGAGCTCCAGGGACTTCATGGATGAAGGCCATCCAAGCATTTGCAGGACGTGCGCAACCGTGAGCTGGCCAAGGCGGGCAACGAACACGAAAGCAGCAGCGAGGCGGTAGGGTCGGAGGACGACAGCGAGGAAGAGCCAGAAGCTCTGAGCAGCGAGTCCGAAGAACGGAAATCCGGAGTCAGCGAGGTCGACTCATCGTCCCAAGCAAGCTTCGAGCCACGGACACCTTTCTACTCACCAACGGGAGGGCAGTCACCAGACCCGTTGAGCAGCGAGTCTCGGTCAGGCACGGCGTCCCCCGAGCCCCGAGGAGATCGACGTCGACGAGCCCGACGATGTCGCCCATCTGCAGCAGCCTATAGAAATACTCATCCCAGAGTTGCCCACAGTAACCCGAGGACCCGGACCGAAGGATTCGAACCACCAGGAAGCCACGGCCGAACGACAACCCAGAGACGACAACTACGAGTACCACTCGGCCAAAGGATTCCGAGATTCGCAACCCGGAAGGGAAGAAATCTCTAGCCGACGGACATTCGGACGCATTAGCTTTCATTGAACGGCTAGAAGATGTAGGGAAATCTTATGGATCAGGTAACCATTGCTGGGCTACCCTTGTCAGCGACCCTCGACACAGGGGCGACTCGCTCATACGTCAGCCAGCGAACAGTGCCGGAGCTCAGCACGGAAGGAAGAATACGGAACGTAAGGACGCGGGTCCGCCTGTCCGACCGGACTATGAAGGAGGTGACCCAAGCAGTAACAGTCAAAGTAACTCCCCCTCCTTGCAGGATTGCAAAAACTTTGGAAGCAACGGACGAGGGCGCACATCGGCGCTGTACGCTGAAGATGAAGGCGGCGGTGCCGCAGAGGAGCCAGATGTGTGCCGAGACTCGGGAAGGTGGAGTAACGTGTGGTGGCTCCGGTTACACACCTTACACCGAACACCGCTTCGGCAATCCTGGCCGGAGTGTCGGTGAGCCAGGCAATTGGTGCAGTAGCTGAAGTGGAGGACAGCTTGGAGCCTCCTTTCGGAATCCAGGATGGATTTCAGAGCAAACTCGGCATTGGTACGACTTAATACCCCGGGAACGTCTGCTCTCCACGGTTCGGTCGAAACGGGATCGAGTAACCATATCTGATTGTGGAAGGCAAGGGCGAAATGAAAAAATCGAAGAAGCATTAGAAGTGAGCTTTGAACGGATGACGGGCACATTTGGGACATTGGAAGCTACTCTGTAAATTCGACAAGAAAAGGATGCGACTTGATGGCTCGCAGTATTGGAAACGGGACCAGTGAGCACCCAACCAAAAATGGTTTCTTGGCCGAGAAGGGAGCCACATATGTTGGGCTTTAAGCCGCTTAACATGACCGATGGTAGGATATCGGCTCCAATCAAATTCCGCGGGCGCGGAAATTTTTCCCAAGGTGGCAAATATTAATAATTGCCGTGCCTAGAAGGACAGAGCTTGTGCCGGAGGCGAAATACGTCTGAACGTTAGGATGAGGTTCGGAAGAGCTTGAATCTTCTGCGGAAGGTACTGGTCGATTGACGTCTGGCCAAGCTGTGGAATTGGGTACGGATGTGGAATGTGACTCGCTGGAAGCTGGATTGCCACGATGCAGAAGCGTGTGGTGTCGTCCTCCACAAGTGTTGCAATTGTGGGAGCTTGAGCAGTTGCGAAGCTGATGGCCTCTTGCGAAGCAATTTAAGCAGAGCTGCTTTTGCTTTATGCAGCTGGAGCGAACATCAACGGTCATTTGTAGGAAATGAGGACATAGTCGGATTGGGTGATTCTCCTTGGAACATAGATCACATGTGCTCTTACTCGGATTCACGTGGCTTTGGAACGAGTTCGCTGTCCTTGGAACAGGAGTGCCTTGGGAACGGAACGGATTGGACTGGCTTTGGGAGTCGATTTCCTTCCAGGACGGCACTTCCTTTTTGTCCGTTACGGACGCTTCCCATACCGCCTGGCTCAACTTGAAGGAGGAAGGATTTCTCGATCCTCGTCAGTCATCACTGCGGAGCAGGCCTTGTACTCGGCCTCGACGTCCGTCCACATGCTGAGGATTTGGCCTCGACGGACCTCGGACAGAGAGGCGGATGGGGCGGCGGTGATGCTCTCTGCCAAGTGCGACAGTCGGCCAATAGCGGCGACCAATTTGGTCCGAGCGACTGAGGTGGCGGATTGAGCCATTGTGATGCAGTGGCGAGAGCTGACGGGGCTGCTGACGAAGGAGCCTTTCGTATCTTGTTTGGTCACAGCTGGAACCTTAAGAGTAACAGAAATAGAGCCGATTTGGTCCTTGCCGCAGGGTTGCTACTGTCTGCTCTCGGAGTGAGGGGTGCCTTGATTTTCTGTGTCGGTGTAGTTCCGGCGGACGATGTTCGTAAACGGCTTGAAGAGGACACAGGCACAAGCTTGCTGCTGTCCTGTGAACTGTTGGCATATAACGAACTCACACACGCACAGAAAATGGGATTTGGAAGTCTTGGAGGAAAAGAAGACTGATCTGAGTAGAATTCAAACAGAAAGACGTCAGGAAACAAATATTTGTTCGAAAATATAACCCACTTATGGAAGGCTACAAGGAAGAAGGCCTCGAGCTTGTTGGAAAACAATAGTCGGGTCGACTCGGACTGTTTGAGATCACCGTGAAGTGAAATTTATCAAACAATGAGTGACTTATATTGCGCTGAACTGAGGAGAGGAACGGTCACACTGATTTTGTCAATATTTTGCAAATATTGTTAGTGCGGGCTCCTCCGTTTACCTCTTTGACGCAGTCGTGATCAGAACTGGGTTATTTGCGGATGGACGGCAGACGGAATGGCATTTATATCCTCGATAGCTGATTGGAATGGGCGATAGGTTGCTCTTTAGGTCGGTTTGGATTGACAAAGTGCAAATAAACATAGTCGCCGTAAGCGTTACCGGAAGATATAGTCCAGAATATGACTGCGGAGTGGGCGCTGGAGAACTATCGGGAGAAATACCGAAGGAAAACAGAAAAAATCCAAAAAAATATGACGAAAAGGGTTAAATTAGAAATCGTGGATCGTTAAATTTATTTCTTGTAGTGTCGGTGTGTTTGTTTGGAAATTGTCAGATGAGAGTAAGGTTTTATTTTTATTTTTTTATTTATTTATTTTTGGTCGAACGCAAGACTCGGTTACGATACCGATATTTTTGGATTGTGCCACCTCTAATGCACGGAACAAAAAACAACAACAAAAGACCGAAACACCAATTGGCAGTGGAAATTGCCAAATAATAACTATAAGTGCGCCGTTCCCAATTGGCAGTTGGGCCCGCCGCCTTCAAAAAAGGTATTTTTTGTTCATTTTTTCCATTTTTTAGGTTTGGTTAACGAATTTTA
The DNA here is from genome assembly GCF_018151105.1 of Drosophila obscura. Classification (NCBI taxonomy): domain Eukaryota; kingdom Metazoa; phylum Arthropoda; class Insecta; order Diptera; family Drosophilidae; genus Drosophila; species Drosophila obscura. The sequence goes on along the minus strand of NW_024542768.1, from coordinate 757,577 downwards.
GCTCCAAAGTCTCTACATAGATTTAAATAAGCGATACCTTAAACGACGCCAAATTTATGCACCTCTACACAAAAAAACAGAGGACACAAGATATAATTTTTTTTCGACTTTTCCTGAGTTTTTAAAATCAAAATTTCGTAAAAAATACCGCACAAAAATCATCATTTTTGCATTTCAATGCTTTATATTTCCCAGACGGTAAGCTGAAATCACAAAGTATTTGGGCTTAACTAGCTTCTAGCTGTTTTAATTACCTTTTCTAAATAGCAAAGTTCTTTACAACCAGACGTAAGATAATAAAGTTATGTGAAAAAAACTATCGCTACCTCTGAAAAAAGCTTTACAAAAAATACCAGTTTTCAAAAATTAAAAAAAAAAAAGTTCTGCCATAGAAAAAAAAAAATAAAAAATTCATCAAACCATTTCTAAGCCCCAAATCTTTAATAAAAAGTTGGTTTTGTTCCTTGAGGAAAAATCGTGTTGACCAGTGTAATATGGCGGTGTCGAAAAAAGAAGTGACTCGGATAACGGATGGCACAGAATGAAGAAATAAGTACATATATAAGAATATATATATGTACCTATATCGCGGAACTCGGACTTTTCGGAAATTGGGAACACAAATCGTGAATGGAAGGGATTTGTGGCATACGAAAATCGTACTTATCTTAGGATAAGACGCGCGAGAGCGCGTCATCGGGGGGAAAAACGCTCATAAGCGTGAGAGCGAGAGCGAAGGCAACAGCTTGCTTAGCTGGATTGCTAACAGTGTTGTGGCTGGAATGCCCACAGAGCCGTTGCCCCGCCAGCGCCGTCCTCACTCTGAACACTATGTGTCGCCAGTGAGCATCGTCGGGTGTTGGAAGAATGCCATGAGCAACCCAGTACAGGACACCAAGGAATACGCAAGACCACTGACCGAGTGACTCGACGATATTACTGGCCGGGACTCTACAGAAATGTCGCCCAGTACTTCCAACGATGCGAAAACTGACAAAATTTAAGGTGAGCCAAAGAAAGCCAGCCGGGAAAATGCATACGCGGCAAGCCAAAGGCCCGTTCGACATTTTGTGTGCGGATTTTGTAGGCCCGTTGCCACCATGCTCCTGGTGTTTTTCGACTCCTTCTGTAAGTGGGTGGAACTCGTACCACTGCGAAAGGCCACCACCGCCCAATTAGAAAAGGCATTTCGGGAACGGATCCTCAGCAGATTCTGTATCCCCAGTGTTAATGTGTGATTGTGTGTGTGTTTTGGTATGCATACGGTACATAAACCGTCTACAAATTTGTCGTCGCAACTAGAACTTGAACCAGTTGGACTGCGGAGAGGGATTCCTACGTCGAGCAAATGAGGGTCTGAAGACACGGCGACAGCCTCTGTTGATTGCAGTTGTAGAGAATGAGTGAACAGGCAGTGATGGTACTGTTTCTGATACTGATTTTATTCAACAAACTTAATTTCTATTTATAGGTAACAAAAGGTACAGAAAGTGCTGAGTCTAGTAAGAATATGGTAAAAGGGATTTGGAATTAATATTGAATTAATTTGGATTTAATATGATATTGTGTTATTGGGCAATTGTGATAGTCAGCAATTGCACCAGTGTTTTTGCCCTCTGACGAGCGATCGCATCGTTGGCAGAAATTGCTGCAGAAGCGGTTATTGTTGACTCAGCTACAATGCCTTGTCGTTTGTTATTATGTCTCCCGTTACATGGGTCGACCTGACTTATTCGATAAGTGTATATTATGTAATATTAATTACTGCATAAATATGCGACTGAACATTCTCCCGGCCGTTGAACTGGTGTTCAACCATCGCCCAAGTCGACTGAAAAGCGGCGTGGAATGGGGATCGGGGGTGATGATCCGCGTGGCTCTGCTTGGTTGATTGTTGACGGCCTTGGGTTCCATGATTGATACTTCTTCCGGAGAATGAACGCAATAATCAATAGCATTGATATTGCTAGGGCAGCATAAGTAGCGATTTGATGATGCTGCACTGTGTTGAGATGGTGTGGCAGCCTTTGTTGATTGATTGCCACTAATTGCAGGCGTAAATCTTCCAATTCTTGAAGATAGTCTGATGTCTGGTTCTCCAATTGTGCAGTTGCTGGCGAAGGGGGTGTCGTTGGTAAGCGTATGTCCCCAAATCGAGTGTAGGTTGATTTGACTTCACTGATTGTTGTGCTGAAGGTACTGATGCTTATTTCTGTATTGCGAGCAGTGCATCCAGGTGACAGTGAGAGCAAGCCAGTTCCTTCTAGTTGTATGGTTGATGGAGACCCGTTGCAAACTGCCTGAAGTCTCATTGTAGAGTGTGTTGCAAAAATCCATTTATTTGCTTGCTGAGTTTTGGACCACACCATGTCCGCCTTCGTGTGGGTCACTTCACATAAAGGTGCTGTTTTATTGTTAAACAGCTGAAACTCACAGCGATTGTCGACATTGAAGACTGTTTGATGATCAAAGCAGATGTATTCTGCGTTGAGTAGTTTAAAGCAGCGTCGAAATTCTTCTGGAGTAAATCCCATGAATTGATCTCGGTGAGTGTTTACAGTGATTATGGTCGTTTTGAGATTGAACAAGCTCCAACTTGTTGAGTCCCAGACTGGAATCGGCATGATACTGAAAACTTCGAGCTGAAATGTTGAAACTAACGGTAGTGTCACCTTGAAAATGACGTGTGTGGTAGTCAGTGTTCCTTCGGCTCGCATTAGCCTGTATAATTGTATCACATTTTGTGTTGTGACAGGCAACATTTGATCAGCTGGCAAGTGATCCCGGATTTGGTCTAGTTGCTCTCTTAATTGCTCAGGAGATACTAGCGTTGGGCTTATTGTCCGATGGTGAATGCCGATTAATACATCAGATATGTCAGACTGCATACGTTGAAGACTCGTTGTCAGCAGAGTTAGTTGTGCTGTGAGCCCTAGGTATGACTGAATTAGATGATCGCCATGATATGTTCCTCTTTCTCTGCTGATGGTTGCCACTTGTTGTTCCAATACCTTTAGGCGGTTGTCCATGGCTGACTTATCCTTCCTGATCACGTTCATTGTGGAGTCGACAATTGACGTTTGATTTCGTAGTAGATGTAGCAGAAAGTCTTCGTTGGTTTGTACCTTTTCGATTACTTTAGCCATTTTCTCAGCATATGTAGAGTCAAGTACACCGAATAGCTGGTGTGCCACGTTTCCTACTATATCCAGCGGTGATCTGCGTTGTCGAGAGGCCTTCATTAGCATATTTCCTGTTTGTAGTTCTTTGTACAAATGTTGAAAGTGTTGAAATATGGAGTTGCACGCTGGAACATTTTTTAGTTCAGGGCACATGTGTCTTAGTTCGGACATTCCGGCTGACATGACTTGCATATCCTTCCAATATGGATCCAAGTCGTAGTATACAATCATGGTCCATTCGGAAGTGGTCATTCTTGAGGTTCCAAGTTTCTCATAGAATATTCCGGGCTTGTTTGCAAATTGCGTCACATTTATTGATTGTGAACATGCTAATGGCAGCATGAGAAGTAACACTACCAATGTGGATGTTAGTGTAGGTAATGATAACCTTTTTCGCTGTGTTGGTGGCTCCTTTATTTCCGCAATGTCTTGAATAGCATTTTTGGAGCGTTTTGTTGCTACCTCCTCTGAGAATAATGGGGCGAGACGACTGATGGGGCGTTTGTATACGCCGGACGATGTTTTGACATCAACCACTCGTACATGGTTGTCTTGCCCAGGATAAGTTTTGATGATGCGACCCATTGGCCATTTCATTACTGGAAGGTTGTCTTCCTTCACCAAAACTAATAATCCTTCGGTCACGTTTGGAGCGGTGGTTTTCCATTTATGGCGAGTTTGTAGTTCGTGGAGGTATTCCGTAGACCATTGTTTCCAAAATGCATGCTTTAAGCGTGAAACCAATTCCCAGCGCTTAACCAGAGTTTTCTCTTGACGATCGGTGTTGACGTCAGGTGCTGCGGTCAAAGGTTCACCGATCAGGAAATGCCCTGGAGTAAGCGCACTTGTATCCGTTGGATCATTTGACATTGGAGTTATGGGTCGGGAGTTCAGAATTGCTTCAATTTCGATTATGACTGTGTTCAGCTCCTCAAACGTCAAGGATGCTGTTTCTGTGGTTGTAACTAACAGCCTTTTCGCTGATTTTACCGCAGCTTCCCAGAGGCCGCCAAACGATGGGGCCCGAGGAGGAATGAATTTAAAATCCACTTGTTTTTTGTTGCAATGATTTGTGATCAGAGCATGTGCCTTTTCGCTAAATATTGCTTCTTTCAATTCCTTTAGCTTGTTATTTGCGCCGACGAAATTTGTTGCGTTGTCGCAATGAATAGTCTGACACTTCCCGCGTCTGCTAAGGAATCGCCGGAGTGCTGCCAAGAATGCATCTGTGGTTAAGTCACTTACTAACTCCAGATGTACAGCCTTTGTGGAGAAGCAGCAGAATACGGCAATGTATGCCTTATCTGGCCGTTTTCCTCGGATTTTATGGTGGATCATAATTGGTCCACAGTAGTCAACGCCTGCATTAAGGAATGGGCGTGCTTGCGTGACTCTTTGTGCTGGAAGATTGCCCATGATCTGGTGCATCAGCTTTGGTCTGGCTCTGGTGCATCTCATACAGCTATGTATGATGCTTCTAGCCATCGTCTTGTCGTTGATAATCCAATATTGTTGTCTTGCGATTGCCCTTAATGCTTGGGCACCGCAATGCAGATTTTCCTCATGAAGCTCACGCATAATCATTTTGACTATTGGGTCGTTGTACGGTAGCAGGATTGGATGTTTTGCATTGAACGGAATTTGAGCTTCTTCGAGTCTTCCGCCAACTCGGATGAGCTCATCATCTCCTAGTAAGGGAGATAACGAAATGATCGAACTCTTTTTATCCAATGTTTTATAGCGTTTTAATTGTTTTAAATCCGCTGTGAACTCAACTTGTTGAATCGTTCGTAGGATCATAGTGCGAGCACGCCTTAGTTCTCCTGCGCAAAGTGTCGTTGTAGGTGCTCTATTAGTTTTGTAGCAGAAGCGAAACATGTACGCTACAATACGTTGTAGTTTGTTGAACGAGTTGCTATGTCTGCATGTGTATAACTCTTCTCCGAGAGAGCTAGATGCGATTGGCAAGCTGACATGCTTAGCCTTTCTCTCGAGATTGCTGGGCTCAATGATGGGTGGTTTTGTCCATTTATCTTCTGATCCGTGCAAGAATAATGGTCCGTATAGCCATAGACTATGATCCCTTAGCTTGCTTGCTAAGATTCCTCTTGAAAGGACATCTGCTGCGTTGTTGGCTGATGAAACATGACGCCATTGTAATTGGTTCGTCAATGCCTGGATTTTGGCGATTCGATTTGCCACGAATGTGTGGTATGTGGACGCCGATGCGTTAATCCAGGACAGTACAACGGTGGAATCAGTCCAGAAGATTCCTGATACTGTGTCAAGATTCATATGGAGATCCTTTCTAACTCGATTGGTGAGTTCGGCACCTAAAACTGCAGCGCACAGTTCTAGACGTGGTAGGGATTGTTTGGCGGTGGGTGCTACTCGAGATTTTGAGCATAATAGTCGTACAGAGACCTGATTGTTTTTGTAGGTGGCTCGTACGTACACTGCCGCGCCATAGGCTCGTTCCGATGCGTCTACAAAGGTATGTAGATCCTGGGTGACTGGCACTTTTCCATCATATACGTGCCGGGGAATCTCCATTGAGTTTAATGATTGTAGGTCCTCCCGGTACTCCTTCCATTCGTTTTGGAGTTGTAATGGCAGTTCATCGTCCCAATCGAGTTTAATCTCCCACAGCTGTTGCATAAATATTTTTGCCTTGACTATCACCGGGGCAAAGAGACCCAGTGGGTCAAAGATTTGGGCCAATTCTGAGCACACGACCCTTTTGGTGATGCGTGTTGCTTGGCTTTTTGTGGTTCGTCCTCGCAGTTGGTCTTGTTTTGGCATCCAAATGAGACCCAGCGTTTTCACGCTGTATTGCTCTAATGTTTCACCTAGTTTGACGTCGTTGACAATGTCCTCTTTAGGGATTCCTTGCAAGAGCTGGTCGTTGTTGGAGCACCATTTGCGAAGTTTAAGGCCGAACGGTAGCAATATTTTATTAAGTTCTTGTTGAACTTGTATCGCTTCCTGAATGGTATCCGCTCCAGTAAGACAGTCGTCCACATAGAAATCGTTCTTCAATGCAGCAGATCCAATAGGTAATCTGTGTTGGCTCCGAGTTGCCAAATGATCCAGACATTTCGTTGCCAGGAATGGAGCAGATGTGGTCCCATATGTGACTGTTTTTAAGCGATAGTACCTGATATCTTCAGATGGATTGTTTCTCCAGACTATCATCTGATGAAACTGATCCTCTGGATTTATCCACACTTGTCGGTACATTTTCTCGATGTCCGCTGTGAATACGTACTTATGTATACGAAAACGTAGTAGAATGGACATAAGTTCACTCTGAACTGTGGGTCCGGCATGCAGAATGTCGTTTAGAGACTTTCCACTTGTTGATTTGCATGATGCATCAAACACGACCCGTAACTTTGTGCTGGTGCTCTCAGGTTTGAGTACACAGTGGTGTGGTATGAAGTAGTGTCTCTCCGGCACTTGAGTTGCTGGGACCATCTTCATGTGTCCAAGTCCTTCATATTCATTCATAAATTCCACATAGCCTTTCCAGGTGTCTGGTGAAATCCGTCGCTCTAATGCCAGGAATCGTTTCGTTGCAGTTTCCAAAGACCCCCCCAGGGCTGAAGAGTGTTCGGAAAAAGGGAGTTTTACTATCAACCTGCCATCCGATGCTGTTTGTAAGTTCTCTATAAAGTGAGCTTCGCAATGTGCTTCGATTGGCGTGCGTGGTTTTTCTTCCGTCTCTAAATTGTCCAGAGTCCAGAATTTTTCCATTAGCTCGTTGAGTCCAATTGCACAAATGGATGCGGAGTTGTGTGCAGACCTGATTTTTCCTGCCACAATCCATCCCAATTTTGTATTTTGCAGCAACGGACCTCCTGACTTTGGCTGTTTTTGGTCTGGGAGTAGTAGCGAATAATAGTGTTCTGCTCCGATGAGCATGTCGACCTTTCCCGGTTTATAGAAATCCGGATCTGCCAATGGGCAATTGTTTGGTATGTTCAAGTTCATTTCATCGAGTGCCTGCGCTGGTTGATCAGCAATTATCTGAGGTAGTACGAATGCTTCAATTCTTTGCGTAAATCCGCCGTGAAGTGATTTTATTAGAACATTTACTCGTGCTCTGCTGGTCTTTGACTGACCTCCAATTCCTTCGATGCGTAATGTTGTATCATTAAGTTTTACTGACAACATTGATGCCATTCGTTCAGAGATCAGGTTGATCTGTGATCCTGAATCCAGCAAGGCTCTGAAATTGGCTCTCTGTCCATTGTTTGCTTCTACTGCTACTTTTGCTGTAGCTAACAGGTTGTAATTATTGTTACTTGCTGCGCCAACCGTCGGTGCTCTTGGTTCTGTACTTACGCCCGATGGTATGTCCAAGTGCAGCAGTGTATTGTGTTTTTTGTCGCATTTGAAACATGTCCGACCTGGGCATGCATTTGTTTTGTGGCTTGTTTTAAAACAGTTGACACACAATTTCTGCTTTTGTACCCAATTTAGTCGTTCTGATGGTGATTTGGAGCGAAACTCATCGCATCCGTAGAGCCAATGGCTTGCCTTCTTGCAGAATGAGCAGAGAGGCGTCTTCGATTTTCCAGTATTTACTGTTGCACATGTTGTGCCTTTTGGCTCTTTCCTTGACATTTGTGTCTTTTTGCCTGTTCCTAGAACTCGAACTCTTTGTTCTAGGAACTGAAGCATTGTGTCCAAGGCCTGTATTTCCTTTGAGCTTCCCAATGATTGCTCGTACAAGGCTCTGTTAGTGACATCTAGCTTATTTTTGATGACGGCAATCAATATTGGATCCCATGTGGATATATTGATGCCCAATCCCTTTAGTGATGCCAGGGATTCGATAGTTGTAACGTACAACTCTTTTAATGACTTGGAGTCGTCATTAACTGTGTTATAATTTAGGAAGCGGTTTAATACCGTGCTAGCGACGTCTCTGGGATTGTTGTATGTATCAATCAGAATTTCCCAGGCGCTCAAATAGTTTTCTTCCTTTAGATCGATATGTCGGATCAATCTTTCTGCCTCTCCAGTTACGGTTGTTTTCAGATACCACATCTTCCGAACTGTGGGCATGTTTGTTTCATGTATCATACATGAAAACAGGTCATAGAACTGGGACCATTTCAGTATGTCCCCATCAAACTTGGGAATGTTAATGCGTGGAAGCTGCACGTCATTATTGTTTGATGTGGCTGGTTTTGCCAATGCACTTTGAACCTCTTTTTCCAGGGTCAGGTAGGCTTCCATGTTGTATCCTCCTTCCTCTGGGTTATCGTATTCTTCGTGAATAGTAAAATGGACTTCTTGTGCTTGAGTCCATAGTGATTTTATCAAATCACTTGATGTACGTCCTCCCGCCTCTGAGAATTGTCTCAGAATGCGTTTTATGGACGCTACTATGGCCTTTTGTCGGCGACATAGTGAAGGCAATTTGCTGTAAACTTCCGTTGGATGCTGGCTCTGATCATTCGATTGTGGTTCGTCATTTTTACCCACCTGAGCACTTGATGCCTGATTTAGCTTGTCCATGCTTTCAGTAAACATCGCAAGGTACGTTTTTAGTGTTTTACGCAAGTCCTCACGAAATTTAACGTAGTGGTCGGTCTTATATGCCTTTGATATCTTGGTGTCGATTTCGTTAAATCTGTTCCATGCATCCTCGAGAGCCGCCTTTTTTGTTTGGAAGTACGTTATATTCTGTTTCCTTTCTGAAGAGTCTTTTTTGAAGTTTCTTATTATCTTCGAAATTTCATCTCCAATTTCTTGCTGCTCATTTAATGCCTCTGTGGCGGCAGCGTGTTCCTCCTTGTGGGAATCCATTTCGCCTCTTACTTATACTTTGACCCGTTGGGAGTATTTTATTCGCTTTGCAGCTGGATACGCTCCTATTCGCAACCGATGTGGTACAAAGTATAAGTACAGACGACGTACTGGATGGAGGTTTTGTGCTGGTGAAACGCACTTGTGATCTTGATATTATTAATCGTTGATCTTGTTGGCTTATGATCTGAAAGTGACAGATCTGCCAATTTGTTCTACTTATTGGTAGGAGATTCTACCGTAAGTATGTGGCTTGTTGCCAGTTTGTATTGAAAAGTCCTGGTGACTTCTTCAGTTTGATCTGCAGGTTTTCCTGCGTCGGGGTCACCAAATGTTAATGTGTGATTGTGTGTGTGTTTTGGTATGCATACGGTACATAAACCGTCTACAAATTTGTCGTCGCAACTAGAACTTGAACCAGTTGGACTGCGGAGAGGGATTCCTACGTCGAGCAAATGAGGGTCTGAAGACACGGCGACAGCCTCTGTTGATTGCAGTTGTAGAGAATGAGTGAACAGGCAGTGATGGTACTGTTTCTGATACTGATTTTATTCAACAAACTTAATTTCTATTTATAGGTAACAAAAGGTACAGAAAGTGCTGAGTCTAGTAAGAATATGGTAAAAGGGATTTGGAATTAATATTGAATTAATTTGGATTTAATATGATATTGTGTTATTGGGCAATTGTGATAGTCAGCAATTGCACCAGTGTTTTTGCCCTCTGACGAGCGATCGCATCGTTGGCAGAAATTGCTGCAGAAGCGGTTATTGTTGACTCAGCTACAATGCCTTGTCGTTTGTTATTATGTCTCCCGTTACATGGGTCGACCTGACTTATTCGATAAGTGTATATTATGTAATATTAATTACTGCATAAATATGTGACTGAACACCCAGGAAGTTCGTTTGTGACAACGGCACTCAATTTACGAGTAGCTCTGCGACCAAGCAGGAATGGCATTGGAGCACACGGAACCGTATACCCCGCAACAAAAGGCCCACATCGAGGAGGTGACTCTCGAGGAGGTCACAACTGCAGCCAGGAGCATTAGCCCGAACAAAGCCCCGGGGCCGGATTCTATCCCGAATCGAGCCCTCATACTAGCCCTTTCCCTGCGCCCGGAAATCTTCGTGAAGCTGATAAACCAGTGCCTTCGCGAAGGAGTCTTTCCTACGCGGTGGAAGACGCAGAAGCTGGTGCTCATTCCCAAGCCAGGCAAGCCGCCAGGGATGGCGTCGTCGTATAGGCCAATCTGCCTGATAGACACAGCGGGCAAACTGCTCGAGAAAGTGGTGTGCTCGCGACTGGAACGAGCCATTGCGGATGCTGGTGACCTATCACCGCATCAATACGGCTTTCGCAAGGCCAGATCCACGATTGACGCCGTGGGTAGAGTGGTAGACATTGCATCTAGGGCAATCGCTGGCACTCGGTGGAAAGGCGGCTGCAAGGAGTACTGCCTAATGGTCACGCTGGACATCAAGAACGCGTTCAACACGGCGAGATGGAGCTGTATCTTGAGGGCGCTAGGGAGGTTTAATACACCCATGTACCTTCAGCGCATGGTACGAAGCTACTTCGAGAAAAGGCTGCTCTTGTACGACACTCATGTTGGCACGGAGCAATACGAGGTATCTGGAGGCGTTCCGCAGGGGTCGGTATTGGGTCCCTTACTGTGGAACGCAATGTACGACGGCATACTGCGACTCAGACTCCCCCCGCGAGTGCAGGTGGTGGGCTTTGCGGACGACGTGGCTGTCCTGGTAGTGGCTAAGGACTTGGCCGCAGTAGAGACGACCTGCAACCAGACGATTGCGCTTATACAGCAGTGGCTAGAGCTGGTCGGGCTTGAACTCGCACCTCACAAGACCGAGGCAGTGCTGGTGTCCAGCCGGAAGAAAGTGGAGACGGCCAGCATCACAGTGGCAGGCACCCTAGTGTCATCAAAGCGGGCTATCAAGTACCTTGGCGTCCTGATAGACACACGTCTCTGTTTTCGAGAGCATCTGGCGTACTTGAACACAAAGGCGGCATCCAGTAACAGAGCGCTGTCGAGGATAATGCTGAACACCCGAGGACCCAAGCAATGGCGACGACAGCTTCTATCGAGTGTGACGAGATCGGTGATGCTTTACGCGGCGCCAATCTGGACAAAGGCCCTACAGACAGCGAGCTACACCAGAGGCCTGGCAGCCACTCACCGACTCTCTTCACTTCGAATAGTCAGTGCCTTCCGTACAGTCTCGGACGATGCTGCTCACGTGATAGCGGGAATAGCACCATTTGAGTTCCTAGCGGAGGAGCGGTGCACCTTCCATCGGGATACGCATGGCAGAGGCATGGAAGCAGCGGACAAACGGCAGGTGCGCAAGGCTTGCAAGCAGCAGAGCCTCCGGAAGTGGCAACAACGTTGGGATAGATCCCCCAAGGGGCGTTGGACTCACCAACTCATCCCATCCATCGAAGCGTGGGTTGTCAGAAAGCACGGCCAGGTAAATTTCTACCTAACTCAGCTACTCAGCGGCCACGGCTGCTTTCGCAAGTATCTGCACCGCTTCGGGCATGAGGACACACCAGAGTGCTCATGGTGCGGACACAACGTGGAGGAGGACGCCGAACATTCAATATTTGCGTGAGGCAGGTTTACGGCGCAGCGTCACCAGCTGGAAATAGCCCTAGGTGGGGCGATATCCAAGCACAACCTGGTGCAGTACATGCTAAGGTCCCCAGGTAACTGGGAGGCGACCAGTAACTTCGCGGCTGCGATTATGACGGAACTGCGCGCTGTTGAGCGCCAGAGAAGGGAGCAGAAAGGCTAAGCGACGCCTCCACTTGTGTGAAGCATTGCTTCGCGGCCGTACCACACTTGTCGGGCTCGCATAGTCATGTCACCTTATTGTAAATAGATAAGTAAAGTAGACCAATTAAATAAATTAAATTAAAAAAAAAAAAAAAACCCCGCAACAAAAACCCCACCGAGAGTGCGAACAGAACCATAAAGAAATGATGGCACAATACATAGAGGGCGACCAGCGGGCATGGGATGATCTACTTCCCGAATTGAGCTTGGCCATCAATAGAAGTTGTGAGGTCCTATTTCAGGCTGAGGTATGCATCAGTCTGTCCAGGGTCCGCGAAAAGAAAATTTGTAGTTTGTAGGTGACTTCAGGTGTCGGGCTGGCTTGCAAAAGAATGTAGTAGGCAGCGAGAAATGATGAGGCGACGGTTTTGTTTGTTGGATTTTTCTTGGTTTTTATTTAGTATTCTGTTTTTCTTCATTCACTTAAATTCTGCTACTTTGACTCGTAGTTGAATGGTGCGCTGGTGGACTGCGTAGTGCAGTGTCTTGGGTGTGTGACTGAGGGACTGCGTAGTGCAGTGTCTTGGGTGTGTGACTGAGGTACAGCGTAGTGCAGTGTCTTGGGTGTGTGACTGCGGGACTGCGTAGTGCAGTGTCTTGGGTGTGTGATTGAGGGACTTCGTAGTGCAGTGTCTTGGGTGTGTGACTGAGGGACTGCCTTGTGCAGTGTCTTGTGTTTGGGCTGATGGACTGCCTGCTCTTTCGGACGATCTTGGCGCTTTTATGCAGCTGCCGATCGCACCTGAGACCCGGAAATAATTGCTTATTGCTAACTTATGATTATTGGGTGACAATAATTGTGGGGCTTGGTAATCGGGTCGAAGCTGGGTGCTTCGTTGACAATTGCTTAGTGGGTCAGTGTGTTTTGATGAGAGTGTTTTTAGCTGAGGCTGCATCGCAGTAGTTGGGAATTGGGTTTTTGCTACCTCCGCATCGCGAAGGTGATATCTGTGATTCGAAGCCGAGGGGTTGCGAAATATCGCCAAGAAGTGGGTGACCGAGAATTTCGTGCTGTGTTTTTTGCTGATCGAGAGTTCTTAATTTTGGTAATTGCGTGCGTTGCTTAAGACTTTTTTATTTTCCGGAGTGCTGACACACTGCTATTTGGGGAGAACCGTGGCTAGAGCCATGGTTCGTTAGCTCTGTGTATATCAGTTAGATTATTGTCTCCCGCCAGCGTGGATGCGCTGACCCTCCGCCGTTTGTGACGAACCATGGCTAGAACCATGGTTCGTTACACCCCCTCCCCCTACCCTTTCTTCCGGGTGGCTGAGGTTCGCCTTTTTTCCGGGTTCTCCTGTCCTTTGGCTTGTGTCGAGTCTTTGGATTCGTCGGTATGAATCTAGTCACTTTAGCGTGGCGTCGGTAACGTTATATTTTCTACTGCTGCTCTGATAGTGATCTTTCTGCTGTTCTGGGTGCTTTGTAGTTGGTGTCTGCTTGGTTGGTCACTTATCCCATATGACGATGGTTTTCTCGGCAGTTTTCTTTGGTAGTTCTTTGTACAGGCATTCTTGAATCGGCGGTGCTATGTCGGGTGGCCAAGGATCCGTGGGCAGTTCTGGATCGTATTCGCTGGGTTCGGTGGCTCCGGGGTCAAACGTTTGATTCGGGTCTTTCGGTAGGATGGGTCTGTCGAATGTAAATGCTTGGATCTGCGGGGCCAAGTCCGGCGGCCACGGCTCCGGGACTGGTTCGGGCTCATTTTCGGTTAGATCGGCTGCTTTGGAGTCAAATGGCTGGCTGGGGTCTTCGGGTAAGAGGGTTGTGTCGAAGGCACTGTGCGTTTCAATCCCCCGTTGGTAGTCGCTTATGTGGGCGACGATGGGTATGGTGTCGACCATGGGTACGAGATTTTGGTATGCCGGGTGTAGTACTCGTGTTATACTACAGCCAGACTGGTACGTGAACAGGTGAGTCGCGATGACGCCTCTGGTATTGCAGCAACGACTTGTGTGTGCGACGAAGATCTCGGACATGGCTCTAGGCATGGCTCGTTGCATGGCGCTAAGAATCATGTCAGTACGCGGAAGGTACTCCATTGTGTTTGCGAGGATCGGTGTGGCGTCGGCCGTGGGTACGACAGGGCGGCGGTCTGTGCATCGTGGGGGCATCGCCGTGGTTTCCGGGCCCGCGTTGAGGGGCTCTGTGGATATCAGTTCGATTATGGGCCCCGACCAGCGTGGGGTTAGCGTGGCTGTTTCCCGTGTTGCTGGGCTGTCGGATGGTGGTTGCCGTTGTCTTTTTTCGATGCTGATGGTCGGTTTTGAGGGTGTCCGTGCGTTCAATTCTTCCGTTGTGGATTCTGTTCGTGCTTGCTCTGTTGCTTGTCTTGGACCTGGGCTTCCTGTGTCGAGCGCCGGGTTCAAGTATGTTTGTCTCGTGTGTGAGATCCTCGTGGTGTGTTTGGGGTATGTGTCCCCTGTGGTTGGCCTAGGACGCGGTTGCTCCGTAGTGACCGTGGGACTCGTTTTCCCGATTGCTTGATTGCGGTTTGCTGGTGTTGACCTTGTATTCGTGTTCTCCGTAGTGTGCCGTTGCTTCGTATTCGTTGCGATTGGTTTGGGTGTCAAGTGCTGCGTTGCGTTATTGGGTGCCGTGTGCGTTGTGGTAGGTCGTGGACGTAGGTTCGTTGCGCTTTGTTGGGGTTTCTGGTATCGGGGTTCGGCGTCTTTTACGTGGATGGTAGTAAGCACGGGTTCAATGGGCATGGGGTGACGGTCTCGTAGCTGTAGCAGCGTGGTGCCGCATTGGATCGTCGTTTCGATGGCATCTAGGAAGTCCATGCCGACAATAACTTGTCCCAACATGTTTGGTAGGACAAGGAGCGGGATTTGAACCTCTCGTTGATCCAACTTGATGTGCGCCAGTAGAACTTGTGAGATCTCTCTGACCGAGCCATCGGCCAGGCGTATGCTGTCTAGTTGTCAGGCAAGGTTTGCGCTGATGAAGCTTCTGGATGCCCCGGTGTCGATTGTGGCTTCCGTTGCGTGTCCTCCTATGGTCACCATCGCCACTATCCGGCCGTTGCTTACGTGTAAAGAGTTATTTAGTCGCGGGTTGGAGGAGGCGTCGTTCCCGGCTGATCCCGTGTCAGTTGGGGACGCATGTCGTTTCCCGACGTGTTTTGGCGGCAGCAATTTACGGTCCGTGTGCCGCGTTTGCCACATTCCCAGCAGAATAGGATGGAGGGATTATGGCAGTCGTATGCCGCATGCCCCGCTTCACCACACCGGCGACAGGCTGCGCGTGGGTTGGTGATGGGGGTCGTGATCATGCGATGGGCTACTTCGGGATTCGCCGTACTGTTTGGATTAGCTGGTGGTCTCCCTGGTGTGTCTGTCGATTCCCAATGGGGACTAAGAAATGCCGTCTAGTGCGAGTCGCAATTCCTCTGCTCTGAAGCCGGCCTTGCGTATCTTGGAGTGTTACGCGGGGGTGCGAAAGTGGTCGGGATGGTCCGCTTTTGGATGCTCTCGAACTCGGTGGCCAACATTGTGAGCTGTGATAAGCTTTGTAGTTCGTGTCGCCGCACATACATCTGGTATGCTGGCAGGGCGTTGTCGTAGATCCTGTTCAACTCCTTGGAGGCGTCGTAGCCGGCGTGGTGCATGAGTAGCCGTATCTCGATGAGGTAATCCTTGAACAATTCTCCTCTCGCTTGCTTGCGGGCCCGGATACGGTCTTCCAATTGTTCGAAGTACCGTGGCGGCAAGAAGAAAGTCAAGAATTCTTGGCGGAAATATGCCCATGAGCTGCCTTGTAGTTGGCTGGTGCGGTATCAGCGACTGGCCCGATCGGTGAGAAGCTCTGTCATGGCCCGAGGTAGCTGATTTGTGTCCACCCCATATGAGAGCGCACGCTCTTCGAGTAGTTCCAGAAATGTAAGTCGGTCGTCCTGTCCGTCGAACCTGATTCCCCATTTCCGAATCTGTTCCGCGAGGTGGGCGGTGTGGCTGTGGTGTCGTCCATCTATGGTGACCAGCCGGTGGTGACTCCTGGATTGGTATGGTGTTCCTCAGGGTAGACTTCATCGGGTTGGCCGTCTCCGTGAACTTCCATGGTGTGTTTCTGCGGTTAGTAGCACTGACTTACGTTTTGTTTGTGGTACTTCTGTACTGTAGCACTTTTGCTTGCGACCGGATTTTGCGAGGGTGCCTGGTTTTGTGCTGGACGGGTATTAGTCCTTGCTAGCCTAGTTTTCTTTCAGTGGCCGTGGGTCTTTACTCCACAAAGCTCCGTATTAAGGTGTTAGTCTCCTTAAAGTCACCAAAAGGTCCCTGCTCGGGCGCCACTTGTGAGGGTCCTATTTCAGGCTGAGGTAAGCATCAGCCTGTCCAGGGTCCACTACAAGACAATTTGTAGATCGCAGGTGACTTTCAGGTTCGGAGCGGCCTTGTCTGACCGAAAGAGAGGTAGGACACAGGAGGAGCGTTTTGTTGCTGACAAAAATACTTCAAGAAAATCGTGGTTTTTGGTTTTGCTGGTGTTTATTATTTTTATTACTTAATTCTTTGTGGGTTTGTGTACGATGGATTACTTGCGGATCTTGTTACTTGGCCTGTGAACCGGTGGTTTTTGTTGGTGTTCTTTGCGTTGTCTTTTATTATTTAATTCTGGTTTGTTTACAATGACTTAACTCGCGGATCTAGTTACTTTGCCTTGGAGCCGTTGGACTGGGTTGTGCAGTGTCTTGTGTTTGGGCTGAGGGACTGCCTAGTGCAGTGTCTTGGGTGTGTGACTGAGGGACTGCGTAGTACAGTGTCTTGGGTGTGTGACTGAGGGACTGCCTTGTGCAGTGTCTTGGGTGTGTGACTGAGGGACTGCGTAGTACAGTGTCTTGGGTGTGTGACTGAGGGACTGCCTTGTGCAGTGTGGTTTGTTTGGGGTGTGTGTCCCCTGTGGTTGGCCTAGGACGCGGTTGCTCCGTAGTGACCGTGGGACTCGTTTTCCCGATTGCTTGATTGCGGTTTGCTGGTGTTGACCTTGGATTCGTGTTCTCCGTAGTGTGCCGTTGCTTCGTATTAGTTGCGATTGGTTTGGGTGTCAAGTGCTGCGTTGCGTTATTGGGTGCCGTGTGCGTTGTGGTAGGTCGTGGATGTAGGTTCGTTGCGATTTGTTGGGGTTTCTGGTATCGGGGTTCGGGGTCTTGTACGTGGATGGTAGTAAGCACAGGTTCAGTGGGCATGGTGTGACGGTCTCGTAGCTGTAGCAGCGTGGAACCGCATTGGATCGTCGTTTCGGTGGCACCTAGGAAGTCTATGCCAACAATAACTTGTCCCAACATGTTTGGCAGGACCAGGAGCGGGATTTGAACCTCTCGTTGATCCAGCATGATGTGCGCCAGTAGAACTTGTGAGATCTCTCTGACCGAGCCATCGGCCAGGCGTATGCTGTCTAGTTGTCAGGCAAGGTTTGCGCTGATGAAGCTTCTGGATGCCCCGGTGTCGATTGTGGCTTCCGTTGCGTGTCCTCCTATGGTCACCATCGCCACTATCCGGCCGTTGCTTACGTGTAGAGAGTTATTTATTCGCCAGGTGTGCTGTATTCGGACGCGGTGGGGACTTGTAACCCGACTTTTGGGTCGGTTTTCCGCTGGTCAGACGTCCTAGGAGTGGTGGGGATGGGTGACCTGGAGCGTCCTGCTGGTTTGGCGTATTGCCGTTCAAGGTCTCCTAGTCGAACCCAGGCATCCTGCGAGAGTGTTCCGGCGACTAGTGCGGCGAATCTCTTTCTTCGTTCCTCGACGGTTCCGTCGTTTCCGAATCCGAATTCCTCGGCCAGGACTTCCAGCTCATCCCGCCGGAGTTTGTAGATCCAGCCGGTGGTGACTCCTGGATTGGTATGGTGTCCCTCCGGGTAAAATTCGTCGGGTTGACCGGCTCCGTGGGCTTCCATGGTGTGTTTCTGTGGTTAGTAGCACTGACTTACGTGTTGTTGGTGGTATTTCTGCTTGCGACCGGATTTTGCGTTTTGTGCTTGACGGTTATTGATCCTTGCTAACCTAGTCTCTTTCAGTGGCCGTGGGTCTTTACTCCACAAAGCTCCGTATTAAGGTGTTAGTCTCCTTAAAGTCACCAAAAGGTCCCTGCTCGGGCGCCACTTGTGAGGGTCCTATTTCAGGCTGAGGTAAGCATCAGCCTGTCCAGGGTCCACTACAAGACAATTTGTAGATCGCAGGTGACTTTCAGGTTCGGAGCGGCCTTGTCTGACCGAAAGAGAGGTAGGACACAGGAGGAGCGTTTTGTTGCTGACAAAAATACTTCAAGAAAATCGTGGTTTTTGGTTTTGCTGGTGTTTATTATTTTTATTACTTAATTCTTTGTGGGTTTGAGTACGATGGATTACTTGCGGATCTTGTTACTTGGCCTGTGAACCGGTGGTTTTTGCGTTGTCTTTTATTATTTAATTCTGGTTTGTTTACAATGACTTGGGTCTTGGGTCTTGGGTGTGTGAATGAGGGACTGCCTTGTGCAGTGTCTTGTGTTTGGGCTGATGGACTGCCTTCTCTTTCGGCCGATCTTGGCCATTTTATGCAGCTGGTGATCGCACCTGAGACCCGGAAATAATTAATTCTTGCTGACGACAATAAATGTGGGGCTAGTAAGGGGTCGAAGCTGGGTGCTTCGTTGACAATTGTTCGTGGGGCAGTGTTTTTGCTGAGGCTGCATCCCGGAAGGTGCAGTTGCAGTTGGGAAAGGTGATATCTGATTTCAAAAGAAATGAGCTTTTGCTAACTCTGCATCGCGGAAGTTGAGTGGTAAGTCGATAATTTTATGCTGGTCTGACTTATTGTGAAATAAGTCGATTGCGAAATGTCCCAAGAGGTGGGGTGTTGTTGATCGAGAGTTCTTAATTAATTGTGTGCTTAAGACTATTTTATGTCCGGGGTGCTGACACACCGCTATTTGTGGAGCACCGTGGCTAGAGCCATTGCTCGTTAGCTCTGTGTATATCAGTTTGGTTATTGTCTCCCGCCAGCGTGGATGCGCTGACCCTCCGCCGTTTGTGACGAGCCATGGCTAGAACCATGGTTCGTTACACCCCCCCTTTCTTCCGGGTGGGTGATGGAGAGATTAGTGGCGTCGCTTGGCGGGTGTTGAGGATCGCCTTTTTACCGGGTTATCCTGTCCTTTGGCTTGTGCCGAGTCTTTGGATTCGTCGGTGTTAATCTCGTCACTTTAGCGTGGCGTCGGTAACGTTATATTTTCTACTGCTGCTGTGATCGTGGAAGTTTTTCTTCGGTTCTGGGTGCTTTGTAGTTGGTGTCTGCTTGGTGGGTCGATTATCCCATATGACGATGGTTTTCTCGGCGGTTTTCTTCGGTCGTTCTTTGTCCAGGCATTCTTGAATCGGCGGGGCTATGTCGGGTGGCCAAGGATCCGTCGGTAGTTCTGGGTCGTCTTCGGTGGGTTCGGTGGCTCCGGGGTCAAAGGTTTGATTCGGGTCTTTCGGTAGGATGGGTCTGTCGAATGTAAATGCTTGGATCTGCGGGGCCAAGTCCGGCGGCCACGGCTCCGGGACTGGTTCGGGCTCATGTCCGGTTGGATCGGCGGCTTCGGATTCAAATGGCTGGCTGGGGTCTTCGGGTAAGAGGGTTGTGTCGAAGGCGCTGGGCGTTTCGATCCTCCATTGGTAGTCGCTTATGTGGGCGACGATGGGTGTGGTGTCGACCATGGGTATGATGTTTTGGTACGCCGGGTGTAGTACTCGTGTTATATTGTATTGTATTGTTTGTTTATTGTATTTCCTAGTGCTACAAGCAAGGGGCTTATAATTAGAGCACTAGTCACTAGGTGTCACATTAGTTTGGGATTAAACTTAGATCTAAATTAATCTTTTAATATGACGTACTAATAAGTGGTTACATATATTGATTTGTTTTCTTATGCTTATGTTCGTGTTATTTTATTTTAAATTGAATTTGATTTTTAAATCTTAGTCTAGTGTAAGGTGGGCACCTAACTGTGTTTTGAATTGTGAAAGGTTTCGTATTGTTTTCATGTGATGTGGAAGATGATTCCATATGCGAATAACATTCACAAAGAAATGTCTCTCAGAGTTTAGTGTTCTATATCGTATGGTGATAATATTGTTCGTTCTTGCGGAATTGGTAAATCTTAATTTTTCATACAGATATTGGGGTTGTCTGGTGAGGATTATTTTATGTAGGAACGTAAGCATCTTATAGTCAATCCATTTGAAAAGAGTCATGTCGAAAATTTTATATGAGAATGCAGAGATTCTGTCGCTGCGCCTTAATCTAAATATGTATCTAGCTATATTATTAAAGCAAACGCTCAACTTTTGCCTGTTTTCGTAGCCACAGTTTCCAAATGCCTCAATCCCATAAGTGAGTACAGGTACTAGGTATGCTTTTTGCTATCTGCATCCGGATGCTAACTGGTATAAATTGCTTGGTAATATTAAGTGCCCTTAAGATCCCATATGTTTTTCCAACTGCTTTGCTCACATGATCATCCCACGACAGAGTACTATTTATTATAAAGCCTAAATTAGTTGTCTTCTCTATGTAGCTAATGGGAGTGTTTGATATTTCTACACGTCTCAATATAGTTTCATTTATTTTTTTCTTGTTTTTGTATATAATCAAGCATTTTGACTTTGTTGGATTGAGGCATAGACGATTTTTGGTTGCCCACGCACTAATTTTCTCAAGCTCTCTATTGGTAACATTTATACACTCATCTATTCGATTTAACGGTCGACTAACATATAATTGGACGTCATCGGCGTACATGTGCACTTTACAGTCGGACAATACTATTGGCAAATCATTTATATAAATGGAGAACAATATCGGGCCAAGTACTGATCCCTGTGGGACACCACACTTAACATAGGCAAAGGACGACATTTTTCCTTCAGCAACAACAGCCTGGCTCCTATTTAGCAGATAGGATGATAGCAACCGTACTGCAGAGTCAGAGAAGTTGTAGGATTCGCGAAGCCTTGCGATGGGGATGCGATGGTCAACTGAGTCAAAAGCTTTAGTGTAGTCAAGAAGAGTTAGGAACGTTACATTTCCGTCGTCTATTCTTTCACGGATATCCTCTACAATTTTTATACCCGTACTCAAAAAAGAGTTAAGGGGTATATTAGATTTGTGGTAAAAGTGGATGTGTGCAACGCAGAGAAGGAAACGTTTCCGACCCCATAAAGTATATATATTCTTGATCAGCATCAATAGCCGAGTCTATATAGCCATGTCCGTCTGTCCGTCCGTCTGTCCGTCTGTCCGTCTTGATGAGCGCCTGGATCTCAGAGACTATAAGAGCTAGAGAAACCGAATTTGGTTTCCAGACTCATGTGATATCACACTGCTACAAGTGTATTTCAAAATTTCGCCCCGCCCCCTTCCGCCCACACAAAGAACGAAAATCTGTGGCAGGCACAGTTTTAAAGATAGGATAAAACTAAAAACGTAGTATCGTAGAAAATGCCCATATCTACCAGATTGCCGAATCTGAATCAGATCGGATTATAATTATAGCCAGAATGAAGAAATTAATTTTTAGTTGCTTCCCCTCCCCCTCCCGCCCACGACACCGCATCTCATTTTCCTTCTCGCTCGCACATTCTGCCGCGTTCAGTGCGCGAGCAACCCCTAGCGGAGGAGGTGTAGAATATGAATGGAACATGTACAATCTACATGTTAGATGTAGAATATACATTGTATATGTAGATGTAGATATCATATGTAGCTAAAAAATGTAAAATGTAAAATTTTTTTTTTTTCTAAAATTCTTAAAAATCATAAGCTCAAAAATGTATATACTGACTGAGTACGGGTATAAGTAGAGTCGCGTCCCCAGAAGCGACTCACACGTTCCTTCTCGTTATCATTGCAGTTGTGCAACTTCTATTTGTTCTGAATCCAGATTGATTGTTGTTTAGTAATGTGTGCTCTGTAAGCAATGAATTTATTTGTTTAGCTACCAAGGTCTCGAACGCTTTTGACAGGGTCGGGAGTATGGATATTGGCCTATATTCTGCAGAGTTTGCTTTTGGGATAGGGATTATTTTAGCCTCCTTCCACTGTTCCGGGAACGTTGATGTGGTAATGGCTGTGTTGAAAATGTGAGTAACGTGCATGATGATTCTAGGGAGTATTATTCTCAAAAATTTCGGGTTCATATCGTCTAGGCCAGTAGCATTTGATTTAATCTTATGAATGGATTCTAGAACATCACAAGGACTAACACAACAGAAACTAAAGCTAGGAACAGTATAATTATAGGGCGCTGATGTCAAGTTCAGGGTTGGTGTTGGGTCCGGTACAACTAATTGCAAAAATTTTTTGTTAACTTCATTTACGTCCATGTCAACTAGTGAGTTTCTTGTTTTTTTTGCCAATTCCTATACTTTTAATCACTTGCCATTTCTGCTTGCTACACTGAGCGTTGTTAAACTTTGACGAGTAGAAGGCGGTCTTAGCAGAGTATATTAGTTTAGTTACGTTTGATCTTAATGATTTGTACATATTAAAGTGGCTTTCAGTCTTATATCTTTTAAATTTTTTAAAAGCCTCATTTCGTTTGATGATACCCAGCTTTATCTCCGGGTTGAACCATGAGTTATCTGTTCGTTTGACTGTCTTTCTCTTAATAGGTACATGTTCACAGTAAAGATAGTCAATGTTTGATTGAAGTTGGGCAAGCTGAGAATTTACAGACAACATATAATGTATTGACGTCCAGTCAAGGATGCTAATGTCAGTGTGTAGTTTTTCAAGGTCAATGTTCTTGAAGTCTCTGTAAAAGGTGTCATAATTATCGTAGTCAGGATTAAAATCGTAGGTCAAGAAAATAAGGTCATGTTTTGAATACCCTGGTGCTGTGAGTTGGTCATATAGTAGAATTTTGTCCGTACTGTCGACAAAGAATAGGTCTAGTAGTGTGTTTCTTGTTTTTGTAAAGTGTGTGGGGAGCTGGTGGTTCACTATATTTAAGTCAAGGCTCAACATGCTATCTGCTAATGAGGATTCTCTAAGAATATCACAATTAAAGTCACCTGCTAGGATTACGTCTGTATAAGTCAAGGAAATGTCAGTAATAAGTGATGTCAGGTCTGAGTAGTCAATGTTTCGATTTGGTCGATATATGCAACCAAGAAGCATCTTTCTTCTATTGATGGTGATCGTTAGAAATAAGTATTCTATGGCAATATCTGGTCCTTGCTTACAGAGGATTTTTGCGGATATCTTGTTATTTATGTAATTTGCAACGCCCCCGGCATGCCCTACACGATCAGAACGAAATACATTGTATCCTCTACATTCAATTAACGAGTCACTTAAGTCGGGGACAAACCAAGTCTCGGACACACATATAACATCCACACCAGAGTCGATAAACATATGTCTGAATTCGTCAATTTTTTTTGTCAGGCTTTGTGCATTGATATGGCAGATTTGCAGACCCGATTTTTGCTTCACCAGAATTCTGAGGACCTGAGATGTATTCACATTTGTTAGTTCTAATGAACCGTCCATATCAAGTGTGTTTTAACACAACGAAAAATTTCATTACAGTAAGTACAGTTAAGGGCCCACTTAAAAATAAAATACAGGAAGGTGGTTAGATGGGTAATACTTATAGCTAACATGAAAAATTTGCTTATGGTTATATTATTGACGAAACGAGCTATTCTCGTCTCCAGCTGCAGGGCTCTCAGTAGCAGCTTGCATCTCCCACAGATCCTCAATTTTGAGAACTTCCCAGATCTCACTTTCTTGGGTCACTTTGACGTGAACCATACCCCTGCGCGTAAACACGGATTGCAGCTTCCGATGCTTCTTCATTTTCAGAGCTTCTCTAAAAATCTGGTAGTTTTCCCTGGTAAGCTGCTCGTTGACATATACTGGGGCTGGTGAGTTTAGGCCGAGTAACTGCAGAGTTAGGGGCTGCTTGGTTTCCCGCCTGTACATACCGATGTTGCGCAGTAATGCCGCTTTGTCGCGCACCCGTTCCAGCTTGACAATGATGATGGGGTCAACGATGGAGTGGGAAAGATTTTTGTTTGGCCTCATACGATAGATATCCCTAATAGCAGGCGCAGGCGTGTGATTTAGGCTGAGGCACAAGTTGTTGAAGATATGTTTCAGCTTTTCACCTTCGACGTACGGAACTCCATGGATCCTCAGGTCGCATGCGACATTGGCCTTAGCCTGTGCATCTAGTTTTAACAAAAGCTGGGCTTCCAGATCCTCTACCTTTTTTGTAAGGTTTTGAGTCTCACCCAGCCTACTTTCTAGAAACTGGACTCTCTGTGTGAGATTCTGGATCTCACCAGCCATACTATTAAGCTTGCCTGTTAGCAAACTTAACAGCCGCTCTTCTGCCTCATTCATCTTTGTTGAAATGAGACTGACTTGCTCCTCAAATCGTTGGTTCAAATGCTGAACCAATTCCGGGCAGGCGTTTCTGATGTACGCGGTCCCTTCAGATTTGTTCCAGTATTTTCACGCAGACGTTTTGAGACAGGCTGCATTGTTTTGATTATGTGCTTTAACAGAGGCGAGGCTATACAGAATGTTGGTGCACTATTGGTGGGCGCCCTCTAGCGCGAGCTTTTGCAATATGCGTGGCAGATCGATCGCTAACAGCTGTGTAATGTCACCTCTAGCGCTGTTGTTTTCGTTGTTTACGTTCGTACTCACGTTTCCCACTCAGTATTAAGTGAAAAATTTCGTTTCCCGCTTTTTCCGTGCCTTCCTTTGCCAAGTTTGAGCTACTTTCGAGTTACTCGATGACCAGTTTTTTAAAAACAATAATAAGCCCACGGGCCAGCCGGTGGTGATCCGCTGACAGTGCTCTGATGTTGGTAAGCACCTTATATCTGTATTGACCAGCAGCTGATGTGTTGTTGTTTGCAGGTTTCGCCGAAAAAGCACTTGTTGACGGAGCGTGTAACTTGCACGTCTATTCTGATTGAGTGATACTGATACTACTACAGCCAGACTGGTACGTGAACAGGTGCGTCGCGATGACCCCTCTGGTATCGCAGCAACGACTTGTGTGGGCGACGAAGATCTCGGACAAGGCTCTAGGCATGGCTCGCTGCATGGCGCTAAGAATCATGTCAGTACGCGGAAGGTACTCCATTGTGTTGGCGAGGATCGGTGTGGCGTCGGCCGTGGGTCGGACAGGACGGCTGTCTGGGCATCGTGCTGGTTTCCGGGCCCTCGTTGAGGGGCTCTGTGGAGATCAGTTCGATTATGGGTCCCGTCCAGCGTGGGGTTAGCGTGGCTGTTTCCCGTGTGGCTGGGCTGTCGGATGGTGGTGGCCGTTGTCCTTTTTCGCTGCTGGCGGTCGGTTTTGAGGGTGTCCGTGCGTTCCCTGCTTCCGATGCGGTTTCTCTGCGAGCTTGCTCTGTTGCTTGTCTTGGACCTGGGCTTCCTGTGTCGAGCGCCGGGTTCAAGTGTGTTTGTCTCGTGTGTAAGATCCTCGTGGTTTGTTTGGGGTGTGTGTCCCCTGTGGTTGGCCTAGGACGCGGTTGCTTGGTCCTGATTGCTTGGTTACGGTTTGCTGGTGTTGACCTTGTATTCGGGTTCTCCGTAGTGTGCCGTTGCTTCGTATTCGTCGCGATTGGTTTGGGTGTCAAGTGCTGCGTTGCGTTATTGGGTGCCCTGTGCGTTGTGGTAGGTCGTGGACGTGGGTTCGTTGCGATTTGTTGGGGTTTCTGGTATCGAGATTCGGCGTCTTGTACGTGGATGGTAGCCGATTGTGGCTTCCGTTGCGTATCCTTCTATGGTCACCCTCGCCACTATCCGGCCGTTGCTTACGTGTAAAGAGTTATTTAGTCGCGGGTTGGAGGAGGCGTCGTTCCCGGCTGATCCCGTGTCAGTTGGGGACGCATGTCGTTTCCCGACGTGTTTTGGCGGCAGCAATTTACGGTCCGTGTGCCGCGTTTGCCACATTCCCAGCAGAATAGGATGGAGGGATTATGGCAGTCGTATGCCGCATGCCCCGCTTCACCACACCGGCGACAGGCTGCGCGTGGGTTGGTGATGGGGGTCGTGATCATGCGATGGGCTACTTCGGGATTCGCCGTACTGTTTGGATTAGCTGGTGGTCTCCCTGGTGTGTCTGTCGATTCCCAATGGGGACTAAGAAATGCCGTCTAGTGCGAGTCGCAATTCCTCTGCTCTGAAGCCGGCCTTGCGTATCTTGGAGTGTTACGCGGGGGTGCGAAAGTGGTCGGGATGGTCCGCTTTTGGATGATCTCGAACTCGGTGGCCAACATTGTGAGCTGTGATAAGCTTTGTAGTTCGTGTCGCCGCACATACATCTGGTATGCTGGCAGGGCGTTGTCGTAGATCCTGTTCAACTCCTTGGAGGCGTCGTACCCGGCGTGGTGCATGAGTAGCCGTATCTCGATGAGGTAATCCTTGAACAATTCTCCTCTCGCTTGCTTGCGGGCCCGGATACGGTCTTCCAATTGTTCGAAGTACCGTGGCGGCAAGAAGAAAGTCAAGAATTCTTGGCGGAAATATGCCCATGAGCTGCCTTGTAGTTGGCTGGTGCGGTATCAGCGACTGGCCCGATCGGTGAGAAGCTCTGTCATGGCCCGAGGTAGCTGATTTGTGTCCACCCCATATGAGAGCGCACGCTCTTCGAGTAGTTCCAGAAATGTAAGTCGGTCGTCCTGTCCGTCGAACCTGATTCCCCATTTCCGAATCTGTTCCGCGAGGTGGGCGGTGTGGCTGTGGTGTCGTCCATCTATGGTGACCAGCCGGTGGTGACTCCTGGATTGGTATGGTGTTCCTCAGGGTAGACTTCATCGGGTTGGCCGTCTCCGTGAACTTCCATGGTGTGTTTCTGCGGTTAGTAGCACTGACTTACGTTTTGTTTGTGGTACTTCTGTACTGTAGCACTTTTGCTTGCGACCGGATTTTGCGAGGGTGCCTGGTTTTGTGCTGGACGGGTATTAGTCCTTGCTAGCCTAGTTTTCTTTCAGTGGCCGTGGGTCTTTACTCCACAAAGCTCCGTATTAAGGTGTTAGTCTCATTAAAATCACCAAAAGTCCCTGCTCGGGCGCCACTTGTGAGGTCCTATTTCAGGCTGAGGTATGCATCAGTCTGTCGAGGGTCCGCTACAAGAAAATTTGTAGTTTGTAGGTGACTTCAGGTGTCGGGCTGGCTTGCAAAAGAATAAAGTAGGCAGCGAGAAATGATGAGGCGACGGTTTTGTTTGTTGGATTTTTCTTGGTTTTTATTTAGTATTCTGTTTTTCTTCATTCACTTAAATTCTGCTACTTTGACTCGTAGTTAAATGGTGCTCTGGTGGACTGCGTAGTGCAGTGTCTTGGGTGTGTGACTGAGGGACTGCCTAGTGCAGTGTCTTGGGTGTGTGACTGAGGGACTGCCTTGTGCAGTGTCTTGTGTTTGGGCTGATGGACTGCCTGCTCTTTCGGCCGATCTTGGCGCTTTTATGCAGCTGCTGATCGCACCTGAGACCCGGAAATAATTGCTTATTGCTAACTTATGATTATTGTGTGACAATAATTGTGGGGCGTGGTAATCGGGTCGAAGCTGGGTGCTTCGTTGACAATTGCTTAGTGGGTCAGTGTGTTTTGATGAAAGTGTTTTTAGCTGAGGCTGCATCGCAGTAGTTGGGAATTGGGTTTTTGCTACCTCCGCATCGCGAAGGTGATATCTGTGATTCGAGGCCGAGTGGTTGCGAAATATCGCCAAGAAGTGGGTGACCGAGAATTTTGTGCTGTGTTTTTCGCTGATCGAGAGTTCTTAATTTTGGTAATTGCGTGCGTTGCTTAAGACTATTTTATTTTCCGGAGTGCTGACACACTGCTTTTTGGGGAGAACCGTGGCTAAAGCCATGGTTCGTTAGCTCTGTGTATATCAGTTAGATTATTGTCTCCCGCCAGTGTGGATGCGCTGACCCTCCGCCGTTTGTGACGAGCCATGGCTAGAACCATGGTTCGTTACACAGTGCTTCGGCTTTAGTCCAGCATTCCTCGTACTCGGTCGGGAACCACGATTGCCAGGAGCACTTAACGATGAAGTGACCCCAGGAATTGGAGACGAATTGTACGAAGGACGTACAATCTTCGGAGACGAGAATGACTCACACTGGGATCGATGGTCCTTCTCCGCCAACATCACCTGTCCAAAGCATCTGCCGGTTTCACAGCGAAACTGGCCCCTAAGTACGACGGACCGTACAAGATCGTCAAATTCGTATCTCCCAACATAGTTCGGCTGCAAACCCAGCAGGGAAGGCAAGGAAAGACCGCGAGCTTGATGGACGTGACGGCATTCCATGCGATTGACGACGTCGACCCGGCACAGACGACACCGAAGACGTGAGCACGGATAGCGATGATCAGGACACAATCCTGCGCGGTCACGACAGCCCGGTTTCCACCCTGATGGTCGCTCCCGTCTCTGGCTACCAAGGAAGCACTATTGCCCCGAGTTCCAACGATGCAACCTCGCCCCGCCAGCCAATTAGGAATCCCCTCTTTAGGCAGAATGGGACCTAGTAAACCCCATGCAGGCCGAACCACTCGGTAGGGTGTGAGGTCCTCTCTCAGGCTGAGGTATGCATCAGTCTGTCCAGGGTCCGCTACAAGAAAATTTGTAGTTTGCAGGTGACTTCAGGTGTCGGGCTGGCTTGAAAAATGCAGAAATGATGACGCGAGAGTTTAAGGTTTGGTTGTTTCTTGGTTTATTCAGTATTTTTTCATTCACGTAGTTCTTAACGTTGATACTCTGGCTTGTAGTTGTATGGTGCACTGGTGGACTGCGTAGTGCAGTGTCTTGGGTGTGTGACTGAGGGACTGCGTAGTGCAGTGTCTTGGGTGTGTGACTGAGGGACTGCGTAGTGCAGTGTCTTGGGTGTGTGGCTGAGGGACTGCCTAGTGCAGTGTCTTGTGGTTGGGCTGATGGACTGCCTAGTGCTGTGTCTTGTGTTCGGGCTGATGGACTGCCTACTCTTTCGGCCGATCTTCGCCCTTTTATACAGCTGGCGATCGCACCTGAGACCCGGAAATAATTGCTTATTATACCCGTACTCAAAAAAGAGTTAAGGGGCATATTAGATTTGTGGTAAAAGTGGATGTGTATAACGCAGAGAAGGAAACGTTTCCGACCCCATAAAGTATATATATTCTTGATCAGCATCAATAGCCGAGTCGATATAGCCATGTCTGTCTGTCTGTCTGTCTGTCTGTCTCGATGAGCGCCTAGATCTCAGAGACTATAAGAGCTAGAGCAACCAAATTTGGTTTCCAGACTCATGTGATATCCCAATGCTACAAGTGTATTTCAAAATTTCGCCCCGCCCCCTTCCGCATCCACAAAGGACGAAAAGGCAGGCACATTTTTAAAGATACGATAAAACTAAAAACGCAGAGTCGTAGAGAATGCCCATATCTACCAGACTGCCGAATCTGAATCAGATCGGATCATAATTATAGCCAGAATGAAGAAATTAATTTTCAGTTGCTTCCACTTCCCCCTCCTGACGCAATCAAGCAACTCATTTTCCTTCTCGCTCGCACACTCTGCCGCGTTCAGTGCGCGAGCAACCCCTAGCGGAGGAGATGTAGAATCTAATTGGAACATGTACAATCTACATGTTAGATGTAGAATATACATTGTAGATGTAGATAGCAGATGTAGCAAAAAAATGTTAAATGTCAAATCTTTTTTTTAATTCTAAAATTCTAAAAAATCACATGCTTAAAAATGTTTATGCTGACTGAGTACGGGTATAAGTAGAGTCGCGTCCCCAGAAGCGACTCGCACGTTCCTTCTCGTTGCTAA
Organism: Drosophila obscura; assembly: GCF_018151105.1. Classification (NCBI taxonomy): domain Eukaryota; kingdom Metazoa; phylum Arthropoda; class Insecta; order Diptera; family Drosophilidae; genus Drosophila; species Drosophila obscura. The sequence goes on along the minus strand of NW_024542768.1, from coordinate 727,900 downwards.
CTTATGATTATTGGTGACAATAATTGAGGGGCGTGGTAAGTGGGTCGAAGCTTGGTGCTTCGTTGCCAATTGTTAGTGGGTCAGTGTGTTTTGATGAGAGTGTTTTGCTTAGACTGCATCGTAGTAGGTGCGGGCTGCAGTTGGGAATTGGGTTTCGAAATGAGGTTTTGCGAACTCGACCTTGTAATGTCCTATTTGAGGCTGAGGTATGCATCAGCCTGTCCAGGGTCCTGAATTACAAGATATTTCTAATTCACGAGGACTTTATCGGGAAAACCAGGAACTTTGCCAGAAACTGAAATAGAAATCACAACACTTTTGGTTCTTTTAATTTTAATGGTTTTCTTTATTCTTCCGTATTCTTCCGTATGATTATTCTACCCGGTTATGTTATGTTTTAATTGTGCTACGACGCGTATGGTAGTTTGATTCGACTGCCGCCCTACGATGGCTGGTGGACTGCCTTCCGCGATGGCTGATTGACTGCCTCCGACGATGGCTGGTGGACTGCCCTTTTCTTCATGCAAGGCAGTGCCTTTTATAGATCGGCCGGCCTTCGATTTTCCCATGAATGTCTTACAGATATCTTATTTCTACTCCAGAATGTGGGAAGGGTTCTTACATAAATATATATTGCCGAATTATAGTCTGCGCGTGCAGACGGGCTGATCGGTAACAGAAGGTTATTTATTTAATATTATTTTAGGTACTTATTGCGTAAGCCCCTTCTGCTGGTCTCCTGTCTTTTGGCGTGTGCTGAGTTTGCATTTTTGCTGGGTGTTGATCGCTTCACCTGGGAGTAGCGTTGGCTGCTTCATCTGTTTGTGACGAACCATGGGATCCATGGTTCGTTACACCCCCCCCCCCCCCTTTCTTCCGGGGGGGTGATGGAGAGATTTGTGGCGTCGCTTGGCGGGTGCTGAGGTTCGCCTTTTTCCGGGTTATCCTGCCCTTTGGCTTGTGCCGAGTCTCCGGATTCGTCGCTGTTAATCTCGTCACTTTAGCGTGGCGTCGGTAACGTTATATTTTCTACTGCTGTTGTGATCGTGGCCTTTCTGCTGTTCTGGGTGCTTTGTAGTTGGTGTAGTTGGTGCTTGGTGGGTCGAATTTCCCATATGACGATGGTTTTCTCGGCAGTTTTCTTTGGTAGTTATTTGTCCAGGCATTCTCGAATCTGCGGTGCTATGTCGGGTGGCCAAGGATCCGTCGGTAGTTCTTGGTCGTCTTCGGTGGGTTCGGTGGCTCCGGGGTCAAAGGTTTGATTCGGGTTTTTCGGAAGGATGGGTTTGTCAAATGTGCTTGACGGATCGATGCTCCGGTGGTAATCGCTTATGTGGGCGATGATCGGGGAGGCGTTGGACGTGGGTAGAGTAGTTTTGTAGCTCTGGCGGAACACTTGGGTGGTATTGTCTCCAGACTGGTGCATGAACTGGCTGGTCTCGACGATGTCTCTTTTGTTGGACCAATGGCTTGTTTGGGCGACGGATGCTTAGGTCTGTGGGGCCAAGTCCGGCGGCCACGGCTCCGGGACTGGTTCGGGCTCATGTTCGGTTCGATCGGCGGCTTCGGAGTCAAATGGCTGGCTGGGGTCTTCGGGTAAGAGGGTTGTATCGAAGGCGCTGGGCGTTTCGATCCTCCGTTGGTAGTCGCTTATGTGGGCGACGATGGGTGTGGTGTCGACCATGGGTATGATGTTTTGGTACGCCGGGTGTAGTACTCGTGTTATACTACAGCCAGACTGGTACGTGAACAGGTGAATCGCGATGACGCCTCTGGTATCACAACAACGACTTGTGTGTGCGACGAAGATCTCGGACATGGCTCTAGGCATGGCTCGTTGCATGGCGCTAAGAATCATGTCAGCACGCGGAAGGTACTCCATTGTGTTTGCGAGGATCGGTGTGGCGTCGGCCGTCTGTGCATCGTGAGGGCATCGCCGTGGTTTCCGGGCCCGCGTTGAGGGGCTCTGTGGATATCAGTTCAATTATGGGCCCCGACCAGCGTGGGGTCAGCATGGCTGTTTCCCTTGTTGCTGGGCTGTTGATCTGTTGCTGCCGTTGTCGGTGTCGATGTTGTTGTCTTGGTTCAGGGCTGATTGTCGTCTCTAAGGGTGTTTCTATGTTCACTTTCTCCTGGGAGGAGAGGGTACTTACATGCTCTGTTGCTGGACTTGGACCTGGGCTTCCTGTGTCGAGCGCCGGGTTCCAGTGCGTTAGTGCTTGTCTCGTGGGTGAGATTCTTGTAGTTTCTTTGGGGTATGTGTCCCTGTGGTTGGCCTAGGACGCGGTTGCTCCGTAGTGACCGTGGGACTCGTTTTCCCGTTTGCTTGATTGTTGTTTCGTGTTGTTGGTTTCGGCTTCATGTTCGTGGGCCGGCGCTTTGCCTCTGCTGGGGCTGGGCTGGGTGTCGTGTTCTTCGTGGCGATCTGGGTCGTTTTGTTCGTTGGGGTAGGTCGTGGTCGTGTGTTCGCTGAGGTTTGTATGGGTGTCATGTTGGCGTGGCTGAGTGCCGAAATTGTTGGGATAGGTTGCGGACGTATGACGGCCGCCGTTGGCTTCAGTTTCTGGTGTCGGGGTTCGTTGCCTTGTACTCTGTTGGTCGGAACGGTGTGAATATGTGGTGTGTGGCACTGATCTCGTAATTGTAGAAGTGTGGTACCGCACTGGATCGTTGTTTCAATGGCGCATAGGAAGTCCATGCCGACGATAACTTGATCCAACATGTTTGGTAGGACCCGAAGGGTATTTGAACTTCTCTTTGATCCAGTCTGATGTGCGCCAGTAGAATCTGGGTGATCTCTCTGACCGAGCCGTCGGCCAGGCGTATGCGGACGCATGCATCTTGTAGGTTGGTGTTGTTGTCTAGTTGTCGGGCGAGGTTTGCACTGATAAAGCTTCGGGATGCCCCTGTGTCGACGATGGCTTCCGTTGCCTGTCCTCCTATGGTTACCATTGCCACTATCCGGGTCTCGTTCACGTGTAGCGGGGTTTTTATTCGTGGGTCGGGGCAGACGTCGTTCCCGGCTGATCCCGTGTCAGTCGAGGACGCGAGTCGTTTCCCGACGTGTTCTGGCGACAGCAATCGATGGTTCGGGTGCCGCGCTTGCCACATTCCCAACAGAACAGGATCGAGGGATTTTGGCATTCATATGCCGCATGCCCTGCTTCGCCACACCGGCGACAGGCTGCGCGTGGGTTGGCGATGGGGGTCGTGATCATGCGATGTGCTACCTCGGGCTTTGTCGTACTCACTGCGTTGGATGGCTGTCTTCTTGCTGAGTCTGCCGAGTCCCAATGAGGCTTCCGGAATGGTGCTCGATTGGAATCGTCGCTCCTCTGATCTGTAGTAGGCCGTGCGTATCTGGGCGTGTGTCGTGGTGGTGCGAGAGTGCTCGGGATGGTCCGCTCTTGAATACTCTCAAACTCTGTGGCCAGCAGTGTTAGCTGTGACAAGTCCTGCAGTTCGTGGCGGCGCACGTACATCTGGTAGGCTGGGAGGGCGTTGTCGTAGATCCTGGTTAGCTCCTTGGTTGCGTCGTACCCAGCGTGGTGCATAAGTAGACGTATCTCGATGAGGAAATCTTTGAACAGTTCCCCAGCCACTTGCTTGCGGGCTCGGATCCGGTCTTCCAATTGTTCAAAATACCGTGGGGGCAAGAAGAACGTTAAGAATTCCTGGCGGAAATTTTCCCATGAGGAACTTTGTAGGCGGCTGGTGCGGAACCAACGACTGGCACGGTCTGTGAGAAGTTCGGCCATGGCCCGCGGCAGATGGTTTGTGTCTACCCATACGAGAGCGCGCGTTCTTCGAGCAGTTCGATGAATGATAGAGGGTCATCTTGGCCGTCAAACTGGATTCCCCACTTCCGGATGCGTTCCGCCATTGGTGCAGCGTGGTTGTAGTGGTGCCCTTCCATGGGTCGGTCGATCGCTGGCAAGACCCTCGGTACGGGTGCTGGGTGGGTCTCTGTAGCTAGGGGCCTTGGAAACGGGGCGGCAGGAGTGCGGTATTCGGTGGCTGCGGGGACTCGTAATCCGGTCTTAGGATCCATTTGGCCAGTGTCGGATGGTCCAGGAGTAGTGGGCAGTGGTGACTTGGAGCGAGAGCGTGAGGCTGGTTTGGCATAGTGCCTCTCGAACTCTCCTAGGCGGACCCAGGCTTCTTGCGCGAGTGGCCCGGCGACTAGAGCGGCAAATTTTCTTCGGCGTTCATCGACCGTTCCTTCGCTGCCGAATCCGAATTCTTCGGCGAGGACTTCTAGTTCGTCCCGACGGAGTCTGTGGATCCAGCCGGTGCTGACCCCTGGGTTGGAAAAGTGTCCCGCAGGGTATGCCTCCTCTGGTTGTTCATCGTCGTGATGTTCCATGTTGATTTCTGTTGATTTTTGGCAATAAGTCACTGTTAAACGGCACTTTTAGGATCGGCACTGCGTATACTTTCGCGTTTGTTTTCGCGCCCGGATTATGTAAGTGCGCGGACTTGTTATTGATTCAATTTTCTTGTTGATGGCCGTGGGTCTTTAATCCACGAAGTCCCTGATTTCGGTTTTCTTGAAGTTTCCACGAAAATTCCTTTAAAGTCCCTGCTCGGGCGCCACTTGTAATGTCCTATTTCAGGCTGAGGTATGCATCAGTCTGTCCAGGGTCCTGAATTACAAGATATTTATAATTCACGAGGACTTTATCGGGAAAACCAGGAACTTTGCCAGAAAACTGAAATAGAAATCACAACACTTTTTGGTTCTTTTAATTTTAATGGTTTTCTTTATTCTTCCGTATTCTTCCGTATGATTATTCTACCCGGTTATGTTATGTTTACTTGCACTACGACGCGGATGTTGATTTGACTGACTCTCGCGATGGCTGATTGACTGCCTCCGACGATGGCTGGTGGACTGCCCTTTTCTTCATGCAAGGCAGTGCCTTTTATAGATCGGCCGGCCTTCGATTTTCCCATGAATGTCTTACAGATATCTTATTTCTACTCCAGAATGTGGGAAGGGTTCTTACATAAATATATATTGCCGAATTATAGTCTGCGCGTGCAGACGGGCTGATCGGTAACAGAAGGTTACCTAATCATTAGCCCTGCAGTCAGTGTACAATATCCCCGGTAAGGAGAGTCGGAGACTGCTGACTGGCTTGCGCATGTGGGGGTTTTGCCCGGTAATCGAGGGTTACCTAAGCAATCGCCTCCCAAAAAGTGTCCAATGTCCCAGGTAAGGTGATCGGTGTGCAGCAGTACCGTGGGAAAGGAATTTCGTTGTCACTTCGGGAATATATATTGTTAGGAATATTTATTTATTTAATATTATTTTAGGTACTTATTGCGTAAGCCCCTTCTGCTGGTCTCCTGTCTTTTGGCGTGTGCTGAGTTTGCATTTTTGCTAGTTGTTGATCGCTTCACAACGGGAGTAGCGTTGGCTGCTTCATCTGCTTGTGACGAACCATGGGATCCATGGTTCGTTACAACCTGGCGGAGGGTGCTTGCTGAATTTGGGCCGGTAGGTCGATAATTTTATGCTAGCTTGACTTATTGTGAAATAACGCAAATGATATTTCTTATGTAGGCCGTCGATTGCGAAATGTCCCAAGAGGTGGGGTGTTTTAAATTGTTGTGTGGACAAGAATGTGTATAGTTGTTGATCGAGAGTTCTTAATTAATTGTGTGCGTTGATTAAGACTATTTGATTTCCCGGAGGTTCTGACACACCGCTGTTTGTGGAGAACCGTGGCTAGAGCCATGGTTCGTTAGCTCTGTGGATATCAGTTTGATTATTGTCCCCGGCCAGCGTGGATACGCTGACCCTCCGCCGTTTGTGACGAGACATGGCTAGAACCATGGTTCGTTACAAGGGAGAGAGCAGTCGCAGAGCCCCCGGATGAAGGTCCCCTCTACGCGGACGCAACCGGACACAGCGACCCAGGAGAAGAAGCGGAGCTTTTGACGACTCGTCCCTCATGATCCCGCCATCCCCCCATTGCCATGCCTCCACCACCGATAGCCCAGGAGGACGAACTGCCGCCACTGTTCGATGCCAACGACTCCCCGAAATCCGAATGCAGCCTCCCACTGGCGTTAGAAGAAGCTGCCGACTTGCTGAACCTGTTCCGGCTACACCCAGGGATAACAATGATACAGGAGAAGGGCCGCTGGGCAGAAGCCCCATTGGAATAGCGCATCAATACGCTTGACCGACAGCTGCCCCGTGACCTGATCAGTAATATCACGGTGTACCTCCGCCAGGAGATGTCCCGGCCAGGGGCCGTAATTATACGACCCTAAGGTTCGACCCATGAGTACGTGCGCGGTCTCGTGATTTCGGGAAGGGGGAGGGAACAGTGATCAGACCGCATCAATGATAAGCTCCCACGACCGAGGTAAGCCCAGACACGAACCGAAAGCTCCAACATTAGAGAGGGCAAAGCTCGGCCACCAATATCAACACAAAACCGGCAAGAGAGTGCGAGATCGTAACGACGGCGGCCGGAACGAATATCAGCGCCGAGGCAAGAAAGTGGGAGAATAAAGCCACGTCCGAAACGTCATGCAGAGAGAGAGGGAACCCGAATGAAGCAGACGAAACCATAGCAACGGCACCGACACCACCAATACTAACGTGAACCCGACTTGAGAGCGCGAGAACGTAACGACGGCGGCCAAGACAAGAGAGAGAGCGAGCTAGAACAAAGCAGACGAAAATATAGACACCACGAATACCGAAACTGAGCGGAGAGAGAGCGTGAGCATGTAGCGCAGAGACCAATAGCTTCCCAGATATGCCGCCCAGCGGCTGCCCAGGTATTCTTTGGGGATCTCTACTGTTTCCCACCCCCGTAGACCAGTATTTTTCCCGAGATGCCACCCGGCGACTGCCCAGGAATTCTGTGGAAGGTCTCTACCGTTCCACCCGCCCACTCGCCACTGGCTTCTTAGAGGTGGCACAGGCGAGGAGCTTTACGTAGCTGCAAACTGCCTTCGCATGTTTCCCTTGGCCATGGTACCCACGAGAAGAAACCTCCGTCCCATTGCCACTCAGGACTCGGAGTCCCGGCAAATTATAAATATTGCTGTAATTTCGACCACGGCTTGACTGAGAGTTGTACCCCAGCCTAGATCGCATCCTTACAAACTTCTGACTGCATCTCCGAGAAAACCTTTAGCGGTTCCATGCTATTACGCTACGAGAACTGTTCAATTTCCGCAAACGGCAACAAATATGTCGTCGCGGCTACAACAAGAGCGGACATTATTGAAGTCAACATATCACCTAACCTAACAACAAAAAGCGACCGAGGTACTGAGCCTTAAAACACTGCACCTCAGCAAACTAGAACACGACCTGGAAGTAATTCAAATTCAGAACCAAACCACTATCTTACAATTAATTAATTACAATTACATCTTACAATTGTATACATATCAATTGCAATCTTATTGCTTGCTACTATCTTCGCATGGATCACCAAAAGGAAAACAATAATCTTCGCACATCCTAACCTAGAACCCGTTGTCACCTGTCAGGAGGACAGGGAGACAGGGAGGACAGGGAGGAGTTACCGCCACCGCGGCTCAATCCGACAAGACTACTGCACGGTCAAGACTAGTCGCCGCCATTGGCGGTCTGTCTCACCTAGAAGCGCGCATAACTGCCACTCCATCCGCCTCTCTTTCCGAGGTCCGCTGAGGACAAATCCTGAGCATGTGGGGGAGAGTCGAGGAGGAGTATAAGGATGGCTCCGCAGCGATGTTTGAAGTGGCTCCAGAAGTAGAGGAAGACATCCGAGAGAAGTACGGCGAGTGCTACGGCACTTGCGATTGAGCGGTGTGAATGCTATTAAGTGAAATTTGTTTTTGTAAGTTGGTCCGTCCGTTGATAAAACAAATAATTTTAAAGGTTGATTGGTGAAATCAAATATATTCTCTTTTTTCCGATTTTCCGACAGTAAACTATTTTTTCGGCTGCGCCTTTTTTGTTCCACATGAAAATCATTTCTAGCTATACCCGGCCCCGCTTCACTGTGGCACATTGTGGTTGCCGTCGTAATTTCCGTCGTCTTCACTTGATCGACGCACATTATGTTTTCCGCTACGCACATTGATGCTTCGTGTACCGATTCCCGTTCTTCCTCATTCAAATTTGAAAACCATCTTTTAATAGTAGGATTACGATTGATTTACAGGCGTTTACAGGATCGTAAGTCTTGTTCTTGTCTTATTTCGAGCCGACATAACAAGGAGAGCTTCAACTACAACCGAACTGTTCTTCTTTCCCAATGTATGTGATCGTATTTATATTTCACTTGAATTTCACAAAGACTGTACAACTATTTGTCGAAATTACAATAAAATGCATATTTAAGACAGGACGAGCTGCCAAATTTGAGGATTAAGTTTGAATTGAATGTATATTGAGAAGATGTATGACAGTTTAGGTTGATTTGAAATTCAATTGTTTCTTTAAACATATTCAACGTGCTGACAACTGATGAAATGATGATTGATACCAACTACTATCTTTTCTAAGCTTGACATTGATGATTTCTCAGGTCTTGTTGTCACTAAATTTAACTTTAAAGTTAAACGCAACATATCTTCCTTCAAAATACTCGTTCCTGACAAACATGTCAGTAGTGTGCTCGACCCCTCTTTCTGGCCTGAACATACTATCTGTCATGTGTTTACCAATCGTCCCTCTAGCCCGGAACGACGAGTGGGTGTCCTTCCAACTCCATCTCCGACTGCTTTAACTTCTGTCCGTCCAACTCCATCTCCGGCAACTTTACCCCCGGTCTCAAAAAACTAATTTCGCCTCTTTCCCTTAAGATAACATATCAGAATGTTCGTGGCTTGGGCAGTAAGCTTAATAAGCTATATACTGACAGTGCATCTTTTGAGACTGATGTAATCGCTTTTTCCGAAACCTGGCTCAACTCCTCTATTTATGACTCCGAGATTCTCATTGACAAATTTAACATATATAGGTATGAATGTCCATCTTGTGGCGGCGGAGTCCTGATTGCTGTTCCTTCGACAATAGCTTCCCAAATCGTTCATGTCGAAGGGCTTAATAACATTGAAATTATTGTTGTTAAGCTTTGCTGGCCCTCTACTAAGCTTTTTATCTCCTGCTCTTATATTCCGCCGTCCTCAGAATTCTCCACTTATATGCATCACGTTTCCCATCTTCAGTCTATTGCGTCCCAACTTAACGACTCTGATCGTCTTATAGTCCTTGGAGACTTTAACCTACCTAACATATCATGGTCTCCTTCTGTTGACTCTAACCTGATGTTCCCATCTATTCAGCATGATTTTGTTGATTCATTGTCGGATACATCGCTGGGTCAGGTCAATGCTATATCCAATAACTTGGGTAGACTTCTGGATCTCGTGTTTTCTTCCGACATATCAAATACCATGGTCTGCAGAGGGTCCCCTCTATCTTTCCCAGAAGATCCTTATCATCCCACACTTGAAATTTCCGTCCAGTTGCCCTCCTCGGACCCCATCAAAACTCCCGTTAAGCCGCCGTCTATTTTTTGCTTCAGGAAAGCAGATTTTACGTGCCTGAATCTTGCACTATCTCAGATTGATTGGTCATTTCTCGAAGTCTTTCATGAAATTGAGCCGGCTACAAATGCATTTTATCGTTCCTTGTTTAATGTCTTTAATACCTATGTACCTTTAATTTCACCTTCGCCTCATGTTAGTGGCCCTATTTGGTTTACCCCGCGTTTGAAAAACCTTCGGAATATTAAATCTCGCTTGTATAAAATGTTCAAAAGAACTGGTTCGCAATCTGACTTCTCTAAGTATTCAATCCAAATGTAGACTCAGCTTTAAGCGTGATCCCAAGCAATTTTTTAGGTTTGTCAACTCGAAACGTAACTCTTCCCAATTTCCGTCATCTTTTTCTTTTAACGGCAGCCAGGCTGATAATGAGTGTGATGTTGCTAATCTTTTCGCTTCATTTTTTCAACTATGCTACTCAGCTCCCTCTAATAACCATCCCTCTATTCTGACTTCTTCTGACATACTTCGTCCCAATCAATCTTATCCTTTCCACATGAATAGTTCTAACTGTATCTATCCCCCATTCATCGACTATAATGACCTCTTAATTAACTTAAAGTCATGTAAATTTTCTTTTTCTACCGGTCCCGATATGGTTCCTAGTGCTGTCCTTAAACTTTGTGCAGATTCTCTCTGCGTGCCCCTTCTTAAACTGTTTAACCTATCTCTCGAGCTCGGCGATTTTCCCACTGTCTGGAAAGAGTCTTATATTATTCCCATTCATAAAAAGGACTCTAAATCGGTTGTTTCGAATTACCGTGGGATCTCCAATTTATCCGCCATTCCCAAACTCTTCGAAAAAATAATTACTTCCCAGCTCCAACACTTTTTTTGTTCATTATTATCTGAATCGCAGCATGGATTTGTAAAACGTCGGTCTATTTCGTCTAACCTCCTGGAATTCTCCACTTTCGTGCATGAGGGTTTCGCTAAGCAGTCGCAAACTGACGTAGTCTATACTGACTTTAGTAAAGCATTTGATTCAGTACTTATGTATGCGGACGATGTGAAGTTATGTTTCTCCTATAGCGACCCCATGTCCCCGTTATGTCTCCAATCTGATCTTGACGCCCTCAACAACTGGTGCTTAATAAACATTCTTCCCCTTAACATTTCCAAATGTAACGTCATGACATTCCATCGCAGCAAGCATTACCTCTTTGACTATAATATCCATAACTGTTCCTTAAACCGCCTTTACAAAATTACTGACTTGGGAATAATCTTTGTACCTAATCTGTGTTATAACTCACACATATCTGCTATTTCGAATAAAGCCAGAGGCGTCCTGGGCTTTATCAAAAGATGGTCTAAGGAGTCCACCGACCCCTATACCACTTAACTTTTATATGTGTCCCTTGTCCGACCTATCCTTGAATACGGTTCCTGCGTTTGGTATCCGCATTATCAAAAATATAAGGATATGATTGAGTCTGTTCAAAAACAGTTTATTCTTTTTGCACTTCGTGGCCTTAATTGGGACCCCTCTAGACATCTTCCTTCTTATGAGAGTAGGATCCGGCTCCTCGATATCCGCTCTCTTGAAAGCCATAGGATTTGCCATGGAGTGCTTTTTCTTCACAAGCTTCTTGCTGGTGAGGTTGATTCCAGTGCCCTCAGTAGCCTTATTAGCATTTCTGTCCCTTCCCGCTCGACTAGGCATTACTTTCCGCTTCATCTTCAACTCTGTCTTTCTAATTACTCTGACCATGAATCTTTCCGTAGCCTTTGCCGTGACTACAATACTTTCTTCCATCTGTTTTCCTTCGACACTAGTTCTATTAATGTAAAATCGTTGTTGACATATAACTTAAATTAATTATCTTAACTTAATAGGCTATGGGTTGTTTCCTGACCACAACTTGCTGTGAGCCGGACCATTCGTTCGTTCTCTTTCGTAGTGACCAGACGTGTTTTTGTTTTGCGCTCCGCATTTTCCTTTTGTTTAACTTAAACAGCCGGTTTTTTTATCTATAATTTAACTCTCTTACTAACTTACATTAAAATCATTCTTTTACCGCGGGTGCATGCCTGTTAATTGTGTAAAAACACAACTTATTTAATAAATTTTGTGCGTCGGTTAGTCGTGTGTTTGTGTTGTTGCTTTTCGTAAGTACGCCCTCTCATTACATTTAGCCGCTCTTTGTCGTAGTTATTGCCTTCTATCACTCTCTCTATCACCTAACTCTCAATAACTGTTCTTTCGCTCTCGCTCTTGTAACCTTTTGTGCAGTAACGCTCTCACTTATAAGCTGTTGCTGCAACCACTCTCCTCTCTCTCTTTTTTTCCGATTTCGCTTTAAGCATTGCTCTAAGCATTTGCTCTGCTATTTGTTTTGAACTTTTTTTTTCCCGAAGTAAAAAAAAAATAAAAGACATAAATATGGAATTTTCTGTCGTCTGTGCCAAAAAAACCTGCAAGAAGCAGATCACCCATGACCAGCCCAATATCCCCTGCTGGCTTTGCGAAAGCGTAGTGCACGCAAAATGTGTAGGGATCTCGGGCCGTGTAGGAGACGCCATTTCCCAAAACAACGGCCTACATTATAGTTGTGAGGAATGCCGTGCTGTGGAAAACGACATGCGTTCGTTCATGAGGCAGACGCGGAGTGGCTTCAAAGAGCTGATCGTAGGCTTTAAACAGCAGTATGATCGGCTCTTGGCCATGAACACTCAGTTCAGCAGTTTACAGCTGCTGGCTGAGTCTCCGAGGCGCAAGAAGTCTACTCCGCGGGACTTGCAAGTGCCGACTGCCTCATGTCCGCCGGCATCTGAAAACCTTACTCCGACCACTCCCTTAGTGCAGCAGTTGATTACGTTTGCTACTCCAAGGGCAACGATCGCTGCTGGTGATGCAAATTCGGGAGCCGAATGCGTCACTTCGGAGAGTATGCAGTTAGAAATGTCTGTAGAGTCCGTGTCCATCGAGTCCGCACCCAACCCCTTAACTATCCCCCTCAGTTTTGCTCCCACCAGCTAATAGATGTCCAGGACCACCGGATACTGCCATCACAGGTACTAGGCCTGTGGTGCCAAAACCACTGGTGGGAGTCCCACCAAAGCGACAAGTTTTTGTCTCGCGGCTAGCCCCTGACCTCACATCCAATGATGTGACCGCTTTTATACAAAGCAAAATAAAAGCCGTCGGCTTAAAGGTGGAAAAATTTAACTTTTCTTACGCCAGGGAGATATCTTCCTTCAAGATAAGCGTCTCCCCAACTCAATTTGAAACCATTTGTTCCGCCAAGTTTTGGCCAGAGCATTTGGTGGTTAAAGAGTTTAAGGCTAAGAAAAAGAATAGGCCCCCCCATTACTCTTCCTAGCATTCAGACCAGTGCTCCATCTTCATCCTCATCTTCCACCTCTACTTCCACCCATCCAAAAAACTAACTTCCTCTCTTGTAGTTAGGCAGCACTCTTTTCCTTGAGAGTCTCGCATTCTCATCCCACGTTATTGTGTTCACCGAGACCTGGTTAAAGCCGGACATCCTTAGTTCGGAAGTTTTGGCAGGTCGGTACACAATTTTTAGAAATGACCGTTCGTCTCGACGTGGAGGTGGGGTCCTTATTGCAGTGGACTCAAATTTCACGTCGGAACATTTCATGGTCCAGGTTCAACAAGACCTGGAATTCCTGTGCGTAAAACTGATTCTCTCAGGCTTTTCCATTTTCATTACCTGCTCGTATATTCCACCTTCCTCGGATATCTTAATATACGAGCATCACCTGACCGCTTTAAAAACTGTTTCTTCCTCGCTATCAGATAAAGACCATATGATAGTTCTTGGTGATTTTAATTTGCCAGGTGCTGTTTGGTCTTCGGTAAACGAGTCTAATAACCTTGTGCCCATGTCACGACATGACTTTATCGACGGCTTGCTAGACCTATCCCTATCTCAAGTCAACCATGTGAAAAATTCCCTGGGTTGATTGCTTGATCTGTGCTTTGTCTCGGATCCGACCATAGCGTTGTTAACCCGAGCCCTTCCGCTCAGTATACCTGAAGACTACTGTACTGTATTGGATCGAATGGGTAGGCTATCTGAACGTGTCCGCTGCTTTCGTAAAGCCGATTTTACGAAGCTTAATAACCTTATTAGGGATTTGGATTGGTCCGCTCTGTACTTGTGCACTGACGTTATGAAAGGCACACACATTTTTTACAATGTACTTGACACATTTTTTGATTCTTGTGTCCCACTTTCTTTTCCGGTTAGATCTGAAAAGCCTCCTTGGTTTACCAAGGAGTTATCTAGTCTAAAAAATTTAAAATCAAGACTTTATAAAGAATTTCGAGAAGTTGGTTCTCCCTCTTCTCTTTCTCACTATGTAATAGCTCGTTTAAATTTCTCCGTTCTTAACGCTCAATGCTATAAAAACTACATATCTCGATGCAGGATACAATTTTCACAAGACCCTAAACAATTTTACAGCTTCGTAAATAGTAAGCGTAGAACGTCCGCACATCCATCCTCGTTATCTTTTCTCAATATGTCAGCAAACAATGATCAGGCAATTGCCGATCTTTTTGCCAAATTTTTCCAAACAACCTATTCTCATGAAAGCTACTCTGGTCAGCCGTATCCATACAGTTTACCAAGGTCGAATGGCATCTTCAGCCCTTTGTTAAATGAAAGCTCACTGCTTCATGATCTTCGACTAGTTAAGCCGGTGTTTTCACCAGGTCCCGACGGAGTTGCCGGCTGTGTACTTAGGCACTGTGCCGACGCTCTGTGTGGACGCTTGCTTAAACTATTCACCCTATCCATTAACTCTTCATGCTTCCCCCCCATCTGGAAGGAATCTTTTATTATTCCGCTCCATAAGAAAGGTAGCAAGTCTGATGCAAATAATTATAGGGGTATATCTAAGTTATCCGCTATTCCTAAAATGTTTGAACAAATTTTAACTCCGCACTTGCAACATCTCTGCAAATCACTTATATCTCCGTCCCAGCACGGATTTATAGGCGACGATCAACAACCACAAATTTATTAGAGTTTACCTCTTTTATCATTAAAGGCTTTCAAGGTAACTTGCAGACGGATGTCATTTACACTGATTTTAGTAAAGCATTTGATTCTGTAAACCATTCCCTTTTAGTACAAAAACTTGACCTTTTAGGGTTTCCGCCTAATCTTTTGAGATGGATTTCTAGCTACCTTTGTTCTAGGTCTCAAAGAGTCCTCTTCAAAAACTCCTTCTCTTTACCTGTTAAGGTTACTTCTGGAGTACCACAGGGCAGCCATCTAGGCCCCCTACTATTCACACTCTTTATTAATGATCTGCCTTCAGTATTAACAAACTCTCGAGTACTCATGTATGCGGATGATGTTAAACTTTGTGTCCAGTATAAGGACATTTCATTTCACTCTCGCTTGCAATCCGATCTCAATAACTTTCAATCATGGTGTTGTGCAAATATGTTACACCTAAATGCCTCGAAATGCAAAGTAATGACATTTCATCGCTCCAGCCCCCTATTGGCTCCTTATAGCCTCTGCGGTGGTTCTCTTGAGAGAATTACCTTGGTTGATGATCTTGGTGTTAAATTAGACCCAAAGTTGAAGTTTTCTGAACACATTTCTACCATGGTAAATAAGGCCATGGGTGTGCTTGGGTTTATAAAGAGGTGGTCAAAGGAATTTGACGACCCCTATATAACGAAGACTCTCTATATCTCGCTTGGTCGTCCGATTTTAGAATACGGCTCTTGTGTATGGTGCCCCCAGTACAAAGTACACCAGGACCGTATAGAATCAGTCCAGAAAAACTTTTTACTTTTTGCTCTGCGTGGCCTTAACTGGGATGCAGGTGTGAGACTGCCATCTTATCCTCGTAGATTGCTTTTAATAAACCTTCCAACCTTAGTTAGTCGTAGAAAAATGCTTGGTGTGATTTTTATGCACAACCTGATCAAGGGTGATGTAGATAGCCCTGACTTGTTGAGCCGCATAAACTTTACGATTCCTATCAGATCTACTAGAAACTTCATTCCTCTTTTCCTTCCGCTTTGTAGATCGAATTATTCCTTTCACGAACCATTTAGGGTACTTTGCTCGGACTTCAATTCCCTCTACCACATAATATCAACTACTAATTCCCTTCCTCTTCTTAAATCACTAATACTAACATACCTTTCCCGTAATTAGTTATATTTTTTAGCTATCTTTGCATGCTTTGCTCTTTGAGTTGTGTTTAGCTCTAATTTTCCTCGAATTTTAGTCTAACACCTATCTTTCCTGCATGCTCGCGATCGGTTCGGTAACACGCGTCGCGCGTCATGCGGCAGCGCCCCTCGGTCGGTTGGGCGGGAGGAGGGCTGCGTTTCTGCCTGGGTTCCGCGCGTAACAGGCTTCGGCTTGGTGTCGCATGGGCCACTTGATGGTGCAGTCATTGCATATCAACGTCCAGACGAATAGCGGCTATTTTGCCAATAAATTAGTCCTATTGGGTCAGGATAATAACCATAGTCTCATAATCCATGTTCTTGTCCTTTTCATATTATGTTATAATTTTTTTTTTTTTTTAGTTTAACTGCTCATAGTTGAACCTTATGAAATAAATACAAATACTACTAAAAGACGCAATGATGCATGACGCAAACCTAGTGTAAACAAGCTATTAGAAACACTGAGATTTTTGAAAATTTTCTTAGAAAAGTAGACTTGTACATTTTTGCTATATCAGTTGACTTAATTCATTCTCGATTAATAACAGCGCGAAATATATATATTATATTTTTTTTTACTATAATAGTAATTTTACTAGTGCTTATATTATCTTTTCAATAATGGATCCTGAAAGAAATGTTAAGCGCCTCCGGAAGCTATTTGGCGTTTCCCGTACTATATTAAAACGGGCAGCAAGGCGTCCTAGTGTAAGCGATCAGGAACGTGAAGAACAGCAGCGGAAACGATTTCAATTTCTTCGTGAAATGCGTCAGCAGCGGATCTCTAGCCTTGGTGCTAATCACCGGTATGTTTTAGAAATATGTGCAGATATGTTTGGCTTAGACACAGAAGAAGTGGTCACAGGGGTTGTGGACGAAAATAAATATGTCGAGAATTTAAATGGACTTTTTAATGAAAGAGGCCCAATGGCAATAATGTTGAGTAACGCAGAAATGATAGGCTATCCCACCGAATCTGGACGTTATCAAGAAAAGCTTAAGTATACCGAAATACAGCGAACTATCTGTTTACGAGCCGACTCAGTGGACATGATTGGTAAATGGATGGTGGTTTATCGGCACCACAATGACAGGTCCATTGAAAATCGTTCAGTAAGCGATGAGGTGGCAATGTTTATGATTAACGCAGAAGAGCGAAACGCATGTTTAAATGTAGTTAAAACCTTTATCGATTTTGTTTTAAAACCATCGGTTGAGGCTGTAACAGAGTTTGGTCTGGCGGAAAAAGAACAACTTCAAAAGTTTTTTCATATACTAAATATGTATAATACCTTTCTAAAATCCTCAGAAGCCACTGTCTCTTCGCGTGTACACTTTGATGTGTCTCATGACCTATTTAAGGGGTTTTTACTAGTAAGATGGCAAATTGAAGCAAGCTCAAAAATAGTGACGCGTGTACGGCTAGTTGAGAGGTACTTTGAACAATGGCTCAGACAAATCCAGGGGATACTTGTGGAAGGAAAACAAATTCAGCGTGACACTCCAGATGTAGGTCCATTACAAATGTTGGTTAATTGGCGACGAATGCTGGCAAGATATACTTCAATTACAGAGTTTGTCACATCACGAGCATTTAATAACCACAAAGACTGTTTGACCTTATCAAGATCATCAAAGCTATTGAATGTAAGTAAATTAAAAAATTCTTATTTTGTATGGATTACTGCCGGTCTCTGGGGGCACTTGCGATTGAGGGGTGTGCATGCTATTAAGTGAAATTTGTTTTTGTAAGTTGGTCCGTCCGTTGATAAAACAAATAATTTTAAAGGTTGATTGGTGAAATCAAATATATTCTCTTTTTTCCGATTTTCCGACAGTAAACTATTTTTTCGGCTGCGCCTTTTTTGTTCCACATGAAAATCATTTCTAGCTATACCCGGACACGCTTCACTGTGGCACATTGTGGTTGCCGTCGTAATTTCCGTCGTCTTCACTTGATCGACGCACATTATGTTTTCCGCTACGCATATTGATGCTTCGTGTACCGATTCCCGTTCTTCCTCATTCAAATTTGAAAACCATCTTTTAATAGTAGGATTACGATTGATTTACAGGCGTTTATCCAGAAATCTTCAATGCAATGATCGCAAGATTTCGTAACAAATCAACGCGGCGCCCCTTTCCTGCAATTTGTGGTTCTTAATGAGTTAATTAATTTATTTCAACTTTATTCTATAAACACTCTATACCGGTTGAATTTAGTTTTTGATTTATGTAACACTTTCATTACAGAAAAGCGATCAGTCCATCTGTTCTTAAATCGCGACTTTCCGAGCCGCGGTCATTTTATCCATAGTTTTTTTTTAAGTTATTCTGCTATCCTGGATGGAGACAAATTCATCAAATCAAATACCATGAATATGGGTCCAGCCGTTCTCGAGTTATAAGCGATTTAATAGACACGACTTTGTTTTTCTCTCCCTTTATATAGATAGATTTCAGACTTATACCTAGCCGGGGTCAAAGGTTATTGATTTTGCAAAGTGTTTTGAGAAAACGAGCCAATGTGCGACGTCGCAGAGTGCCTCGTTAAACCCTTTAGCATACAACTTTTGCACAGAGTATCCAGGAAAGTCGATCAGAAGATTCCCGAAATGATTAGCCGATATTTTCTCTTGATTATCCCTGTGTTCATCTGCCCATATTTTCGGGGTTAAGAGTTGCATTATTTGTGGCACCTTTTTTGTGAGATCGTAAGTCTTGTTCTTGTCTTATTTCTTTTTCCTCGTGTGTGTATTGTGAGCCGACATAACAAGGAGAGCTTCAACTACAACCGAACTGTTCTTCTTTCCCAATGTATGTGATCGTATTTATATTTCACTTTAATTTCACAAAGACTGTACACCTATTTGTCGAAATAACAATAAAATGCATATTTAAGACAGGACGAGCTGCCAAATTTGAGGATTAAGTTTGAATTGAATGTATATTGAGAAGATGTATGACAGTTTAGGTTGATTTGAAATTAAATTGTTTCTTTAAACATATTCAACGTGCTGACAACTGATGAAATGACGATTGATACCAACTACTACTAAAAGACGCAATGATGCATGACGCAAACCTAGTGTAAACAAGCTATTAGAAACACTGAGATTTTTGAAAATTTTCTTAGAAAAGTAGACTTGTACATTTTTGCTATATCAGTTGACTTAATTCATTCTCGATTAATAACAGCGCGAAATATATATATTATATTTTTTTTTTACTATAATAGTAATTTTACTAGTGCTTATATTATCTTTTCAATAATGGATCCTGAAAGAAATGTTAAGCGCCTCCGGAAGCTATTTGGCGTTTCCCGTACTATATTAAAACGGGCAGCAAGGCGTCCTAGTGTAAGCGATCAGGAACGTGAAGAACAGCAGCGGAAACGATTTCAATTTCTTCGTGAAATGCGTCAGCAGCGGATCTCTAGCCTTGGTGCTAATCACCGGTATGTTTTAGAAATATGTGCAGATATGTGTGGCTTAGACACAGAAGAAGTGGTCACAGGGGTTGTGGACGAAAATAAATATGTCGAGAATTTAAATGGACTTTTTAATGAAAGAGGCCCAATGGCAATAATGTTGAGTAACGCAGAAATGATAGGCTATCCCACCGAATCTGGACGTTATCAAGAAAAGCTTAAGTATACCGAAATACAGCGAACTATCTGTTTACGAGCCGACTCAGTGGACATGATTGGTAAATGGATGGTGGTTTATCGGCACCACAATGACAGGTCCATTGAAAATCGTTCAGTAAGCGATGAGGTGGCAATGTTTATGATTAACGCAGAAGAGCGAAACGCATGTTTAAATGTAGTTAAAACCTTTATCGATTTTGTTTTAAAACCATCGGTTGAGGCTGTAACAGAGTTTGGTCTGGCGGAAAAAGAACAACTTCAAAAGTTTTTTCATATACTAAATATGTATAATACCTTTCTAAAATCCTCAGAAGCCACTGTCTCTTCGCGTGTACACTTTGATGTGTCTCATGACCTATTTAAGGGGTTTTTACTAGTAAGATGGCAAATTGAAGCAAGCTCAAAAATAGTGACGCGTGTACGGCTAGTTGAGAGGTACTTTGAACAATGGCTCAGACAAATCCAGGGGATACTTGTGGAAGGAAAACAAATTCAGCGTGACACTCCAGATGTAGGTCCATTACAAATGTTGGTTAATTGGCGACGAATGCTGGCAAGATATACTTCAATTACAGAGTTTGTCACATCACGAGCATTTAATAACCACAAAGACTGTTTGACCTTATCTAGATCATCAAAGCTATTGAATGTAAGTAAATTAAGAAATTCTTATTTTGTATGGATTACTTCCGGTCTCTGGGACTCCGGAAAAACGTTCCGAATTAGTGTAGTTAAATGGTTTCTATATCCCTAAAAGGTCCCAATTCGTCGAATCGACGACGCATTGTCACATATCTTCAATTATTTCCATTATACTTTGTCGTTTATTGCTAATTCTTAGTACAGCTCCAGCCATAGCTCAGCTGCTACAGTGTGCCGACATACAAGTCCGTCGATCATCTGTAACTACGGTTTTTATACCCGTATTCAAAAAGAGTTAAGGGGTATATTAGATTTGTGGTAAAAGTGGATGTGTGTAACGCAGAGAAGGAAACGTTTCCGACTCCATAAAGTATATATATTCTTGATCAGCATCAATAGCCGAGTCGATATAGCCATGCCTTTCTGTCCATCTGTCTGTCTGTCTCGATGAACGCCTAGATCTCAGAGACTATAAGAGCTAGAGAAGCAAAATTTGATTTCCAGACTGCTACAAGTTTATTTCAAAATATCGCCCAGCCCCCTTCCGCCCACACAAAAGACGAAAATCTGTGGCAGACACAATTTTAAAGATGCGATAAAACTGAAAGCGCAGTATCATAGAGAATGCCCATATCTACCAGATTGCCGATTCTGAATTAGATCGGATCATAATTATAGGCAAAATGAAGAAATTTAATTTTTAGTTGCTTCCCCCGCCTACTTCAGCCAGAGACGCGCTAAGAGAATTCTTTCTCGCTCGCACACTCTGCCGCGTTCAGAGCGTGAGCAACACCTAGCGGAGGAGATGTAAAATCTAAATGATACATATATAATCTACATGTTAGATGTAGAATATACATTGTAGATTTAGATAACAGATGTAGCAAAAAAATGTAATTCTAAAATTGTAAAAAATCATAAGCTCAAAAATGAATATACTGACTTAGTACGGGTATAAGTAGAGTCGCGTCCCCAGAAGCGACTCACACGTTCCTTCTCGTTGTTTAAAACTCGTCAAAACTACGAAGCATAACCTTAGTATGCCTTTTTTCAACATCTCGTTTTGCACATCTCTTTTCTTTATCAAAATCAGTAAGAAAAGCATTTCTTTGAATTAAAAATTGAAGAATTGGTGGCAGATGAGATATTGATTTTCAAGTCAAAGTCAACAAAAACGAAAAGGAACGTGAGAGTCGCTTCTGGGGAATATAAGCTCAAAAATGTATATACTGACTGAGTACGGGTATAAGTAGAGTCGCGTCCCCAGAAGCGACTCACACGTATTATATTTTAGAATTTTAAAATAAAATAAAACATTTTACATTTTAAATTTTTTTGCTACATCTTTTATCTACATCTACAATGTATATTCTACATCTAACATGTAGATTAAAGATGTACCATTTATATTCTAAATCTAACATGTAGATTAAAGATGTACCATTTATATTCTACATCCCCTCCAATAGGTGTTGCTCGCGCACTGAAAGTGCTATGTGATAGTGTAGCGGATCTCTGGCTGAAGTAGGCGGGGGAACCAACAGAAAATTAATTTCTTCGTTCTGGGTATAATTATAATCCGATTCGATTCAGATTCGGCAATCTGGTAGATATGGGCATTTTCTACGATACTGCGTCTTTAGTATTATAGTATCTTTAAAATTGTGCCTGCCACAGATTTTCGTCCTTTGTGGGGGCGGAAGGGCGAAATTTTGAAAACCAAATTTGGTTTCTCTTACTTTTATAGTCTCTGAGATTTAGGCGCTCATCGAGACGGATGGGCGGACAGACGGACATGACTATATCGACTCGGCTATTGATGCTGATCAAGAATATTTTTGTCGGATCATAATAATATTCCAAGTGTTTCTCGCTCGGAGAGGATAAAAGGAGCGATAGAAAGGCACGCACGTGGAGCGTGTTCCTCTGCGGTGATGAGTGTGAGGGAGGAAGATATAGAGGCAAAGGGAAATTTCGTAACGAGTAATAATTGTAGTTGCGTTAGAGAGTTTGCCCACACCACGAGCCAAGCGGAGTAATTCTTTATTGACGTAGAGCCCTAGTTAAAATGGCAGATCCAACCCAGGAAAATATTAACCCAACATCAGATGTGAGATCTGTGCCAACTCCTGCTATATATGCTGTATATATATGTGGAGCAGTTGCGTGTAGTTCTGGAGCTGGCCATTTATACTGTAGCAAATCAAGGCATCGACTACGCAGAAGACTGGCGTCACTCTGCCAAAATTTAACCCTGACGCAGTGTGTGTGTAAGCCTCCCAATGGTGTGTGACCGCTGACATTATTTTATCGGAGAATCCGCTAACGGGCAGTGGGCTCATTATGGCACTGAGCAATTGCATGGAGGGCAGTGCTTCGCAGTGCTTGACCCAAGTGTTATGCCGGAATTGAGTGGAACCAGTTCAAGGAACTTTTCAAGCAGCGGTATGAGACCGAAGAGACGTCGGCCGCCATATTGCTAAATCTTTTTAGCAGCCGTCCCTCTGCTTGTGAATGCCATGCAGTATACGCAAGCCGCCTGGTGACTTCTCTTATGTCGAAGTGGAAAAACATGAACATCGAAGAAATCGCTGTCTGCTGTTCTGGCGCATGTGGCAACTTATTTTCAATTCAAATGTGACCACCCGAGGCAAGCTGCAGTCGGAGTTGACGGCCCTTGCATTTACAAACAAACGCAGTGCTGGAACAGTGGAACACACGGAACCCGACTGCAAGTGATTAAGGCAGTCTACCCTGTTGTGCCATTTTAGTAAGAAGCCAGGCCACAAAATGAAAAACTGTCGCACTAAGCAACTGCAGGATGGAACTGGAAACAACTTCAAGAGGGAAGCCGCTTAGAGAGGACGTGACCTGTTACACTACTCGACAAAATCGAACTTTTTTTTTCCTCAAGGATCCAAACCGACCTTTTCTGATAGATATGGGGATTTAAATTTTTTAAAGAATTATGGTTTTTTTTCTATGGCAGAACTTTTTTTTGAAGAATTTTTGAAGTCTGGTATTTTTTTTAAGCTTTTTTCAGAGGTAGCGGTTGTTTTTTTCACATAGCTCTAGTATCAGGTACCAAATGTACAACCCTTGTTCGTTTGCTTTGTTCCCAATGGGCAGTTGGGCTCGCCGCCTTCAAAAAGGTATTTTTTGTTCATTTTTTCCATATTTTAGGTTTGGTTAACGAATTTTAGCTCCAAAGTCTCTCAATAGATTTTAATGAGCGATACCTTAAACGACGCCAAATTAACGCACCTATACACAAAAAAATAGAGGACACAAGATATAATTTTTTTTCGACTTTTCCCAAGTTTTTAAAGTCAAAATTTCGTAAAAAATACCGCACAAAAATCATCATTTTTGCATTTCAATGCTTTATATTTCCCAGACGGTAAGCTGTAATCACAAAGTGTTTGGGCTTAACTTCTAGCTGTTTTATCTTATCTTTTCAAAATAGCAAAGTTCTTTACAACCAGACGTAAGATACTAGAGCTATGTGAAAAGAACAAGCGCTACCTCTGAAAAAAGCTTAAAAAAAAAAAAACCAGTTTTCAAAAATTCTTAAAAAAATAGTTCTGCCATAGAAAAAAAAAAAAATATCATCAAACCATTTCTAAGCCCCAAATCTTTAAGAAAAAGTTCGTTTTGTTCCTTGAGGAAAAATCGTGTTGACTAGTGTTATCGGTGTGGCCAGCGTGGACATTTCGCTAACAAATGTTCCAGGGAGGCGACCGTTACCAAATCTGGAGTATTTCAGCAGAAAAGCATCAATCAGTTCTTTGTGTCAGAGCCTAAAGGAAGTACGACACATTGAGGTACGATCTTTCCAATTTGTTTTGACTCTGGGGCTGAATGCTCGTTGATCAGAGAGAGTATTGGTGCAAATTTATCGGGGAAACGCATCAATAACATTGTAATGTTAAAGGGTATTGCACACCGTCATATAGAACATTGCAAATCTTAAGCACTGTTGTAATTAATGAAAATGCCCTTGAAATATTGTTTCATTCCGTACAAGATAAACAATTGCAGAATAATATTGTAATTGGACGAGAAATTCTAAAGCAAGGTTTTAATGTGTTACTTTCGTTCGATAAATTTGAAATCTTAAAAACCAAATTTGTTTAATGTTTGTGCAGCTTATGAAATGCCAATTAGTCTATTTAATGTTAATACTGACCTGATTGATAATAACAAAAATAAGTTGATTAAATTACTTGAACAATATTCTGCAGCTTTCATTGACGGAACGCCTTGCTCTTATGTTATTATTGGTGAAATGAAATGCCGATTAATAGACTCAAACAAAACCGTGCGGCGGAGACCGTATAGACTCAGCCTTGAAGAAAAGTTAACAGTTAGGTCTCAGATAAGTGAGTTAATAAAACCCATTAGACCCAGCTGTTCTCCGTACGTTTGTTTGGAAAAAAAGAAAAACGGTTCGGACCGACTTTGTGTCGATTATAGAGGGCTAAACTCAAACACGGTTTCTGACAAATACCCCTTGCCACTCATCGATGACCAGATTGCAAGACTATGTGGAGCTAATTATTTAACTTGCTTAGACATGTCTAGCAGATATCATCAAATACCAAATCACCCTGATTCGGTAGAATACACTGCATTTGTAACGCCAGAAGGTCAATACGAGTTTTTGAAAATGCCGTTTGGTTTGAAAAATCTACCATCCGTTTTTCAGCGTAGCGTCATGAATGCACTTGCTGACTTAGCTCAGTCATACGTTATTGCTTACATGGATGATATTATGGTGGTGTCATCTACCATTGAGCTGGGTCTGGAGATATTAAAAATTGTTCTGGATATTTTGAATAGTGCTGTATTCTTGTTAAACATTTCAAACTGTAATTTTTTTAAAACTGCTGTTTAGTATTTGGGATATGAGGTGAGAGCTGGATAGATAAGGCCGAATCCGGGAAAAATAATTGCCTTGAACTCCCTAGCTCCCCCAGAATCAGTTAGTAGCTTGAGACAATTCATCGGTTTGGCTTCATATTTTCGTAAATTTGTGCTTGGATTTTCACAAATGATGAAGCCACTGTATTCTCTTACATCAGTGAAGGAAAGCTTTTCTTGGAATACAGAGCTGGAAAGGATTCGAAAGAAGGTCGTTACCATTCTTACAAATGAACCAGTGCTTGTAATCTTCAACCCAGAATATCCAATTGAATTGCATACAGATGCGAGTTCCTGTGGCTATGGTGCTATGTTGATGCATCGAATCAATTGCAATCCTCATGTAGTAGAATATTTTAGCAAAACCACTTCCTCCGCTGAGTCAAGATATTATTCCTATGAATTGGAGACGTTGGCAGTTGTTGAAGCTGTTAAGCATTTGCGTCACTATTTGCTGGGACGTGAGTTTGTAGTATGTAACTCTTTAAAGGCTTCACGCACTAAACTGGAATTGACCCGTAGAGTTTATCGGTGGTGGGCTTATTTACAGTCCATTAACTTCGATATACAGTATATGGAAGGTAGACGTATGGCCCATGTTGATTTTTTGTCAAGAAATCCCATTCATGTAAAACCCGATTCTATAAAATGTAAAATTCCTGAAAAACGATTGGCTCTTAGCTGAGCAGCGACTTGATTCAGATCTGTTTGATATTGATCTTGTTGAAGATTTGACAAAGACATACGAATTAAAAAAAGATGTGTTGTTTCGAAAAATTCAAAGAAATAATAGAACGCGTTGTTTGCAGGTAGTACCACGTGCTTATAAATGGTCAGTAATAAATCAAGTTCATGCATCAATTATGCACTCAGGTTGGAAGAAAACGCTTGATCAATATTATTTCTTTGAAAAGATGAACAAGTACGTAAGAAAATTTGTTGATAATTGCATCACTTGTAAAACAGTTAAGGGGTCGTTGGGAAAAGTTCAGGCAGAGCTTCATCCCATTCCAAAAGTGAATATACCTTGGCATACCGTACATATAGATATCAACGGAAAATTAAGCGGTAAAAGTGACCTTAAAGAGTATGTGTTTGTACAGATTGACGCTTTCACAAAGTACGTTTACTTGTTTCATACTCTCAAACTGGATACCGAGAGCTGTGTGACTGCTATGAAATCATCCATTTCTTTGTTTGGGGTTTCGACCCGAATCATTGCCGATCAGGGTAGATGTTTCACTAGTGCAAAGTTTGCTGAGTTCTGTTCATCACAAAATATTAAGCTTCATCTAATTGCTACGGGAGCTAGCCGTGCTAACGGTCAGGTTAAGCGTGTTATGAGCATTCTGAAAAATCTATTAACTGCTGTTGAATCAAGCCAACGTCTTGGCAGGATGCCCTGTGAGAAACACAGCTTGCCCTCAACTGAACAGTCAACCGTGCAACTGGAGCTAGTCCCTTAGAGCTTCTGATCGGCAAAGAGGCTCGTCCAATGGGTTTAATTTCTCCATGTGACACAGAGGAACAGATTGTCTTACAGGTTTTGAGAGATGCCTCATCAAAAAATATGCAAGATTTAGCTGTTTATAACAAGTCTAGGTTTGACAAGAGTAAAGCTGCTGTAGTTAAACACAAGGTGGGTGACTATGTTTTACTCAAAAGCGAAGAAAGGCAATAGACAAAAGTTAGATGCACATTTTAGAGGTCCATTTATTATATTAGAGACTCTTGATGGGGATCGGTATGTGTTGAAATCTTTGCATAATAATCGAACGTACAAGTATTGCCATGATTATGTACGAAAAATGGCAGAGGGTCGCATACCGAATGAATTAGATATCAATGGAGAAGAGATAAATTTGCCTAAGACTCCAGTTGGGACTAAGTGTGAGCCGCTTAAAAAGAGTGATGAGTATTCTGTCCAGTAAGGATGAAGAGTCCAGGTGAGACTTATCGTATTCCGTCCAGTAGGGATGAATAGTCCAGGTGAGACTTAAAGTATTCCGTCCAGTAGGGATGAAGAGTCCAGGTGAGACTTAACATATTCCGTCCAGTAGAAATGAGGAGTCCAGGTGGGACTGAATAAGTAAACGAATCAGCTGGTGGTATTTGAAACAAATCGAGTTTGAGTTATTTTATATTTTGCTGGAATCGTAACTTATACGAAAAGAATATTGAAAAAGTCGGTGTGACTATATTAAAATGAATTTTGTAATTTTTGTTAATGAAAAATAACAGGAAGAATGTTAAGCAAAAACGGATTTAAAATCTAAATGTAAAGATATTCTCATAGAAAAATACCCTTAGTTTAATAAAAGCCTAAACTGTGTACGGGTACGGGTATAAAAATCAAGATTGGCACGATTTTTTCAATTCATTAGAGGCTAATTACAAAAAAAAAAAATGTGAAAAATGCCAATGAAATCTGTATGGAAAACACCAAATACATATATTCCTTCGCCTCTTGTATAAACCAAAAGAAATTTCCTACTTAACTTTTTGTAGTTTTCTGTAGTTTTAACTATTATTTAAATGATGTGATCAAATTTAAAATTCCAAATGTGATCTGTATATCCCCAATTTTCACCATATATTAAGGGCCCATTCATAAAGAATATTTGTAAACATTATAGTAGCCCGAGCTTCGTCTGCTCTCAGCTCTCTCGGGAAGGTCCGCGTTTGAGTACTCGACCCAACCATCGAACACACGAGCAAAAGTGAGTGCAAGTTCACGACACTGACTTTCGTCATCCATAAAAAATCAACGAAACAAAATATTCAAACAAAATAAATTATTTCATACTTGTCATTTAATTCGTATCAAATTGGAGTACAAAACAGTAACATATGAGATGAATTCAAAAAGTTTGAAACTGCTTTGTCCAATTACAACATAAAAGTATTTCTCTCCATCTGACTGAAAACGGTTAAATTTGGTCGGGGGATTCAACTGAAAATTAATTTTTTCATTCTGGCTATAATTATGATCCGATCTGTTTCAGAATCGGCAATCTGGTAGATATGGTCATTCTCTACGACACTGCGTTCCTGCCACAGATTTTCGTCCTTTGTTGGGTCGGAAGGGGCGGGGCGAAATTTGGTTGCCCTAGCTCTTATAGTCTCTGAGATCCAGCCGACAAACAAGACGGTCGGACGGACGGACGGACAGACGGACAGACAGATATGGCTCTATCAAGAATATATATACTTTATGGGGTCGGAAACGTTTCCTTCTCTGCGCTACACACATCCACTTTTACCACAAATCTAATATACCCTTTAACTCTTTTTTGGGTACGGGTATAAAAATGTTGGCCAAGAATAATTTTTGTTTGCGACTTTTCCCGAGTTTTTAAAGTCAAAATTTCAAAAAAAAAAGATACCTGCTATAAATTATGAAATTTAAATTTGAAAGCTTAATATCTTCCAGGCGTTAAGCAGTAGATACAAAAAGTCTGGGTCGGATTTATAGCTGCATTTGTCAGCTTTTTAGACCTGCAATGTTCCATGCAACCCGATACAAGATACTTAAGTGATGTGAAAAACAAAAGCACTACCCCTGAAAAAAAAACTTAAAAAAAATACCAGATTTTAACAAATTTATTTTAAAAAAACCAAACCCCGAAATCTATATGAACGGGAAGGAACGTGTGAGTCGCGACTCTACTTATACCCGTACTCAGTCAATATATACATAAAAAAAGAACATAAAAGAATGAGTAACGTCACGCTGATAGATATGGGACTTTTAAATCTTTTAAAGAATTATGGTTTTTTTTCTATGGCAGAACTTTTTTTGAAGAATTTTCGAACTCTGGTATTTTTTTGTAAAGCTTTTTTCAGAGGTAGCGCTCTTTTTTTCACATCACTCTAGTATCTGACGTCTGGTTGTAAAGAAGCATCAATGCTTTATGATTCCCAGACGGTAAGCTGAAATTACAAAGTGTTTGGGCTTAACTTCTAGCTTTTTATACCCGTACTCAAAAAAGAGTTAAGGGGTATATTAGATTTGTGGTAAAAGTGGATGTGTGCAACGCAGAGAAGGAAACGTTTCCGACCCCATAAAGTATATATATTCTTGATCAGCATCAATAGCCGAGTCTATATAGCCATGTCTGTCTGTCCGTCTGTCTGTCTCGATGAGCGCCTGGATCTCAAAGACTATAAGAGCTAGGGCAACCAAATTTGGTTTCCAGACTTATGTGATATCACACTGCTACAAGTGTATTTCAGAATTTCGCCCCGCCCCCTTCCGCCCCCACAAAGGACGATAATCTGTGGCAGGCACAATTTTAAAGATACGATAAAACTAAAAACGCAGTATCGTAGAGAATGCCCATATCTACCAGATTGCCGAATCTGAATTAGATCGGATCATAATTATAGCCAGAATGACGAAATTAATTTTCAGTTGCTTCCCCTGCCCCTCCTCCCGCAAACGACAACGAAACTCATTTTCCTTCTCGCTCGCACACTCTGCCGCGTTCAGTGCTCGAGCAACCCCTAGCGGAAAAGATGTAGAATATGAATAGTACATCTATAATCTACATGTTAGATGTAAAATATACATTGTAGATGTAGATTACAGATGTAGCAAAAAAATGTAATATGTAAAATTTTTTTTTTAATTCTAAATTCTGAAAATCATATGCTCAAAAATGTAAATACTGACTGAGTACGGGTATAAGTAGAGTCGCGTCTTTAGAAGCGACTCACACGTTCCTTCTCGTTTAAATTTTAAAATCCAAAAAAATCATAAGCTCGAAAATGTATATACTGACTGGGTACGGGTATAAGTAGAGTAGCGTCCCCAGAAGCGACTCACACGTTCCTTCTCGTTTGAGCTGATATCACCACCGATTTGCTAATACCAAGCCTCTCGGAAATAGTACGTAAAGAACAGCCCTTCTGGGTCAGGCACACAACACTATTTAAAGTGTTAAGAAAAGTGAAATTTTCTGGGCGCAGTGTCACTGTTGTACTAATGATTACAGCATTCAAATAAGCGCGCCAACCTAGTGTGACCCTGACACAACTACAAGCGGGCACACTAACAGATGATCGGACAGTGTGACCCTGACGCAACCACAAGCGGTCACACTTTCAGCTGATCAGCAAAACGCGTTAGGTATAAAGAAGAGGCACAACAGCTGACTTTTGGCAATAAAAGCAGCGGCGCCAGAGCAGTTAGGGCAGTCCATCTGGATTCGCCTAGGGTCAAGATCAGCCTTCGTGATAACCCTATTTTTTGGCATTTCTGCTGTGGTAGAGCGTACGATTCCTCTCCAAGACACACCAGCAGTGCAATAAATCATCCCATCCTACTCGGAGCGCATTATCCTCCCCGACCGATCTTCGCCAGTGACCGTATCCTATCCGGATACGACCTGCACGCTTCGAGTAGCCACGTGCGGCCCTGACGACCCTGAAGGAAGGCCTATTACTCTTAAGATTAATAAAAAAAAAAAACTATCTACTTTTGCCACCTTACTCGTGTCGCCTTATTCTGGAACCAGGAGACCTTTTCTTTCAGCTACCACATCCAGAGATCAAATAAATTTCTGTGAACCCCGGCCGAAGTGCCGTCACACATAACACTGATGTCAATATCAATGACAAAGCACTTCTTTGTTTATTAACCATTTCAGGGGTTTTGGAGGTGCCGCTCGAGCGAAGCGAGTGCGCAGGTGGCTTGCCCCCCAAGTATAGATATATATAAGTAATATCGTTCGTTCGTTCTCTTTTGTAGTGACCAGACGTGTTTTTGTTTTGCGCTCCGCATTTTCCTTTTGTTTAACTTTAACAGCCGGGGTTTTTTTTTAAATCTATAATTTAACTCTCTAACTAACTTACATAAAAATCATACTTTTACCGCGGGTGCATACCTGATAATTGTGTAAAAACACAACTTATTTAATAAATTTTGTGCGTCGGTTAGTCGTGTGTTTGTGTTGTTGCTTTTCGTAAGTACGCCCTCTCATTACATTTAGCCGCTCTTTGTCGTAGTTATTGCCGTCTATCACTCTCTCTATCACCTACTCTCAATAACTGTTCTTTCGCTCTCGCTCTTGTAACTTTTTGTGCAGTAACGCTCTCACTTATAAGCTGTTGCTGCAACCACTCTCCTCTCTCATCTATTACTGATTTCGCTTTAAGCATTGCTCTAAGCATTTGCTCTATTTGTTTTGAACTTTTTTTTCCCGAAGTAAAAAAAAAATAAGAGACATAAGTATGGAATTTTCTGTCGTCTGTGCCAAAAAAACCTGCAAGAAGCAGATCACCCATGACCTGCCCAATATCCCCTGCTGGCTTTGCGAAAGCGTAGTGCACGCAAAATGTGTAGGGATCTCGGGCCGTGTAGGAGACGCCATTTCCCAAAACAACGGCCGTTCGTTCATGAGGCAGACGCGGAGTGGCTTCAAAGAGCTGATCGTAGGCTTTAAACAGCAGTATGATCGGCTCTTGGACATGAACACTCAGTTCAGCAGTTTACAGCTGCTGGCTGAGTCTCCGAGGCGCAAGAAGTCTACTCCGCGGGACTTGCAAGTGCCGACTGCCTCATGTCCGCCGGCATCTAAAAAACTTACTCCGACCAGTCCCTTAGTGCAGCAGTTGATTACGTTTGCTACTCCAAGGGCAACGATCGCTGCTGGTGATGCAGATTCGGGAGCCGAATGCGTCACTTCGGAGAGTATGCAGTTAGAAATGTCTGTAGAGTCCGTGTCCATCGAGTCCGCACCCGACCCCTTAACTATCCCCTCAGTTTTGCTCCCACCAGCTAATAGATGTCCAGGACCACCGGATACTGCCATCACAGGTACTAGGCCTGTGGTGCCAAAACCACTGGTGGGAGTCCCACCAAAGCGACAAGTTTTTGTCTCGCGGCTAGCCCCTGACCTTACATCCAATGATGTGACCGCTTTTATACAAAGCAAAATAAAAGCCGTCGGCTTAAAGGTGGAAAAATTTAACTTTTCTTACGCCAGGGAGATATCTTCATTCATGATAAGCGTCTCCCCAACTCAATTTGAAACCATTTGTTCCGCCAAGTTTTGGACGTGTTTTATTGTGTTTACCGAGACCTGGTTAAAGCCGGACATCCTTAGTTCCGAAGTTTTGGCAGGTCGGTACACAATTTTTAGAAATGACCGTTCGTTTCGACGTGGAGGTGGGGTCCTTATTGCAGTGGACTCAAACTCCTCGTCGGAACATTTCATGGTCCAGGTTCAACAAGACCTGGAATTCCTGTGCGTAAAACTGATTCTCCCAGGCTTTTCCATTTTCATTACCTGCTCGTATATTCCACCTTCTTCGGATATCTTAATATACGAGCATCACCTGTCCGCTTTAAAAACTGTTTCTTCCTCGCTATCAGATAAAGACCATATGATAGTTCTGGGTGATTTCAATTTTCCAGGTACTGTTTGGTTTTCTGTAAACGAGTCTAATAACCTTGTGCCCATGTCACGACATGACTTTATCGACGGCTTGCTAGACCTATCCCTATCTCAAGTCAACCATGTGAAAAATTCCCTGGGTTGATTGCTTGATCTGTGCTTTGTCTCGGATCCGACCATAGCGTTGTTAACCCGAGCCCTTCCGCTCAGTATACCTGAAGACTACTGTACTGTATTGGATCGAATGGGTAGGCTATCTGAACGTGTCCGCTGCTTTCGTAAAGCCGATTTTACGAAGCTTAATAACCTTATTAGGGATTTGGATTGGTCCGCTCTGTACTTGTGCACTGACGTTATGAAAGGCACACACATTTTTATACCCGTACTCAAAAAAGAGTTAAGGGGTATATTAGATTTGTGGTAAAAGTGGATGTGTGCAACGCAGAGAAGGAAACGTTTCCGACCCCATAAAGTATATATATTCTTGATCAGCATCAATAGCCGAGTCTGTATAGCCATGTCCGTCTGTCCGTCCGTCTGTCCGTCTGTCCGTCCGTCCGTCTTGATGAGCGCCTGGATCTCAGAGACTATAAGAGCTAGAGAAACCAAATTTGGTTTCCAGACTCATGTGATATCACACTGCTACAAGTGTATTTCAAAATTTCGCCCCGCTCCCTTCCGCCCACACAAAGGACGAAAATCTGTGGCAGGCACAGTTTTAAAGATACGATAAAACTAAAAACGCAGTATCGTAGAGAATGCCCATATCTACCAGATTGCCGAATCTGAATCAGATCGGATCATAATTATAGCCAGAATGAAGAAATTAATTTTCAGTTGCTTCCCCTCCCCCTCCCGCAAAGACAACTCAACTCATTTTCCTTCTCACTCGCACACTCTGCTGCGTTCAGTGCGCGAGCAACCCCTAGCGGAGGAGATGTAGAATCTAATTGGAACATGTACAATCTACATGTAAGATGTAGAATATACATTGTATATGTAGATGTAGATAGCATATGTAGCAAAAAAATGTAAAATGTAAAATTTTTTTTTTTCTAAAATTCTTAAAAATCATAAGCTCAAAAATGTATATACTGACTGAGTACGGGTATAAGTAGAGTCGCGTCCCCAGAAGCGACTCACACGTTCCTTCTCGTTTACAATGTACTTGACACATTTTTTGATTCTTGTGTCCCACTTTCTTTTCCGGTTAGATCTGAAAAGCCTCCTTGGTTTACCAAGGAGTTATCTAGTCTAAAAAATTTAAAATCAAGACTTTATAAAGAATTTCGAGAAGTTGGTTCTCCCTCTTCTCTTTCTCACTATGTAATAGCTCGTTTAAATTTCTCCCTTCTTAACGCTCAATGCTATAAAAACTACATATCTCGATGCAGGATACAATTTTCACAAGACCCTAAACAATTTTACAGCTTCGTAAATAGTAAGCGTAGAACGTCCGCACATCCATCCTCGTTATCTTTTCTCAATATGTCAGCAAACAATGATCAGGCAATTGCCGATCTTTTTGCCAAATTTTTCCAAACAACCTATTCTCATGAAAGCTACTCTGGTCAGCCGTATCCATACAGTTTACCAAGGTCGAATGGCATCTTCAGCCCTTTGTTAAATGAAAGCTCACTGCTTCATGATCTTCGACTAGTTAAGCCGGTGTTTTCACCAGGTCCCGACGGAGTTGCCGGCTGTGTACTTAGGTACTGTGCCGACGCTCTGTGTGGACCCTTGCTTAAACTATTCACCCTATCCATTAACTCTTCATGCTTCCCCCTATCTGGAAGGAATCTTTTATTATTCCGCTCCATAAGAAAGGTAGCAAGTCTGATGCAAATAATTATAGAGGTATATCTAAGTTATCCGCTATTCCTAAAAAGTTTGAAAAAATTTTAGCTCCGCACTTGCAACATCTCTGCAAATCACTTATATCTCCGTCCTAGCACGGATTTATAAGGCGACGATCAACAACCACAAATTTATTAGAGTTTACCTCTTTTATCATTAAAGGCTTTCAAGGTAACTTGCAGACGGATGTCATTTACACTGATTTTAGTAAAGCATTTGATTCTGTAAACCATTCCCTTTTAGCACAAAAACTTGACCTTTTAGGGTTTCCGCCTAATCTTTTGAGATGGATTTGATGGATTTCTAGCTACCTTTGTTCTAGGTCTCAAAGAGTCCTCTTCAAAAACTCCTTCTCTTCACCT
The DNA here is from genome assembly GCF_018151105.1 of Drosophila obscura. Lineage (NCBI taxonomy): Eukaryota > Metazoa > Arthropoda > Insecta > Diptera > Drosophilidae > Drosophila > Drosophila obscura. The sequence goes on along the minus strand of NW_024542768.1, from coordinate 693,319 downwards.
GTTAAGGTTACTTCTGGAGTACCACAGGGCAGCCATTTAGGCCCCCTACTATTCACACTCTTTATTAATGATCTGCCTTCAGTATTAACAAACTCTCGAGTACTCATGTATGCGGATGATGTTAAACTTTGTGTCCAGTATAAGGACATTTCATTTCACTCTCGCTTGCAATCCGATCTCAATAACTTTCAGTCATAGTGTTGTGCAAAAATATGTTACACCTAAATGCCTCGAAATGCAAATTAATGACATTTCATCGCTCCAGCCCCCTTTTGGCTCTCTTGAGAGAATTACCTTGGTTGATAATCTTGGTGTTAAATTAGACCCAAAGTTAAAGTTTTCTGAACACTTTTCTACCATGGTAAATAAGGCCATGGGTGTGCTTGGGTTTATAAAGAGGTGGTCAAAGGAATTTGACGACCCCTATATAACGAAGACTCTCTACATCTCGCTTGTCCGTCCGATTTTAGAGTACGGCTCTTGTGTATGGTGCCCCCAGTACAAAGTACACCAGGACCGTATAGAATCAGTCCCGGTAATAGATGGTTACCTAACGCAATCGACTCCCAATAAGTGTCCCATGTCCCAGGTAAGGTGATCAGTGTGCACCGGTACCGTGGGAAAGGAATTTAGTTGAATATATTTTTAGGAAATATTTATTTATTTAATATTATTGGCGATACTTATTTTGTAAACTCCTGAGTGCAGGTCTCCTGGTCCCTTGGTATGTGCTGAGTCTTCGTTTTGGGTGTCGGCCTCTTCGCTTGGGCGTAGCTTGGGTGGGTTTCTTCTACTGTTTGTGGCGAACCATGGGGACCACGGTGCAGGCATATGCGCGGCTGCACTGGTGGGCACTACCGTTATACATACCGTTGATACCTCGGTCTTGTGCCTGCCGTCAGTCGAGCGGCGGCCAGAAACCGTGGTCAGCGTTTTGGGTGGCGCTTCTACTTGTTGGGTATGAGAGTGACTCGCGTTCCCTGGCCCGGTGGTCGTGGTGCTGGACCTACTCGTGTGGCCGCGTCTGGTTGCTTCCGAGCTTCGGGGGGCTTGTCAATTCCAACGGTAGTGGTCTGCACGTGGTGGGAGTCGCTTTCATGGGCTGCGGCCATGGAAATGCGTCGCTTACCGTGAGAATATGTGCGGTAGTGCTCCTCACCGTCAGCACTTCTTGTAGGTGGCCGATGTGTTTGAGATTCTTCAGGCTGAGTTCCCTCAAAAAGGGTAGACTCAAATGTTCTCGATGCGACGTCACGTTTACCTGTGTCATCGCGGACACCACGGCCTTTCGTTTCGAGTCTCCTAGATGGTTTACGTACTATGTCCCATTTAGCGCGATCCGGTGGGAATACGTCAGAATGGTTATTTAGGCGTCGTTAATGATGACGGTACCATGGTCCACGTGTCTGATTGCCTCTAGATGCCCTGTCAACGTTGCGCAACGTGCGACAGACCCCGCCACCAGGGCTAGGTTGTCCCTTCGAAGCCGCTAACGTTGAGGGCTTCTCTTCCACATTCTGCTAGGATGTTTCCTTCGCCGAATCCAGTATTTTCCGTTGGTGATGTACCAGGAATATAAGCAGCTTTCGGCATGTTCGTTTGGGTTGGGGAACTTTATCAAGAATGTGAGTAGGTCGATGCTCGGGAAGACGCTCACCAAGCTGATGTTGGTTAGATGCTGTGCCTCGAATTCTTGGATATCGGCGCCATCTAGTAGGGATAGGCTGATTATATGGAGAGAGAGATGCATGCCAGAGTTAGTCCGAGGTATTGTATTGATTGGTATTGATTTCCATCTGATTGGTCCCTGCCTCCACCAAATGGCCTTGCTTAAAGCGTACCTGTTCCCAGTCGTTGAAATCGGGAGTGCCGGCGATGACTTTAAGGGCCGTCCCGAGGATTTTTATGCTCCGCCTTTACCGATGGTGGATTTTCAGCGTAGCTATTAAGTTGCAGATGTGGCCTAAGTCGGTAGTAATTACTTCGGCCATCCGATTGACGACGAATATTTCGGCCGCCTGTTCTGTTTGGACCACATATTCTTCGTAAGATGTTACATTTGTCGTGTGTTGTAGGTATCCGTAAGGGCATCTTCATCCACTATGGTGATGTAATCGACGTTCGTATAGTCATGTAATTTGTGATACAAATCCAGGTGGTGTCCATATTGTATTTGCTGCGGCTTGTTGGGGATATTCGTTGGCGTTGATAGGCTGATGGCTAACTGCTGTTCTTGTAGATGTTGGTGGTATTTCGGCGGGAGCGTCGAATTAACGTTGGGTAGCTGTAGAATTGTCTTCCGATCGAATCACAAATCGAACTGATTTAGAAGAGAACTCAGATATATATAGCGGTTTCACTTTCTTGATAGGGCCAGTGCTGATATGCTCGGGTTTCGCTTTAGAGTGTTGATCGGCACTTTTTCATGTTATTGCTTGTACTTTGCCGCATTGGGTGATTGCATTTCCTTGACGTTCGATGGCACGCCTGCTGAGACTTCCGTTTTCCTATCTGCTGACCGCACGTGTGCTGAGGTTGATATTCATTTTTCTTTATTTGTCTCTTGTTGTTCTATTTTCGTGGATTTTGGTTTCGCGTTTGGTGAGTTTTCATTTCGCTGGGTGTTGAACCCGTCATTTGAGAGCGGTGGTGGTTGGTGACGTCTTCTGAGCTAGCGGCTTTTCGGTCATTGGCTGCGCGTGTGCTGCATTCTCGTCTTTCTTCGGTCGGCGTCTTTTGACCTGTGCTGCGTCTTCTAATTCGTTGACTTTGGGTGGTTTGCTACGAATGTATGAAAAAAAAGTCGCGGTTGCGAGGGTCTAGTTAAGAATTCTGGCTCGTTGATCTTTTGCTACTCAGAGTTTCCATGATACGTAGTCGCCGTCGTCGGCGGGTAGTCGGGGTACTTACTGTGTTCGGCTCGATGAGACCTTCCGTTATCAATTGGTCTTCTTGTTCGTTGATGATTCGCATCATGGCCGGGTTTTTAGGATAGTATCGTTGCTTGATAGGTCGATTATCTCTCTGGGGTCTGCGGTGCCATGGAGAGTAGCGAACTTTGGTAGCTCTTCGTCCAGAAATACTTAAATTTGTATAGCTATGTCGGGTGGCCAAGGATCCGGGGCTGGTTCTGACTCGTCGTCGATCTCGGGGTCAAAGTGTTGGTTCGGGTCTTCGTGATGGTGGTGTCGAACGCTCTGGGTGGTTCGGTTCTGCGTGGGAATTCGCTGATGTGGGCGACAATGGGTGTGGTATCGACCATGGGTACGATAATTTGGTATGCTGGGTGTAGTACTCGTGTTATACTACAGCCAGACTGGTACGTGAACAGGTGAGTCGCGATGACGCCTCTGGAATCGCAACAACTACTTGTTTGGGCGACGAATATCTCGGACATCGCTCTAAGCATGGCTCGGTGCATGGCGCTAAGGGGTTGGTTAATATCAGTCTGGCGTTGGCCGTCGGTACAACAGGACTGCGGTCGGTGTATCGTGCGGTCATCTTCCTGGTTTTCGGACCCGCGCTGAGGGGCTCTGTGGATATCAGTTCAATTATGGGCCCCGACCAGTGTGGGTCGGTTCCCTTGTTGCTGGGCTATCGATCTGTTGCTGCCGTTGTCGGTGACGATGTTGTTGTCTTGGTTCAGGGCTGATGGTCGTCTCTGAGGGTGTCTCTGTATTCACTTTCGCCTTTGAGGAGATGGTACTTACGTGCTCTGTTGCTGGTCTTGGACCTTGGCTTCTTGTGTCGAGCGCCGGGTTCCAGTGCGTTAGTGCTTGTCTCGTGTGTGAGATTTTCATAGGTTATTTGGGGGAATATGTCCCCTGTGGTTGGCCTAGGACGCGGTTGCTCCGTAGGGACCGTGGGATTCGTTTTCCCGGTTGCTTGTGGGTTGGTTCTTGGTGTTGGCTTCGGATTCGTGTTCTCCGTTGTGGGCCGGCGCTTTGCCTTTGCTAGGGCTGGGCTGGGTGTCGTGTTCTTCGTGGCGATATTGGTTGTTGTGTCCCTTGGGGTAAGTCGTGATCGTATGTTTGCTGTGGTTGGTATGGGTCTCATTTTGGCGCTGCTGGGGGCCGAAATCGTTGGGATTAGTTGCGGACGTATGACGGCTGCCGTTGGCTTCGGTTTCTGGTGTCGGGGTTCGTTGCCTTGTACGCTGTGGGTTGGAACAGTGTGGATAAATGGTGTAGGGCACGGATCTCGTAATTGTAGAAGTGTGGTACCGCACTGGATCGTTTTTCCAATGGCGCATAGGAAGTCCATGCCGACGATAACTTAATCCAACATATTTGGTAGGACCAGGTGGGGTATTTGAGCTTCTCTTTGATCCAGACTGATGCGCGCCAGTAGAATCTCTGTGATCTCTCTGAACGAGCCGTCGGCCAGGCGTATGCGGTCGAATGCATCTGACAAGTTGGTGTTGTTGTCTAGTTGTCGGGCGAGGTTTGCACTGATAAAGCTTCTAGATGCCCCAGTGTAGAGGGTGGCTTCCGTTGCGTGTCCTCCTATGGTCACCATCGCCACTATCCGGCCGTTGCTCACGTGTAGAGAGTTATTTAGTCGCGGGTTGGAGGAGGCGTCGTTCCCGGCTGATCCCGTGTCAGTTGGGGACGCATGTCGTTTCCCGACGTGTTTTGGCGGCAGCAATTTACGGTCCGTGTGCCGCGTTTGCCACATTCCCAGCAGAATAGGATGGAGGGATTATGGCAGTCGTATGCCGCATGCCCCGCTTCACCACACCGGCGACAGGCTGCGCGTGGGTTGGTGATGGGGGTCGTGATCATGCGATGGGCTACTTCGGGATTCGCCGTACTGTTTGGATTAGCTGGCGATCTCCCTGGTATGTCTGCCGACTCCCAATGGGGTCTTGGAAATGGCGTCCGGTGCGTCGGTCCTCTGCTCTGTAGCCGGCCTTGCATAACTTGGTGTGTTCCGCGGGGGTGCGAATGTGGTCGGGATGGTCCGCTCTTGGATGCTCTCGAACTCCATGGCCAGCAGTGTTAGCTGTGACATGTCTTGCAGTTCGAGGCGGCGCACGTACATCTGGTATGCTGGGAGGGCGTTGTCGTAGATCCTGTTTAGATCCTTGGCTGCGTCGTACCCGGCGTGGTGCATGAGTAGACGTATCTCGATAAGGAAATATGGTCTTCCAATTGTTGGCTGAAATTTTCCCATGAGGCGGCTGGTGCGGAAGCAACGACTGGCACGGTCGGTATGTTGATCCAGCCATCGACAACGAGACATACGAAAACAAGTACTTGCGTGCAAACACACTAGTTCACTCTATAAAACGCGCTTGTATGCCAAGGCAGAACGAGGGATGAAACAACGCCATGGGCAACCATGACGACAGCGAAAACGCATTGGGATCACAAGCATCGGGATCAGGAAACGAAAACATAGTTCAACAACAAGAGCTGTATGAGCGTTTGGCGCAGCAAGAAACCATGTTATTGAGCGCAAATTCGGCAGTAAATGGAGTGCAAAACGAATGGCCAAAAATACACATTAAGCAGTTTAATGGTGATTACAAGTAATGGCCTGCTTTCATAGCAATCAGCATTTGACAGCCATTCAAAAATTGCACTACTTGAAGACATATGTTACTGGAGAAGCAGCTGAATTGATGCGACATATTCCAATAACAGAAGCAGCGTATACTGCTGCTTGGACCTGCCTAACGGAGCGTTACAACCGACCAACTCAGATTGTAAATACTCTGCTGGACACATTTGTGAGCTTACCTTCGACATCCAAATCAGTTGTTTTAATTTTACGTTAGATGACAGATGGAGAAACGGAGATTGTACACGTATTGGATGCAGCAGGGAAAACTAATCGGGACTGCTGGATTTCATTCTGGCCGAAACCCGACGCAAATGGATTGAAGGAAGTCGGGAACTGGAATTGCCAACATAAACGATATACTTAAGTTTTTAGACCGGCGCTGGGAGGAATTTGAGGTTGGGGCACAACAAAACAAAGCCAAGCGATCTTCACACGCTATGGTATCGCTAGAAGAAGGTGCTTGTTTAAAATGTAACTCCAAGGAACACAAGATCTACAATTGTCCGAAGTATGGTGACTTATCAGGGGAGAAGACGCACATTCGTTAAAGCTAAGTCCTTGTTCTTTAACTGACTCAAGCTTGGGCACGTGTCTCGAAAGTGTGAATTACTCTCTACTACACATCGAAAGAAATGACGAGAAGCGCATCCGAAGAGGCAACCGTGGCCATCAGCCACATCGCACGTGCGCAAGTCACTCCAAGAACTGAACTCTCATACAGCGGATCACAACCTGCTACACAGCTACAAGGGTTTCGGAAAAGCGCATTGCCAACAGCTCTAGTGTTTGTTCGAAACGCAAAGAGATCGCACACTATCTGTCGGGTGCTTTTGGACAGTGCACAGTTTGCGGAAATGCCATTTTTTTGCATTAACCTTTCTGGTAAAGCTAGAAAGTCGAAACTTTGCATATTCTGCTGTTCATATAATTAGTGAGTTTCGAATTAATTTTTTGAGCGATGCGAACAGCTCGCCCAACATTAAAAATTTGCATTAAATCAAAGTTTTTAATTTTTTAAAGTAAAAAGAGTTATAATTGTTTATTATTGTTAATTAACAAATAAAATGTGTCCACTGGATAATTTTATGGCAAGACTTTGCATTACTTAGAAGAAAAATTTTTTAAAATTATTTTCATGTGTTTTCAGATGTAATTCTCTTTCTTTCACATAACTTAAATATCTTACAACTTGTTGGTATAAACTTAATCATTCTGAAAAGCTTTTAAATACAGCTATAAATTAAAATATAATTTTTTGTAAGTGTAATTTACCGTCTGGGAAATATTATCAAATGATAATGATCATGATGAAATATATACCCTATTATCCATATTAAATAATGTTTTTTGGTTGCTTTAAATGGAGCTGGTGGACCTTCAACCGTAGACAATATTTACAGCCAGAAACAATGAATATTTTGACAGGCTCAAACAACCGACTTTAAAAGGCTACCAAAAAGCCAGTAATGGGCAAAAAAATATTTTTTTTTAATTTTTATGCAGAATGGACATTTATTTAAAGCGAGTAACAATAAAATTATGATAAAACGAGAAGGAACGTGTGAGACGCTTCTGGGGACACGAATCTACTTATACCCGTACTCAGTCAGCATATACATTTTTGGACACACGATTTTTTAGAATTTTAGAACTAAAACGAGAAGGAACGTGTGAGTCGTTTCTGGGGACACTACTCTACTTATACCCGTACTCAGTCAGTATATACATATTTGAGCTTACGATTTTTTAGAATTTTAGAAAAAAAAAAATTTTACATTTTAAATTTTTTTGCTACATTTGCTATCTACATCTACATATACAATGTCTATTCTACATCTAACATGTAGATTGTACAATGTACATGTTCCATTTAGATTCTACATCTCCTCCGCTAGGGTTGCTCGCGCACTGAACGCGGCAGAGTGTGCGAGCGAGACGAAAAATGAGTTGCATGGTCGTTGTCAGGAGGGGGCAGGGGAAGCAACTGAAAATTAATTTCTTCATTCTGGCCATAATTATGATCCGATCTGATTCAGATTCGGCAATCTGGTAGATATGGTGAGTCTCTACGATACTGCGTTTTTAGGTTTATCGTATCTTTAAAATTGTGCCTGCCACAGATTTTCGTCCTTTATGGGGGTGGAAGATGGCGGGGCGAAATTTTGAAAGTGTGATATTACATGAGTCTGGAAACAAAATTTGGTTGCTCTAGCTCTTATAGTCTCTAAAGTCTAGGCGCTCATCAAGACGGACAGACGGACGGACGGACGGACAGACAGACATGGCTATATCGACTGGGCTATTGATGCTGATCAAGAATATATATACTTTATGGGGTCGGAAACGTTTCCTTCTCTGCGTTACACACATCCACTTTTACCACAAATCTAATATACCCCTTAACTCTTTTTTGAGTACGGGTATAAAAACATGTGGCTGATATTGTAATTATATAGAGAAACGAGAAGGAACGTGTGAGTCGCTTCTGGGGACGCGACTCTACTTATACCCGTACTCAGTCAGTATATAAATTTTTGAGCTTATGATTTTTAAGAATTTTAGAAAAAAAAAAAAATTTTACATTTTACATTTTTTTGCTACATATGATATTTACATCTACATATACAATGTATATTCTACATCTAACATGTAGATTTTACATGTTCCAATTAGATTCTACATCTCCTCCGCTAGGTGTTGCTCGCGCCCTGAACGCGGCAGAGTGTGCGAGCGAGAAGGAAAATGAGTTGTGTTATTGTTGTCGGGTGGGGGAGGGGAAGCAACTGAAAATTAATTTCTTCATTCTGGCTATAATTATGATCCGATCTGATTCAGATTCGGCAATCTGGTAGATATGGGCATTTTCTACGATACTGCGTTTTTAGTTTTATCGTATCTTTAAAACTGTGCCTTCCACAGATTTTCGTCCTTTGTGAGGGCGGAAGGGGGCGGGGCGAAATTTTGAAATACACTTGTAGCAGTGTGATATCACATGAGTCTGGAAACCAAATTTGGTTTCTCTAGCTCTTATAGTCTCTGAGATCCAGGCGCTCATCAAGACGGACAGACGGACAGACGGACGGACAGACGGACATGGCTATATAGACTCGGCTATTGATGCTGATCAAGAATATATATACTTTATGGGGTCGGAAACGTTTCCTTCTCTGCGTTGCACACATCCACTTTTACCACAAATCTAATATACCCCTTAACTCTTTTTTGAGTACGGGTATAAAAACGAATGTAAATCAGCCATATGCCCTAACACATTCTATCTTCATATTTTCACAAATTTGTTCTTCTAAATTTTTCCAATTTGTTTTTTTATACCCGTACTCAAAAAGAGTTAAGGGGTATATTAGATTTGTGGTAAAAGTGGATGTGTGTAACGCAGAGAAGGAAACGTTTCCGACCCCATAAAGTATATATATTCTTGATCAGCATCAATAGCCGAGTCGATATAGCCATGTCTGTCTGTCCGTCTGTCTGTCTGTCTGTCTGTCTGTCTGTCTGTCTGTCTGTCTGTCTGTCTCGATGAGCGCCTAGATCTCAGAGACTATAAGAGCTAGGGCAACCAAATTTGGTTTCCAGACTCATGTGATATCCCACTGTTACAAGTGTATTTCAAATCCGCTGCCCCCTTCCGCCCACACAAAGGACGAAAATCTGTGGAGGCACATTTTTAAAGATACGATAAAAGTCGCAGTATTAAAAATGCCCATACCACCAGACTGCTAATCTGAATCAGATCGGTTCATAATTATAGCCAAGATGACGAAATTAATTTTCAGTTGCTTCCCTGCCCCTTTCCTGACCATACAACACAACTCATTTTCCTTCTCGCTGCACTGCGCGTTCAGTGCCAGTACCCGCGAAAGATGTGATAAAGGGTACATGTATAATTTACATGTTAGATGTAGAATATAAATGTATGTAGATGTAGATAACAGATGTAGCAAAAAAATGTAAAATGTAAATTTTTTTTTTTAATGCTAAAATTCTAAAAAATCATATTCAAAAATGTAAATACTGACTGAGTACGGATAGTCGCCTTTAGAAGCGACTCACACGGTCCTTCTCGTTTTAATTTGAAATTGAAATTTAAGTTTATATTGGATATACGAAAAAAAACGAGAAGGAACGTGCGAGTCGCTTCTGGGACGCGCCTCTACTTATACCCGTACTCAGTCAGTATATAAATTTTTGAGCTTATGATTTTTTAGAATTTTAGAATTAAAAAAAAAAAATTTACATTTAACATTTTTTTGCTACGTCTGTTATCTACATCTACATATATTATGTATATTATACATCTAACATGTAGATTATACATGTACCATTTATATTCTACATCTCCTCCGCTAGGGGTTACTCTCGCACTGAACGCGGCAGAGTGTGCGAGAGAGAAAGAGAATGAGTAGCTCTCTGGCTGAAGTAGACGGGGGAAGCAACTGAAAATTAATTTCTTCATTCTGGCTATAATTATGATCCGATCTGATTCAGATTCGGCAGTCTGGTAGATATGGGCATTCTCTACGACACTGCGTTCCTGCCACAGATTTTCGTCCTTTGTTGGGGCGGAAGGGGCGGTGCGAAATATAGTCTTATAGTCTCTGAGATCCAGCCGACAAACAAGACGGTCGGACGGACGGACGGACGGACGGACAGACGGACAGACAGATATGGTTCTATCAAGAATATATATAGTTTATGGGGTCGGAAACGTTTCCTTCTCTGCGCTACACACATCCACTTTTACCACAAATCTAATATACCCTTTAACTCTTTTTTGGGTACGGGTATAAAAATGTTGGCCAAGAATAATTTTTGTTTGCGACTTTTCCCGAGTTTTTAAAGTTAAAATTTCAAAAAAAGATACCTGCTATTTAATTATGAAATTTAAATTTGAAAGCTTAATATCTTCCAGGCGTTAAGCAGTAGATACAAAAAGTCTGGGTCGGATTTATAGCTGCATTTGTCAGATTTTTAGACCTGCAATGTTCTATGCAACCCAATACAAGATACTTAAGTGATGTGAAAAACAAAAGCACTACCCCTGAAAAAAACCTTAAAAAAATACCAGATTTTAACAAATTTATTTAAAAACGAGAAGGAACGTGTGAGTCGCTTCTGGGGACGCGACTCTACTTATACCCGTACTCAGTCAGCATATACATTTTTAAGCATATAATTATTTAAAACTTAAAAAAAAAAAAATTTTACATTTTTTTGCTATAACTGTTATCTACATCTACATATACTATTTATATTATACATCTAACATGTATATTCTACATGTACCATTTAGATCCTACATCTCCTCCGCTAGGGGTTGCTCGCGCACTGAACGCGGCAGAGTGTGCGAGCGAGAAGGAAAATGAGTTGCGTTGTCGTTTGTGGTTGGTGGGGGAGGGGAAGCAACTGAAAATTAATTTCTTCATTCTGGCTATAATTATGATCCGATCTGATTCAGATTCGGCAATCTGGTAGATATGGGCATTCTCTACTATACTGCCTTTTTAGTCTTATCGTATCTTTAAAATTGTGGCTGCCACTGATTTTCGTCCTTTGTGGGGGCGGAAGGGGACGGGGCGAAATTCTGAAATACACTTGTAGCAGTGTGATATCACATGAGTGTGGAAACCAAATTTGGTTGCCCTAGCTCTTATAGTCTCTGAGATCCAGGCGCTCATCGAGACGGACAGACGGACAGACGGACGGACGGACGGACGGACGGACGGACGGACGGACGGACAGACAGACATGGCTATATCGACTCGGCTATTGATGCTGATCAAGAATATATATACTTTATGGGGTCGGAAAATTTTCCTTCTCTGCGTTACACACATCCACTTTTACCACAAATCTAATATACCCCTTAACTCTTTTTTGAGTACGGGTATAAAAACCAAACCCCGAAATCTATATGAAAGAGAAGGAACGCGTGAGTCGCTTCTGGGGACGCGACTCTACTTATACCCGTACTCTCTCAATATATACATAAAAAGAACAAAAAAGAATGAGTAGCGTCACGCTGATAGATATGGGACTTTTAAATCTTTTAAAGAATTATGGTTTTTTTCTATAGCAGATTTTTTTTTGAACAATTTTCGAACTCTGGTATTTTTTTGTAAAGCTTTTTTCAGAGGTAGCGCTCTTTTTTTCACATCACTCTTATCTGACGTCTGGTTGTAAATAAGAATCAATGCTTTATGTTTCCCAGACGGTAAGCTGAAATTACAAAGTGTTTGGGCTTAACTTCTAGCTTTTTTAAATATATTTTCAAAATAACAAAGTTCTTTACAACCAAACGTAAGATACTAGAGTTATGTGAAAAAACGAAGCGCTACCTCTGAAAAAAGCTTTAAAAAAAACAGTTTTCAAAAATTATTCAAAAAAAAAGTTCTGCCATAGAATAAAAATATCATCTAACCATTTCTAAGTCCTACATCTTTAAGAAAAAGTTGGTTTTGTTCCTTGAGGAAATATTTTGATTGGATTGGCTCTTTCGGAAGAGTCAAAACGAGCTATTTTAACTTTCCACCAGCGCAGCTTGTGCCGGGGGCTTCCGATTTAAACTTCAATGCATTGCAATGCTGACATTCGACAGACAATGAACCGATATCAACGCAGCGAAGATCTTTGTAGGCTATTACGCTGTTGCAAGCGCGTAATTTTGCAGCGCGTACATATATTGATTTATTTTTGCACCTTCCTCTTGCGTTAGATTAATAGAGACATTACGATTACTTATTTCACGACGTGTACGTCGTCCAAGGTTTGATCGTTTAATAGCAGGCATTTACAACTCAACTAGCAGACCCGCGCGCATCGCTGCTTATTAAATGCATTTAATGTTAAGGAATTCATCGAAATTAAACGATGATAATAACACTACTCAACAAAATTGAACTTTTTATTTAGGATTTAAAAATTTTTGTAGTACTTTATTTGTGTGTCATTTTTTTTTTTGTCAAGTACTCAGATGGGTCTCTTCTCCACACGACTTTAAAAGGCTACCAAAAAGCCAGTAATGGGCAAAAAAATATTTTTTTTTAATTTTTATGCAGAATGGACATTTATTTAAAGCGAGTAATAATAAAATTATGATAAAACGAGAAGGAACGTGTGAGACGCTTCTGGGGACACGAATCTACTTATACCCGTACTCAGTCAGCATATACATTTTTGGACACACGATTTTTTAGAATTTTAGAACTAAAACGAGAAGGAACGTGTGAGTCGTTTCTGGGGACACTACTCTACTTATACCCGTACTCAGTCAATATATTCATATTTGAGCTTACGATTTTTTAGAATTTTAGAAAAAAAAAAATTTTACATTTTAAATTTTTTTGCTACATTTGCTATCTACATCTACATATACAATGTCTATTCTACATCTAACATGTAGATTGTACAATGTACATGTTCCATTTAGATTCTACATCTCCTCCGCTAGGGGTTGCTCGCGCACTGAACGCGGCAGAGTGTGCGAGCGAGACGAAAAATGAGTTGCATGGTCGTTGTCAGGAGGGGGCAGGGGAAGCAACTGAAAATTAATTTCTTCATTCTGGCCATAATTATGATCCGATCTGATTCAGATTCGGCAATCTGGTAGATATGGTGAGTCTCTACGATACTGCGTTTTTAGGTTTATCGTATCTTTAAAATTGTGCCTGCCACAGATTTTCGTCCTTTATGGGGGTGGAAGATGGCGGGGCGAAATTTTGAAAGTGTGATATTACATGAGTCTGGAAACAAAATTTGGTTGCTCTAGCTCTTATAGTCTCTAAAGCAGGGCTCGGCACCCATACAGTGAAGTGCGCTTGTGTGCGTAGCTAAAACACGAAGATGCCTACGCCGAAACCGGTTTCTTGCTTTACACTGCACGAATCTATTTGTGGTTGATGCTGCAATTATTTCGTGTTGAAACTTTCAAGAAAAACAAAAGTTTAAAGCAAAATAATACAAAAAATTGAGTAAAATTATAAAAAAGAAAACGTAAATAAAATAATAATAAAATAATAACAAAACCATAACAAAATAAAACTTTTTGGACATGATCAATCCCCCTTATTAAGTTATAATCAATATGGTTTAAATTGTAATGTCTTTCAATGACATATAAATTACAGCGGTACGCAACATAATCGCAAATAGTGCATTGCGCATCGCCATCCATATTTTGGACAAAGAAAAATTTGTTTTCCCAATTCCCATCGAACATTTTTTGTCTCAGTGTATATTTCAGTAGTTGCGTAGCGTGGTCTCACATTGATGACGGCTGATCAGCAACTGATGCCATTTTCGTTCTGTATCTGGTGTGAAAACGAGACAACAAGTGCCGAAGTCGCATTGCCGAAGCCATACGAAGCGCCGCTGCTTTTTTATACTGTCGGTGTACCGGCAGCGCAGCAGCAGCGCCTTGTCCCGCACCCATGGGATAGGGCCGTGCCGAGCCCTGCTCTAAAGTCTAGGCGCTCATCAAGACGGACAGACGGACGGACGGACGGACAGACAGACATGGCTATATCGACTGGGCTATTGATGCTGATCAAGAATATATATACTTTATGGGGTCGGAAACGTTTCCTTCTCTGCGTTACACACATCCACTTTTACCACAAATCTAATATACCCCTTAACTCTTTTTTGAGTACGGGTATAAAAACATGTGGCTGATATTGTAATTATATAGAGAAACGAGAAGGAACGTGTGAGTCGCTTCTGGGGACGCGACTCTACTTATACCCGTACTCAGTCAGTATATAAATTTTTGAGCTTATGATTTTTAAGAATTTTAGAAAAAAAAAAATTTTACATTTTACATTTTTTTGCTACATATGATATCTACATCTACATATACAATGTATATTCTACATCTAACATGTAGATTTTACATGTTCCAATTAGATTCTACATCTCCTCCGCTAGGTGTTGCTCGCGCACTGAACGCGGCAGAGTGTGCGAGCGAGAAGGAAAATGAGTTGTGTTATTGTTGTCGGGTGGGGGAGGGGAAGCAACTGAAAATTAATTTCTTCATTCTGGCTATAATTATGATCCGATCTGATTCAGATTCGGCAATCTGGTAGATATGGGCATTTTCTACGATACTGCGTTTTTAGTTTTATCGTATCTTTAAAACTGTGCCTTCCACTGATTTTCGTCCTTTGTGGGGGCGGAAGGGGACGGGGCGAAATTCTGAAATACACTTGTAGCAGTGTGATATCACATGAGTGTGGAAACCAAATTTGGTTGCCCTAGCTCTTATAGTCTCTGAGATCCAGGCGCTCATCGAGACGGACAGACGGACAGACGGACGGACGGACGGACGGACGGACGGACGGACGGACAGACAGACATGGCTATATCGACTCGGCTATTGATGCTGATCAAGAATATATATACTTTATGGGGTCGGAAAATTTTCCTTCTCTGCGTTACACACATCCACTTTTACCACAAATCTAATATACCCCTTAACTCTTTTTTGAGTACGGGTATAAAAACCAAACCCCGAAATCTATATGAACGAGAAGGAACGCGTGAGTCGCTTCTGGGGACGCGACTCTACTTATACGCGTACTCTCTCAATATATACATAAAAAGAACAAAAAAGAATGAGTAGCGTCACGCTGATAGATATGGGACTTTTAAATCTTTTAAAGAATTATGGTTTTTTTCTATAGCAGAACTTTTTTTTGAAGAATTTTCGAACTCTGGTATTTTTTTGTAAAGCTTTTTTCAGAGGTAGCGCTCTTTTTTTCACATCACTCTTATCTGACGTCTGGTTGTAAATAAGAATCAATGCTTTATGTTTCCCAGACGGTAAGCTGAAATTACAAAGTGTTTGGGCTTAACTTCTAGCTTTTTTAAATATATTTTCAAAATAACAAAGTTCTTTACAACCAAACGTAAGATACTAGAGTTATGTGAAGCGCTACCTCTGAAAAAAGCTTTAAAAAAAACAGTTTTCAAAAATTATTCAAAAAAAAAGTTCTGCCATAGAATAAAAATATCATCTAACCATTTCTAAGTCCTACATCTTTAAGAAAAAGTTGGTTTTGTTCCTTGAGGAAATATTTTGATTGGATTGGCTCTTTCGGAAGAGTCAAAACGAGCTATTTTAACTTTCCACCAGCGCAGCTTGTGCCGGGGGCTTCCGATTTAAACTTCAATGCATTGCAATGCTGACATTCGACAGACAATGAACCGATATCAACGCAGCGAAGATCTTTGTAGGCTATTACGCTGTTGCAAGCGCGTAATTTTGCAGCGCGTACATATATTGATTTATTTTTGCACCTTCCTCTTGCGTTAGATTAATAGAGACATTACGATTACTTATTTCACGACGTGTACGTCGTCCAAGGTTTGATCGTTTAATAGCAGGCATTTACAACTCAACTAGCAGACCCGCGCGCATCGCTGCTTATTAAATGCATTTAATGTTAAGGAATTCATCGAAATTAAACGATGATAATAACACTACTCAACAAAATTGAACTTTTTATTTAGGATTTAAAAATTTTTGTAGTACTTTATTTGTGTGTCATTTTTTTTTTGTCAAGTACTCAGATGGGTCTCTTCTCCACACGATCAACTGAAACTGCCTGTCCGCTTCATTCACCATCACTTGGCGATACATCTTTTTTACATCGGCAGTCAGGGCGAACCTGTGCAGACGGAAGCGGAGCAGCGTTGAGTATACCTCCTCTTGAATAGTTGAACACGACGCGAAGCTTCGTGGACGTACTTTGGGGCCGAAGGACACACTGATGTGGAGTTACGTAGTGTGGAGCAGAAGGATAAGTATTGTCAGTCGGCGACATATGACCTAAGGAGAGGTACTCTTCCATGAATTCCAAGTACATTTTCTTCAACTCAGGGTCGCGGGACAATCTTCTTTCGAGCGACAAAAACCGCCGTTTCGCAATCTCGAAGGAATTGCCTAAACAATTTGGATCGGATTTAAACGGCAGCCCTACTTCAAACCGACCTGAAGGCAAGACTTGAGTAGTCTTTCTATAATGCTCCTCACATAACTTGTGTTCAGGAGTTAAAGGCTTTTTAGAAGATGGCAATTCTTCTAGTGACCAAAACTTTTATAGTGTGTTGTCGATAGACACCACTGACTCTTCTCGACAACTCAGACAGTTCCTCGCTTCCTGGGTGACAGTCACCTTTGGACTGTATCTTCCAGACACAATCCAACCGTTTTCTGCAGAGTTGAATAGTCAGGACCTTGTCTAATATGACCAACCGATAAGAGTTCGAAAAATGACTCTGCACCTATCAACATATCTATTCTTTGTGGCTTGTAGAAATATGGGTCTGCAAGAGGTAGGTTCTTCGAGATTTTCCAGTCACTCACATTAAGTGCGTGATCAGGGTGGTATCCTCAGATTGACTTCAGAATCCAGAAATCGACCGAGAAATCACTACCATTGATTCGCGCCTTCACCACCGTGTGTATCTTTTTCTTGACTTGTGAATTAGATTCTCCAATTCCAAGCAAGTTGATGCACGACTCCTCCCTACGGATCTGTAAGCGCTGTGCCAGGTCCTCAGTTATGAAGTTAGTTTGTGACCCAGAGTCAAGCAGTGCTCGGGCCAAAACGTACTCTCCATTTTTAGTTCGGACGCTTACGATCGACGTTGCCAGAATTACTCTATCCAAAGCTGTCGCATGGAGTGCATGCGAAGTGGAAGGGTTTTTTCGCATTTTTTCGCAGTAAGCCCAAAGCGGCAGCTTCTCATAATCGAGCTGTTCTTCCCATTTTTGTTTGGTCACAGGATCGACTCTGTTCAAGACGAGATGAATAAGCATTGCATTCGAGATCTTTTGGTCATCGCCTATCTACAACAAGGAACCATATATCGATGAAGTGGTATCGATTAGGTTCCTTAAGGACGATGCAGATTGCTGGGTCATTTTGGGAAGACTAAATAGGGCAGCAATATGGTTCATAAAGATCAGACATTCGTTATCATAGACCCGTTTTAAGCTAGCCATGGCTTTCTCATAATTGCTCTCGGTTACTTGGAACGCCCTTACCGTTCCCAACGCTTCACCAGAGAGGCATGAAAGCAAATGGTTAAACCTTTCGATAAATGGAATGCTTTCGGCATTGTGAACAAGAGTCTCAAATAAACTATTGAAGCTTTTGAATTCCGAATATTTTCCACTGATCTTTGGCAGAGCTAACTTGCATTGTATCTGGCTGTCTTCAAGGCATCGATAAGCGACATTATCTTTGCCTTTGTTACAATCGAGAGTTCTTCCAACTCGGCTCCAAAGTCATCGTCACTATCTATTTCTTCGATTGATTCTTGAACTTGGCTTGCCTTGGCTATAGTTGCTTTCAGTACGTCGAGTCTGCACTCGAGCTCTGTCAACTGCAGCGGAATCTCCCCAGCTTCCAGCCGGTCCGCTAGTCGGCGAATGCCTTTGACACGGGAGCTGAGCTTCTTTTTCAGCTCTTCAAGAATAGGCTTATGATCTGATTTGGGTTTCATCTTGACTCTCGATGCTTAAGTGAATCACTAATTATACCCGTACTCAAAAAAGAGTTAAGGGGTATATTAGATTTGTGGTAAAAGTGGATGTGTGTAACGCAGAGAAGGAAACGTTTCCGACCCCATAAAGTATATATATTCTTGATCAGCATCAGTAGCCGAGTCGATATAGCCATGTCTGTCCGTCTGTCCGTCTGTCTGTCTGTCTGTCTTGTAGTATATTCATGCAGTGTGTTTGGGCTAATCAATTTTAGCACCACTCTAGAGACAAATTGAAATATGACGCGGGCCCAGCGGCGGTCGCTGGCATTGCCCAAAAGCGATGCGTCTGCATTCAGACCAAGAACCTTGCGTAACAGGCATTGGGCAGCTACCGCCGCCGTCCGAAATCCGACGCCTCATATTGCATATTGACCGTGGGAGCCTTACGTAACGAAGCTTTGTTTCCCACGTCAATACACCTGCATGGGGGCAACTCGCCTTTATGATTTCTGTATAAATATAAGTTTTAAATCAATAAAGATTCATTAATAAAACGGAACTTGCCAAGCGCGTTCATATACTTATTACATGGCGATCCTGCCAGGAGCAATAAGAAGATTCCAGGAGGAATCAGAAGATTCCAGGAGACTAAGAAAATAATTTTTGTATTGGCATCAGCGGCGTTTATCGCCAGATACCAATACAAAAATAAATAAAATATACAAGGCTTGACCTTGTCACGTCCCAAAATTTTGTTTGTCAACCAACAGGCGCAGGACGTTTGAAACAAAAACAACGTCCTTGCAAATCAATGACAGGATGACAGTGGCGCAGGACGTTTGAAACAAAAACAACGTCCTTGCAAATCAATGACAGGATGACAGTGACGATCAAATAAGAGGCAGCCCCTTATGTACTAGCTAGAAGCGAAACAAAACCAACAAGCAAAATATATAAAACCAAATATTCCTCACATGACGTCTGAAGCTGAGGTTCAATTCTTAACTGGGAGTCCATCAACCCAGAGAGACCCACCAAGATAGAGGAAGTACTGGAACAGTACCCCGAGTCGGGCCCCAAGAGGCTCACAATTGAAGAATACAAGGCACGGCAGAAGAGAGCCGCACCACCACGAGAAATAACACCGCCCGGCAAAGCGGTACCAAAAGCAAAGAGAGGCGGAAAGAAGGCTCGCCTCATCAGAACTCGCCGGCTTTTAATTGAGTGCGAGAAGGCGGCAACCGGATCACCCGACGACATACAGCGTTACCGAGAGCTGCTGGACGCCACCAAACTGGCGCTTCGCGATGCGAAGAAACGGCTGCTGGCCAAACAAACCAGCACCCTAAATTAATTCTTAAATTTATATATATATATATAATATTTTTCCTTTTTATATGTATAAGTATTAAATAAAATGATAAAATAAAAATATTTCTAAAATTAAACAATTAAACAAATTAAAAAAAAAAAAAACAAATTTTAATTAAGAAAAAAAAAATATTTTTTTTAAATACTAAATATTAATAACTACAATGGGGAAAACGCAATCAAAAGTAGAAAACCCCAACGCCAATGTGGTGAACAAGATACAAATTGTTGATCACACAAATAGCATCAATGAATTGTGGTTTCTTCTGTTAATATTAGTAATCATGGCAGCAATAAATCTAATAATCAAAATTTACAACATGCATCATAGAAGCCTGAAAAAAAGGTATATGTCTCGCGCTGATGCACTAGATAAAATCTAGTTTAACTCTTGATAAAAATTCTGCAACCCAGCTACCACTCGGAATGGAATGGGAAACATTAAGACAAAAAATTAGAGACTTCAGGGTGGAATTTGATAAATCATATAAATGTCTAAATAAGACAAAGCGCATTAAGCGACAAACGCTAATTAAGCATACTGAGATCGTTGTTCACAATTACAACGAAATCAAATGCTTAATAAAAGCAGCCCACCATAACCTTTCTGAACTCCATAACGGCCAGGTCACAGATGTTCTCAAACGGCTAACAGAGTGCCTTGAGAACATTAACAAAAGACACCATTTGCATTTAGTGATACCAATCGCGCTAAATAACCCAGCAGTTTTCACACGAGAACTGCTGCAAAATAGTTCAGATAGCGACGATAGTTCAGAAGGTGAAAAACCTTCAGGTTCAAATATGCCTCAAACTATAATAGAATTTCTTAATACAGCCAGCAAACTCATCCCAGAGTTTGACGGTAGGGCAGAAAACCTACAAAGTTTTCTGGATGCCTTATCTTTGGTTAACATCATCAAAGGTGAACATGACGCCACAGCAGTGTCATTGGTAAAAACCAAACTTAAAGGTGCTGTTAGGAATTTAATTAGTACAGAATGCACACTTGTATCCATTATAAATAGACTTAAAACAAACGTAAAAGGCGAATCAATAGATTCAATAACTGCCAAAATAATGAACATCCGTCAGATGAGTAAGACCGCTAACCAGTACACAAAAGAAATTGAGCAATTAACAAAAACTCTGGAATGCGCTTTTATTTCTGACGGAATGACACATGAGCAGGCAGAAAAATATAGTACCCAGCAGGCGGTCAAAGCAATGATTCAAAACTGCACCAATGATAAGGTCAAACTTATCATGCAGGCTGGAACTTTCTTGACCATGAGCGAAGCGGTAGCAAAATCGTTACCAGTTGCACCGAAGCAACTGGACGAGTAGATACCGTAATGTACTATTCAAATAGGGGGTATCGTGGAAACAGAGGCCGTTTCCAGGGTACCCGAGGTCGCGGTAATAACCAGTTCCGCGGAAACTACAACGGTCGGTACAATAACGGTGGCTATTACCGAAACGGAAATAATCAACAAAATAATAGACGAGGAGGCCACCAAAATGTCCGCGTTGTAGATAGTACAGAAAATGCGGAAAACGCATAAACTCCCCCACAAAAATAAATAGCGCTAAAAAATCCATATTCGTGTTCAATTTACATTTCAATAGTTTTATATCAACAAAAACTTCACTAAACAATGCGGTATCAACGTTTTTGGTAGACACAGGGGCTGATATTTCAATTTTCAAAATTGGCGAAATTACAAATAATATACAAATAAATAATTCAATTACAACGAACCTCAATGGTATAGGGAAAGGAACAATTAATACGCTAGGAATAGTGAAGGCGGACTTGATATGCGGCAATATTTTAATAAAACATACTTTTCATCTTGTCAAAGATGACTTTCCAATCAATTGTACTGGAATTATTGGTTTAGACTTCATTAAAAAATATAATTGCATTCTAGATTACGAAGATAATCAAGATTGGTTAACTTTGAGACCACACGACTTTCACGAAGACATAGCCATTCCTATGCGAAATTCACAACATATAAATACAATAACAATTCCAGCTAGGTCCGAAGTTGTCCGTTTAATGAAAATATGCTCAGAACACAAAGAAGTTCTCATACCGAACCAGGAAATTCACAAAGGCATCTTCATTGCAAATACAATTACCACAAGCAAACAAGCTTTTGTCCAAATCATCAATACAACTGATAATAATTGCACAGTATCCGATGCAAATATTCAAACGGAAAACCTTGAGGATTATGAACTAATTAACAATAAAAACATAAAAATAAACAAAAATAAAGAAATTATGGAAAAACTTAATACGAATTTTCCGAAATTTATAAAAAAGGAAATGAATACCCTCTGTTCTGAATACGTTGATATATTTGCATTGGAGAGTGAACCAATAACAGTAAACAACTTTTACAAACAGGAATTAAAACTATTAAACGATGAGCCGGTTTACATAAAAAACTATCGAATACCCCATAGCCAAAAAGACGAAATAAATATTCAAATAAAGAAACTTATAAAAGATGACATAATAGAGCCCTCAGTATCAGCATACAACAGCCCATTGCTATTAGTACCAAAAAAATCACTACCAGGAAAAACTCAAAAACGATGGAGAATGGTAGTTGATTATAGGGGCATAAATAAAAAACTAATAGCCGATAAGTTCCCACTGCCCAGAATAGATGATATTTTGGACCAGTTGGGAAGATCAAAATATTTCTCCTGTTTAGATTTAACATCTGGTTTCCACCAAATTGAACTAGAGAAAAAGTCAAGAAATGTCACATCTTTTACGGCAGATAACGGAACATATAGATTCAAAAGATTGCCTTACGGCCTCAAAATAGCCCCAAACTCATTCCAAAGAATGATGACCATGGCATTTGCAGGATTATCACCTGCACAGGCATTCCTATACATGGACGACTTGGTCGTATTAGGCTGTTCCGAAGAACACATGTTAAAAAACCTTAGAGATGTGTTCACTATCTGCAGAAAATACAATCTAAAGTTGCACCCAGACAAATGTTTATTTTTTAGTCACGAAGTAACATACTTAGGCCATAAATGCACAGACAAAGGAATATTGCCAGACGACACTAAGTTCACATTAATTCAAAACTACCCAACACCAACATCAGCAGACGAAACAAAAAGGTTTGTTGCATTTTGTAACTACTATAGAAGATTTATTCCAAATTTTGCAGAACAAGCTCGTAATTTAACAAGATTAAGTAGAAAAAATACACCCTTTATATGGACGGAAGAGTGCAATACAGCTTTCAATTTTCTTAAAAATGCTCTTATAAGCCCTCAAATCTTACAATACCCAGATTTCAAAAAATCATTTTGCTTAACAACAGATGCCAGCGGTTTCGCATGTGGAGCAGTACTAAGCCAAGAGTACGATGGTAAGCAATTACCAGTTGCATATGCATCTAAGGCATTCACAAAAGGCGAATCCAATAAATCAACAATAGAAAAAGAATTAGCAGCAATTCACTGGGCTATAACATATTTCAGACCATACCTATACGGTACAAAATTCCTGGTGAAAACAGATCATCGCCCATTAACATACCTATTTTCAATGAAAAACCCGTCGTCTAAGTTAACACGAATGCGATTAGATTTGGAAGAATATGATTTTGTGGTGGAGTACATAGCAGGAAAAGAAAACTATGTAGCGGATGCGCTATCCCGCATAGAAATATCAGATTTAAAAAACTTAACTGCCAAGGCAGCCCAAATACTTAAAGTAACAACACGGTCAGAAGCCGAAAAAGTAAAAACAAAAAACACTCTTAATACGACTGGTAAAGAAAGTCTTAAGGTCCCAAAAATATATGAAGCGCTATATAAAAAAGAAGTAAAACGACATGTCGAGCTCATTCTGACCCTTCCGAATTTACTATTCAAAAAGGGAAAACGAATTTGTAGCCAATTTATAGTGAATGACCTGATTATTAACGAGAAAATTGACTTAGGACAATTCTTCAAGAGGCTTACTTTAGAAGCCGGTAATCTAGGCGTCACTAAATTACAACTGTCCTTAGAAGACAGAATATTTAAATATACCCGGGTAGAAGAATTTAAAGAAATGGGAAATAAAAACCTTACAGACATAACAATTGCGTTAACGCCAAAAACAACATACTTGCAAGACAAAAAATCGATCGATAAAATATTAAAACAATTCCACGACGACCCAATTACTGGAGGCCACCAGGGAGTCAATCGTACAATTACCAAGATTAGAGAAAAATACAACTGGAAAAACATGACAAGGGATATAAAAAAGTATATCAAACTTTGTGACAAATGTTTGAAGAACAAAACTCTCAAACACAACAAAGAAGAAATGCAATTAACTGCAACGCCAGCGAAAGCATTCGATACGGTTCAGATCGACACAATAGGACCCCTACCAAGGTCAGAAAATAATAATGAATATGCCGTCACAATCCTATGCGATTTGACTAAATATCTTATTACAATACCGATCCCCAGCAAGCATGCTAAAGTCGTAGCCAGTAGTATCTTTAATAACTTTATTCTTATTTATGGTCCTATGAGGACGCTCTTAACGGATATGGGTACAGAATATAAAAACAGCATTTTTTCCGAATTATGCCAGTTATTAAAAATTAAACATAGAACATCGACAGCCCATCACCATCAGACACTCGGTGAGTAGAACGTACACACCGAACATTCAACGAGTATGTTCGCTCATACATCTCTAGTGAAAAGAATGATTGGGACGAATGGCTAAAGTACTTTACATATTGCTACAATACAACACCATCAACAGTACATGGGTATTGCCCATTTGAACTGGTTTTTGGTAAAAAACCACAAACGTATGACTTTCTAGAAGAAGGTAAGGTTAGCCCAGTATACAACCATGAAGCATACGATAAGGAAGTAAAATATAGATTACAGATAGCTACGAATAGATCAAAATTATTATTAGAAAAAGCAAAAACCAAACAAAAAGCATATTATGACAGGAACCTAAATAGCATACAAATAAATATAGGAGATTTAGTATTAGTTAAAAATGACACAGGTCATAAACTAGATAACCAATATAGGGGCCCATATAAGGTAATAGGAATAGACGATAGGAATAACTACATATTAAAGGATAGAAATAAAACCACCAACGTAAATAAAAATAGATTAAAAGTATATAAAGAAAATAAAATATAAACAATTGGTTCTTTTCCACCATTTCATGGGCATAGAAAAAAAAAATGTAATAATAATTATATAAAATTACTTATACATACATATATACTTATTACTTATACCCTTAAACAGAATTAAAAAAAAAAACTTCATACAAATACAATGTACAATTAAAGCAATTTACACCTACACAAATATATTTAGGCACACACAAACACACTTTGTAAAAACTTGTAACACCTTAGAATAACTCCATTACTATATTACGTTATTCCTATAAAAAGGGAGGTGTAGTATATTCATGCAGTGTGTTTGGGCTAATCAATTTTAGCACCACTCTAGAGACAAATTGAAATATGACGCGGGCCCAGCGGCGGTCGCTGGCATTGCCCAAAAGCGATGCGTCTGCATTCAGACCAAGAACCTTGCGTAACAGGCATTGGGCAGCTACCGCCGCCGTCCGAAATCCGACGCCTCATATTGCATATTGACCGTGGGAGCCTTACGTAACGAAGCTTTGTTTCCCACGTCAATACACCTGCATGGGGGCAACTCGCCTTTATGATTTCTGTATAAATATAAGTTTTAAATCAATAAAGATTCATTAATAAAACGGAACTTGCCAAGCGCGTTCATATACTTATTACAGTCTGTCTGTCTGTCTCGATGAGCGCCTAGATCTCAGAGACTATAAGAGCTAGGGCAACCAAATTTGGTTTCCAGACTCATGTGATATCCCACTGTTACAAGTGTATTTCAAAATTTCGCCCCGCCCCCTTCCGCCACCACAAAGAACGAAAATCTGTGGCAGGCACATTTTTAAAGATACGATAAAACTAAAAACGCAGTATCGTAGAGAATGCCCATATCTACCAGATTGCCGAATCTGAATCAGATCGGATCATAATTATAGCCAGAATGAAGAAATTAATTTTCAGTTGCTTCCCCTCCCCCTCCCGACAACAATAACACAACTCATTTTCCTTCTCGCTCGCACACTCTGCCGCGTTCAGTGCGCGAGCAACCTCTAGCGGAGGAGATGTAGAATCTAAATGGTACATGTATAATATACATGTTAGATGTAGAATATACATAGTAAATGTAGATGTAGTAAAAAAAATTTAAAATGTAAAATGTTTTTTTTTTTTTAATTCTAAATAATTATATGCTCAAAAATGTATATGCTGACTGAGTACGGGTATAAGTAGAGTCGCGTCCCCAGAAGCGACTCACACGTTCCTTCTCGTTAATTCTAAAATTCTAAAAAATCATATGCTCAAAAATGTAAATACTGACTGAGTACGGGTATAAGTAGAGTCGCGTCTTTAGAAGCGACTCACACGTTCCTTCTCGTTTTTATACCCGTACTCAAAAAAGAGTTAAGGGGTATATTAGATTTGTGGTAAAAGTGGATGTGTGCAACGCAGAGAAGGAAACGTTTCCGACCCCATAAAGTATATATATTCTTGATCAGCATCAATAGCCGAGTCGATATAGCCATGTCCGTCTGTCCGTCCGTCCGTCCGTCTGTCCGTCTGTCCGTCTTGATGAGCGCCTAGATCTGAGAGACTATAAGAGCTAGAGAAACCAAATTTGGTTTCCAGACTCATGTGATATCACACTGCTACAAGTGTATTTCAAAATTTCGCCCCGCCCCCTTCCGCCCCCACAAAGGACGAAAATCTGTGGCAGGCACAATTTTAAAGATACGATAAAACTAAAAACGCAGTATCGTAGAGAATGCCCATATCTACCAGATTGCCGAATCTGAACTAGATCGGATCATAATTATAGCCAGAATGAAGAAATTAATTTTCTGTTGGTTCCCTCTCCTTCTCCAGCGCTACTGACGCTACTGATTCTCTTTCTCGCTCGCACACTCTGCCGCGTTCAGTGCGCGAGCAACCCCTAGCGGAGGAGATGTAGAATATAAATGGTACATGTACAATCTACATGTTAGATGTGGAATATACATTGTAGATGTAGATAACAGATGTAGCAAAAAAAATGTAAAACGTAAAATTTTTTTTTTAATTCTAAAATTCTAAAAAATTATAAGCTCAAAAATGTATATACTGACTGAGTACGGGTATAAGTAGAGTCGCGTCTCCAGAAGCGACTCACACGTTCCTTCTCGTTATACCCGTACTCAAAAAAGAGTTAAGGGGTATATTAGATTTGTGGTAAAAGTGGATGTGTGTAACGCAGAGAAGGAAAATTTTCCGACCCCATAAAGTATATATATTCTTGATCAGCATCAATAGCCGAGTCGATAGAGCCATGTCTGTCTGTCCGTCTGTCTGTCTGTCTGTCTGTCTGTCTGTCTGTCTGTCTGTCTCGATGAGCGCCTAGATCTCAGAGACTATAAGAGCTAGGGCAACCAAATTTGGTTTCCAGATTCATGTGATATCCCACTGCTACAAGTGTATTTCAAAATTTCGCCCCGCTCCCTTCCGCCTCCACAAAGGACGAAAATCTGTGGCAGGCACATTTTTAAAGATACGATAAAACTAAAAACGCATTATCGTAGAGAATGCCCATATCTACTAGACTGCCAAATTTGAATCAGATCGGATCATAATTATAGCCAGAATGAACAAATTAATTTTCAGTTGCTTCCTCTGCCCCCTCCTGCCAACGACAACACAACTCATTTTCCATCTCGCTCGCACACTCTGCCGCGTTCAGTGCGCGAGCAACCCCTAGCGGAGGAGATGTAGAATCTAAATGGTACATGTATAATCTACATGTTAGATGTAGAAGAATTCTAAAAAATCATATGCTTAAAAATGTTTATGCTGACTGAGTACGGGTATAAGTAGAGTCGCGTCCCCAGAAGCCACTCGCACGTTCCTTCTCGTTGTATTTGTATTTGGCTTTTCTCACGATAATATTATTTGCTGCGGCGCAAATTGTCGAAACAGGAAGGTGTACTCAAATTAGGTCGAAAACAATATAACCGGCGACTAGAGGATATCGCACCACTTAGCGATCGGTTTAATAAGGACCTAGGGTGTTGAAGCCAAATGAGGCGAAAAATCGATATACCCGACGGTTAAAGGGTATCGAGGCACTTGGCGATCTGTTGGCGCAGGCGTGCCAACACAAAACACATAAGAATAACAACAAACAGCAACGGTGACAAGCGAAAGCGAAAACGAAAAATTCACCGCTGCAGCTATGAACATATGCACATGTGTGTGTGTCTAATCTGTGTTGGCGTTTGTGTATGCTGGGCCTGGCTGACCGACCGATAGACACCTAATTGAATTGCGAGGCACGCTTTGACAAATTGACAGTTGGATCCTTGGCTCCAAAACTATATACCCGACGATTACAGGGTAGCGCGTCGCTTGGTGAACGGTTTGACTTAAACGCGCCAAACGAAAGAACACACCAACAACAACGACGGTCAGCAACGGTGAAGAGCAAAAGCGGTAACGAAAATTCACCGCTGTAGCTGCTATGTTGGTATGTGTGCGCTTGGCCAATGACCCAACTATATATTTGCGAAACGAAAACGAGAAAGGGGGAAAGGGGCGACAGTGATTGCAGTTATAAATTATATGTATATATGTTCTGCGTCCAAGATGGTTTGATGTATGTGAATATGTGATATATGTAATATATGTACAAATTCTACTAAATACATGCAAATCTAGCTCTACTATGTCATACGGATGTGCCAAGAATTGAAAGCGAGGTGCACTTATTTTAGCATAAGAGAGTAACTGCGAAATTTTAATGATTTTGTCTTTACTCGAGCTTTCAATTTTTTGCACAAATAGCTCTATGTATGTATATAAGATGGGATCCTGGGAATTCCACTTTCCTTGGCAGGTGGCAAACGTCTTTAGGAATGGATATCCCTCGGCGGTTGAGATCTCTGGGTATTTTTGTTGTGTATGCTTGTTAGCCGACCGGCGCGGTAGTTTTAGGTGTGATATTTTAGGGGTTGATCTGCTGCACACACACGCGACGCGGGCAGGTGTATATTATATACACTTAAACTATTCAATATGTGTTTTACATATATATTTCACCACTCGTGTCACTGTCACTTTCTGCCTTTAAGTTGTACTAATTTGCGAGTCCACCCGGGGGCGCCATGAAATTTTAGAATAGTTTTTCTAAATTTTCACCCATGTATTCGCATCTATATGAAATAATATAAACATATGAGAAGATGCCTAAACACCTTCATAAACAACGCATGAATCGTCCATACCGAAATCAACAGGAAGTCCCATGCAACCCAAAACTCGGGAATGCAATAGAACGTCGCTGAATAATACGTTATCATCTCGTTCCCACACTCCCACACATATGGCTAATTCAGAATCAGTCCCACACTGCAATAGAAGGGAGAACTCTTGTAAACAATTGAGTTCTCAAGATGAAAGCTGATACCAATCACCAGTTTCATCCAAGCCGACGCATCTCCCAAGCCTCCCACACATAGGCCAACGCATCGCTTATCAGCCGCTCTCACCAAAGCAACGCCTCTCACAACCGAAGCTTCGCCTCTCTCAGCCGAAGCCATCATCACTCAATCACGAAGACGAAATATCAGCCGAAGCCGAAAGCTTAAGGAGATAAGCTTTAAGCTTCCCAACGGAGGTCTCGAGATCAATAACTCGAGAACAAGAAGGGCAGTTCCGTTTGAGACTTTCTAACATTGAGTTGGGGAATTCATTATCGTATCCTAAGTTCTAATATAAGTTCGGTTAAATAAAATATCCTTTTTAAAAACCTACTTTTGAACTCTGGAATTCTTATTGTATATACATATATCGCGGAACTCGGACTTGGCGTGGAAAAAACCGAATCGCACTCGTAATCGATTTGAGAAGACGAAATCGTACTTATCTTTGGAACGTAGCGATGTAATCCATCGATGCTTGAAGGTTGGACTCCTCCTTATGGGAAAGGTGAAGATCCGGCTCGAAGGACCAATGTTTGTAGTAGGGTGGATGTGGTCGGGTCGGCTTAGGTAGATAAGTAGCGAGAACGACTGTTACGCTGGCATGTTAACAGCGCTGCTGCCCTGTTCGTTCTGCTGCCTGTAGTAGATTCCAGTGAAAGTACATTGTACATTTCGTAGTCCAGTTCTACGTGGATGATTTGCTCTGTTAGTACTTGTTTTATTTAGGGACTATTTTATGTTTTGCAAATATCAAGCTTTCTGCTATGTTGTTCAAGTGGTTGTCCAGTATGTCTATATTATAATTTATTCTGGCAATATACTTGTTGCCGACGAAATTTAAACCTAAAAGAGAAGCGCTTAAATTTAAACCATAACAGCCACGTAGGCGCAACGCCACCATGCATAAGCACCACCATTCGGCAACTCTAAAACAGAGAGACAATTGAGGATAAACCAGCAAAGCAAGAACACAAAGTTTTATAAAGCTCTCTCTTATTATTATTATTAAACTCACATAATAAATTGGAATGCTATATAAATTTGTCTACTCCTTATTGCTTCGAAATATTCAACACCCGTGGCTCAACATTTCTTTAAAAAACTTTTATTTACGCACAAACAACAAACAAAAACAAAACAAACAAACATTTCGCAAAATTGCGAACTACACAAACGCTCGCATTCACAATTGCCTACAGCTCAATGCCATTCATCGTAGTGTGGACCCCACGTGGAAAACCATTTCCATTTCAATCAGTATCAGGAGGAGCGTGGAACGGCCCGTTCGACCAGTGCCCATCCGACGGATAGCTCAATAGCTTTAACACTCCATCAGCCCTTATATCCGCCCGGTCGAATCATCCACATAGTGCGACATCATCCCAAGCCTGACGAGCAAAAATAGGACAGTGGTTGGAGGTAGGCACACAATAACACCACATACACACACACACACACATACACGACACATAAGAGTATTACCGAAAGTGAACGGTCGTGTTTTTAAATCCTCCAGTGAAAGTGCCAAGTTGCAGGTGAAGAACCTCCCTAAAAAACAGGGGAAGAGTAAGAAAGAGGAGTCCAAAGGGAAGGGGTACGTACAGAGCCAGGCCTACACGCCAGGAGAACATCTCCGAGCGCTTCTACCAGGCGAAAAGAGGTGCTCCATCCCAGGAGGAGGGGCGGAGGGGACACTCTACACTGTTCCACGCTCTCTCCTTTTGTTCTCCTAGCAACAACAAAAGAAATTTCCACGCGCAATTTTGCTTTCCTTTTCCTCGCCGACTCGCCAAACAGCTGACTGCGATCGATAGTGCTGGATAGTGCATAAATCTACCAGCTGGCACCCATCGGCTACGACTCCACCGTAGCAGGCAGTAGCTGTCAAGGTGCAAGAAAGTTGCAGATCACGCAAAAGCATTGCATACCCCCAGGCTGAGCGCGAGGCAATTAAGGAAGTGCATACTTCGAGGCTTAACCAGGCAGCACAGGTGGCACGTGGGAAAAGGTCACGGACCCGACCAACCTCCGATCCCCCGCTCAGGCGGTGTCCCGGTCAACGGGACGTCGGGGACCGGGGAGGGGCGGTATATCCCCCATCGTGAAGCCAAGGGGAAATCTGTGGCAAGCGCGGGAGCCACCTAGTGCAGACCAAGAAGCAGAGGAGATGGAAGCAGCAAACCCTTTCGCGGACAGCTCGCTCATCCGCTCGCCAGCATCCACGTCAACTCCAACAGCGGGACTGAGCACGGACCCGGACCCTAGGGAGACCCCTAAGAGGACGAGAGCCCGGCAAGCTCGCAGAGAACGACGCCGCCCAAGAAGAGCAAGGCCTCCCAGGAGGCAACCTGCCTTGAAAACCTCGTGGAGTTGGGGGAACTATTGCAGGAGGTGACCACCAAAATGATGGACAAGGCTTCGCGCCACATCACCATCCCCACGAGGGCGACATTTGTGCGCATGAAGGTGATTCACTCGAGCATCCTAGAGGCGAGGCGAGCAGCCGCAAAGGGCGAAGGCGGCAGGCAGGAAGGCCACAACGCCGCCACAGATCGCCGATAAGGAGCAGCACACGACGAAAGTCTGGACCAAGGAGGCCGCAGGGCAGACGGAGCCTTGGCGAAGGCTGAGCCAGCCGGCCGTGGAGGAAGCATCGGTAGCGGAGCTGGTTCCGCCACCCCCACGCCTATCGCAGCGGAAAGGCGCCCCAGCACACGGGAGGACCCGAAGAAAGCCCCAAATGGAGCCTCAAGAAGAGGACGCGACTCACAGCGCTGCTAGGAACCCCGAGAGCCCAGAGAACCCGGAAAGCGGATGGAACGTGGTAGCCAAAAAGCCGAGGTCTGCACGCCGCGCACGCCCAGACGCGATCGTGGTGCAGGCAGGCGGCAAGTCATACAGCGAGGTACTGGCCATGGTGACTGGGAGGGAGGACAAGCAGCTGTCGGACCTGGGAAGCTGCGTCAGCAAGGTACGCCGTACCATCAACGGCAATCTTCTGCTGGAGGTGGCCAAAGATAGTGCGGAGAGCGCTGAGGCCATGAAGGAGAGCATCGCGCGGGTCCTCGGCGATGTAGCATCGGTGCGTGCCATGACGGAGGATGGTAGTGCTGGAGATACGCGATCTCGACTCCCTCGCGACGGAGCGGGAGATCTGCGCCGCTATCGCGAGCCAATTTGGAATTGAGGAGGGACGAGTGAGAGTGCGGAGCCTGCGCCGCAGCTACGCAGAGTCACAGTTGGCAGTGGTCAGCTTGCCTTTCTCCTTGGGCAAAGCCGTGCGGATCGGTTGGACCGTCTGCAGGATCCGGAAGAGAGAAGGTCTCCCAAGGTGCTACCGATTCGTCCGTGCGATTGTAGGCGGCATCTGGCTATATAGCTGCTACTTGGCACCTAGTCTCTCGCTGGAAACATTCAGCCGGATACTGGATGAGCTGAGTAGCGACCTGCGAGGACGGAGCAACGTCGTGGTCGAGGGCGATTTCAACGCCTGGGCCCAGGAATGGGGGTCCTCCCGAACAAATGCCAGAGGCCGCACGGTGCTGGAGGCTTTTGCCTCTCTGGATGTAGTCCTGCTCAACGAAGGGTCCCATCAGACTTTCAACAGGGCAGGCGTGGGGTCGGTAATCGACCTAACATACGCCAGCAGCTCTCTGGCACGCCACGCCCGATGGAGGATCAGCGATGTCTATACCGCCAGCGACCACGAGGCCATCGAGTGTTCGGTAGGCATGCCACGGCGAGGGGGTGGGACTCCACCCCGGCAGAGGAAGGCGTACCGGCAGGACACCCTGAGGACGCAGTCCTTTGTAGGCGCTCTGGAGAGCTTCACGAGAGGGCGAACAGACTGGCTGCCGCAGTGGAAGGTGCCTGCGACCAGAGCATGCTTCCGAGGCGGTCGTTCAGGAAGCACCACGTCCCGGTGTTCTGGTGGAGTGAGGAGATTGCAGAACTCCACAGAACGTGCCTCCGCGCCAGAAGGCTACAGCAATGTGCCAGGGGCACTTCGCGCCTAGAACCCTGCATCGAGCGGCGCGGAAAGAGCTGAAGAACACCATCAGGTACAGCAAACGGGAGTGTTTCCTCCAAGAGAGGCTTCCTCGTACAGGCCCATCTGCCTCCTGGACACAATTAGCAAGGTCTTCAAGAAGGTGATCGCAACGAGGATGAGTGCAGCTATCGAAGCGGCTGGCGGTCTCTCCCCGAACCAATACGGCTTCAGGAAGGGAAGGTCAACGCTGGACGCCATCTCGAAGGTCGTCGGAACGGCAAAGGAGGCTGCCGCAGGAACCAGGTGGAAAGGCGGGACCAAGTCCTACTGTCTAGTGGTGACACTAGACATCAGTCGCCTCATACGTCAAGCTATGACGTGCTGTGGTGGTATTCTATTTCCCGCTCACCACACGGGTGACGGTATATATGTGTTTTTTTATTTTTTTTATTCATATATTTTAACCTTAGCGTGGCTTACACCTAGTAACAATAACAATAACAGTAAGGGGTGACGGACAGGGGGGGGTGATGGGGGTAGGGGTCGTGCGTCGAGCGGTACTGCCGCAAGGCATTGCTTCGCTGCCGCGAGGACACCTACTCCGTCCGTTCCATCCGGCTTCTCTCCAGAGACCTGAGCGTTCTCATCACGCTACAGGCGAACACCGCGGCCGCAGGAAGGCAGGAAGAAACGCCTTCAACTCGGCCGACTGGAGCCGAACGCTGGAGGCTTCAACATCCCGGGTTACCTGCTGAACATAGCCTACAGCTATTTCAGCGCCAGGGTGCTTACGATGGACACGAGTCTGGGTTCCAGGGCATACGAAGTCTCATCCGGAGTCCCGCAGGGCTCCGTCTTGGGACCCCTACTCTGGAACGCCATGTACGATGGAGTGTTGAGGCTTCCGATGCCAGCCGGTACAAGTATGGTAGGCTTCGCGGACGACGTTGCGATAGTGGTGGTCGCAAAGGAACTCGCCGCGGTGGAGAACCTCGCGAACGAGGCTATCCACTCCGTTGAGGCAGAGGCACGTTTCTGCTGGAGGAGTTTACGTCCTTGGATGTGGTGCTTGCAAACGACGGAAGGAAGCTAACGTACTTCAAGGCGGGACGTGGGTCTATTATAGATCTGACGTTCTTGAGCAGCTCACTCTGTAGGAAATCTACATGGAGAGTAAGCGAGGAGTTCACGTTTAGCGACCACCAGGCGATCCATTTTGACTGCGGAGAAAGTCGAAGGAGACAGCGTGCGAAGACGACCGTACCCAGATGGAAGGACGACCACTTGGACGTGGAAACGTTTAAGGAGTGTCTTCGCCACGCCAACTGGAGCCCAATGGGGGAAACGGCAGAAAGCCTGGCTCTGCAACTTGCAATGCGCCTAGAGAAGGCGTGCGACGCTGCAATGCCGCGAAGGAAGCCGAGCAGACGTGGAACCCCTGCTACGTAGACGAAGAGATCGGCCAGCTCAGGAAAGCATGCCTACGGTCGAGGAGATGCTACCAAAGAGCGCGGGGTCGCCCAGAGTTCGACACGTTGGGAGACGATCTCCGTGTAGCCAAGCGAGCCCTTAAGCGAGCAATAAAAAGCAGCAAGTCGTCCTGCTTTAAGCAGATATGCGAGGAGGCGGATATAAACCCTTGGGGGACGGCATACAAGGTCGTCACCAAGAAGATCAGAAGCCAGGAAACGCCGGAAGTAACGTGCCCGACGCTACTTCGTAGCATCGTGGAGGCCTTTTCCCACAGCACCCACACCAGGATGGGAGTTCTTCGCGCCAAGACCACGAACTGTGGCAGCCGATTTTCGCAGAGGAGGTGACGACAGCCATCCGGAGAGTCGGAGACAATAGGCCCAAGGACGGGATCCCCAACAAGGCCACCAGACCGGAGGTATTCGTAACACCTACAACAGATGCTTAAGGGAAAGAGTTTTTCCCAAGCAGTGGAAGGTGCAGCGCCTAATCCTTTTTGCTAAAGGAAACAAGCCCCCGGAGGAACCGTCAGGATACCGCCCAATATGCCTGCTAGATACCGTCGGTAAAGTCTTAGAGAGGATCCTGTACTCTAGACTACTAGCAGTGATCGAAGAGAAGGAAGCTCTGTCAGAGTCCCAGTATGGATTCCGGAAGGCCAGATCCACGGTCGACGCCATTAGAGCGGTCACCGACATCGCATCTAAGGCGATCGAGGGAACCCGAAGGAGTACTGCGCGGTTGTGACCCTGGACATCCGTAATGCGTTCAACTCGGTGAACTGGACCCGGATCAAGGAGACCCTCGGAAGAATAGGAATCCCCACCTACCTGCTCAGGATAATAGACAACTATCTGTCGTATAGGGTACTGAGGTACGAAACGGAGGAAGGACCGAAGCTCTACAAGGTGACAGCCGGAGTTCCAACAGGGGTCAGTTCTAGGACCTCTTCTATGGAACATAAATGTACGACGACGTCCTGAGAATCCAGCTTCCGCAGGGATGCCAGTTGATTGGCTTTGCCGACGACCTAGCGCTAGTCGTAGTGCTGGATGGAGAGTGCAGGACTGGACCTGGCCGGCCATAAAACAGAGGCCGTTCTCATCACGAGTAGGGAAAAGGTGGAGTATGCGTCTTTCCAGGTGGAAAGTGCGACTATTAAGTCGAGGACTCAATAAGGTATCTTGGCGTGATGCTGGACAACCGATTGAGCTACCGTGCCCACCTCGAGTACGTCAGCCAGAAAGCCTCCAGGATGCAGGCAGCCCTGTCGAGGATTCTCCCCAATATTGGGGGTCCGAAGGCAGGCCGGCGGCTACTCCTGTCAAGAGTAGTGGCCTCGATCCTGTTGTATGCTGCGCCGGTGTGGTCGTCAGTCCTAATCGGCAACAAGAGCTCCCGAAAGAAGGCTGTCAGTGCCCTACAGGCTCTGCGCTCTTCGGGTGGTGTCCGGATATAGGACGGTGTCGGATGATGCTGCCCTGGTCCTCGCGGGTATGATACCGGTGGACATCCTAGCGACGGAGATGACGCAGCTATACGCAGAGCGCCCGGAGTCAGGAAGAACGGCAGAGACCATCCGAGCATCGGCAAGACTGGCGTCGATAGCAACATGGCAGGCAAGGTGGAACACAGCCACTAATGGACGATGGACCCACAGGATTGTTCCAGACATCGAGCCATGGATAGGGCGGCGAATCGGAGAGGTGAGTTATCACCTGACCCAATTCCTGACAGGCCACGGAGGCTACAGGAAGTACCTGCACAGGTTTAGACACGATGACACCCCCGAGTGTCCCGAGTGCCCGCATGAGAGCGAGGATCCGGAGCATGTGATTTACCACTGCACGAGGTACCGCTGAAGAACATGGTTCGTCCCACCACCAGAGGAGCTGATGGCCTACATGACGGAGTCCGAGGAGAATTGGAAACGCGTCTACGACACCCTTATAGGCATCTGATCTGAGAAGATGCGAAAGGGAGCGACGCTTGGCGGAGAGTGCCTAAAGTAGGCAACCCATCCCCGCGAAGTAATACTTTGTGGTGATCCTGGGGCGGCAAAGCCCCAACTGATCCCGTGGTACTGGAGGGGATAATCAGCGCCCTGTTCCCGCGAGGACAACAGGTTGAGAGCTTTCCACGGCCCGAGATTGGCCTAGACGAGATCTCCGAGGTCACGGTAGAGGAGGTACGACAGGCGGGCAGACACCTTAAGCCCAAAAAGGCACCGGGCCCTGATGCGATTCACAACAGAGCGCTGAAACTGGCACTATCGCTGCTTCCGATGGAAGTTGCTGGGCTTTTTAACCAGTGTCTGCAGGAGGGCACTTTCCGCGAGAGGTGGAAAAGGCAACGGCAGCTTTTGCTGGCCAAGCCGGGCAAGCCTCCAGGAGAGGCTTCCTCGTACAGGCCCATCTGCCTCCTGGACACAATTGGCAAGGTCTTCGAGAGGGTGATCGCAACGAGGATGAGTGCAGCTATCGAAGCGGCTGGCGGTCTCTCCCCGAACCAATACGGCTTCAGGAAGGGAAGGTCAACGCTGGACGCCATCTCGAAGGTCGTCAGAACGGCAAAGGAGGCTGCCGCAGGAACCAGGTGGAAAGGCGGGACCAAGTCCTACTGTCTAGTGGTGACACTAGACATCAGTCGCCTCATACGACAAGCTATGACGTGCTGTGGTGGTATTCTATTTCCCGCTCACCACACGGGTGACGGTATATATGTGTTTTTTTATTTATTTTTATTCATATATTTTAACCTTAGCGTGGCTTACACCTAGTAACAATAACAATAACAGTAAGAGGTGACGGACAGGGGGGGGGGTGATGGGGGTAGGGGTCGTGCGTCGAGCGGTACTGCCGCAAGGCATTGCTTCGCTGCCGCGAGGACACCTACTCCGTCCGTTCCATCCGGCTTCTCTCCAGAGACCTGAGCGTTCTCATCACGCTACAGGCGAACACCGCGGCCGCAGGAAGGCAGGAAGGAACGCCTTCAACTCGGCCGACTGGAGCCGAACGCTGGAGGCCCTGAGAGGCTTCAACATCCCGGGTTACCTGCTGAACATAGCCTACAGCTATTTCAGCGCCAGGGTGCTTACGATGGACACGAGTCCAGGGCATACGAAGTCTCATCCGGAGTCCCGCAGGGCTCCGTCTTGGGACCCCTACTCTGGAACGCCATGTACGATGGAGTGTTGAGGCTTCCGATGCCAGCCGGTACAAGTATGGTAGGCTTCGCGGACGACGTTGCGATAGTGGTGGTCGCAAAGGAACTCGCCGCGGTGGAGAACCTCGCGAACGAGGCTATCCACTCCGTTGAGGCAGAGGCACGTTTCTGCTGGAGGAGTTTACGTCCTTGGATGTGGTGCTTGCAAACGACGGAAGGAAGCTAACGTACTTCAAGGCGGGACGTGGGTCTATTATAGATCTGACGTTCTTGAGCAGCTCACTCTGTAGGAAATCTACATGGAGAGTAAGCGAGGAGTTCACGTTTAGCGACCACCAGGCGATCCATTTTGACTGCGGAGAAAGTCGAAGGAGACAGCGTGCGAAGACGACCGGACCCAGATGGAAGGACGACCTCTTGGACGTGGAAACGTTTAAGGAGTGTCTTCGCCACGCCAACTGGAGCCCAATGGGGGAAACGGCAGATAGCCTGGCTCTGAAACTTGCAATGCGCCTAGAGGAGGCGTGCGACGCTGCAATGCCGCGAAGGAAGCCGAGCAGACGAGGAGCACCCTGCTACTTGTGGAACGAAGAGATCGGCCAGCTCAGGAAAGCATGCCTACGGTCGAGGAGATGCTACCAAAGAGCGCGGGGTCGCCCAGAGTTCGACACGTTGGGAGACGATCTCCGTGTAGCCAAGCGAGCCCTTAAGCGAGCAATAAAAAGCAGCAAGTCGTCCTGCTTTAAGCAGATATGCGAGGAGGCGGATATAAACCCTTGGGGGACGGCATACAAGGTCGTCACCAAGAAGATCAGAAGCCAGGAAACGCCGGAAGTAACGTGCCCGACGCTACTTCGTAGCATCGTGGAGGCACTTTTCCCACAGCACCCACACCAGGATGGGAGTTCTTCGCGCCAAGACCACGAACTGTGGCAGCCGATTTTCGCAGAGGAGGTGACGACAGCCATCCGGAGAGTCGGAGACAAGAAGGCCCCAGGACCAGACGGCATCCCCAACAAGGCCACCAGACCGGAGGTATTCGTAGACACCTACAACAGATGCTTAAGGGAAGGAGTTTTTCCCAAGCAGTGGAAGGTGCAGCGCCTAATCCTTTTGGCTAAAGGAAACAAGCCCCCGGAGGAACCGTCAGGATACCGCCCAATATGCCTGCTAGATACCGTCGGTAAAGTCTTAGAGAGGATCCTGTACTCTAGACTACTAGCAGTGATCGAAGAGAAGGAAGCTCTGTCAGAGTCCCAGTATGGATTCCGGAAGGCCAGATCCACGGTCGACGCCATTAGAGCGGTCACCGACATCGCATCTAAGGCGATCGAGGGAACCCGATGGAGATTTGGCACGAAGGAGTACTGCGCGGTTGTGACCCTGGACATCCGTAATGCGTTCAACTCGGTGAACTGGACCCGGATCAAGGAGACCCTCGGAAGAATAGGAATCCCCACCTACCTGCTCAGGATAATAGACAACTATCTGTCGTATAGGGTACTGAGGTACGAAACGGAGGAAGGACCGAAGCTCTACAAGGTGACAGCCGGAGTTCCACAGGGGTCAGTTCTAGGACCTCTTCTATGGAACATAATGTACGACGACGTCCTGAGAATCCAGCTTCCGCAGGGATGCCAGTTGATTGGCTTTGCCGACGACCTAGCGCTAGTCGTAGTGCTGGATGGAGAGTGCAGGACTGGACCTGGCCGGCCATAAAACAGAGGCCGTTCTCATCACGAGTAGGAAAAAGGTGGAGTATGCGTCTTTCCAGGTGGAAAGTGCGACTATTAAGTCGCAGGACTCAATAAGGTATCTTGGCGTGATGCTGGACAACCGATTGAGCTACCGTGCCCACCTCGAGTACGTCAGCCAGAAAGCCTCCAGGATGCAGGCAGCCCTGTCGAGGATTCTCCCCAATATTGGGGGTCCGAAGGCAGGCCGGCGGCTACTCCTGTCAAGAGTAGTGGCCTCGATCCTGTTGTATGCTGCGCCGGTGTGGTCGTCAGTCCTAATCGGCAACAAGAGTCTCCGAAAGAAGCTGTCAGTGCCCTACAGGCTCTGCGCTCTTCGGGTGGTGTCCGGATATAGGACGGTGTCGGATGATGCTGCCCTGGTCCTCGCGGGTATGATACCGGTGGACATCCTAGCGACGGAGATGACGCAGCTATACGCAGAGCGCCCGGAGTCAGGAAGAACGGCAGAGACCATCCGAGCATCGGCAAGACTGGCGTCGATAGCAACATGGCAGGCAAGGTGGAACACAGCCACTAATGGACGATGGACCCACAGGATTGTTCCAGACATCGAACATTATCACCTGACCCAATTCCTGACGGGCCACGGAGGCTACAGAAAGTACCTGCACAGGTTTAGACACGATGACACCCCCGAGTGTCCCGAGTGCCCGCATGAGAGCGAGGATCCGGAGCATGTGATTTACCACTGCACGAGGTACCGCTGAAGAACATGGTTCGTCCCACCACCAGAGGAGCTGATGGCCTACATGACGGAGTCCGAGGAGAATTGGAAACGCGTCTGCGACACCCTTATAGGCATCTGATCTGAGAAGATGCGAAAGGGAGCGACGCTTGGCGGAGAGTGCCTAAAGTAGGCAACCCATCCCCGCGAAGTAATAATGTGTGGTGAGTTTAGCTGGGAAGCCCCGGAGGCGTAGTCCAGTTCGTTGACTGGTACGGGCCAGTCACGTCTTTTAAAGATTCTCACCCACCATGGCGTATCCAAGGAAAAAAAAAAAAAAATATCCTACATACACACACACAAGTGTAAATGCCATGTATGTGTAAGAACCTTGCTGTAGTAGATCGCGCCGAATACAAGCAACGTGGGAACACACAGCAAAACCAAGTTAAAGTGCACAAGTCAATGATACGGTCTGTGGCGTCTGCAGAAAGAACCGTTTTTCAGAAGGCATCCAAAACTGGGTGCAATGCGACAAATGCAAGATTTGACTGTGTTGGTATGAACAGCACCATTGCGCAGTTGGAATGGACATGCCCCGCATGCAAGGCCCCAGCAAGTGATCAAGCTTCAACCAGCAAAGTTCCGGAAAACATCAATCCCTGGAACACCGTGCAAGTTGACCAAGTCAATTGCAATATATCAAAGCCACCTCCAGAAATAAATCTGCACAAGCTGACCGAGCAAACATACACACATACTAGCTCAAATTCCTTGATGTTGTTAATGCTGGAAGAGACACGCGAAGCTGAAAAAAGGTACATAGAGAAGAAATACATGGTGCTTGCACAGGAGCAGGGAACACAGGCTATTTAATTCCCACCAATTGGACCATGTGCCTCCCAGTTAGCCGCAAGACAAGTGCTACCACCGGATCTACCCACCTTTAACGGCAACGCGGAGGACTGGCCGATTTTCATCAGCATGCTCGAAGCTTATGAGTTGGTGCGTGATAAGCTGCTGCTGCCAGCATTAGTCCCAGAAGTGATCGATACCCTAAAAACACTGATAAAATTAGAAAAAACAACGTACACAAAGACAAATTGGAATCTCTTATAGACTTTGCAATGGCAGTACGCAACGCGTGTGCAACTATGGAGGCCTGCTAACTAAACTCACACCTAAACAACCCCTTACTGCTTCGCGAACTCGTCGATAAGTTGCCCACTTAATAAAAATTAAACTGGGCCATGCACCCACGCAGTGACGTCATCCCAGTCATCAAATTATTCAGCGATTGGATATACAAGTTAGCCGAAGCAGCATCCACTGTTATACCTGTACCAAGCTCAACGGCCAGCACCGTCAACACTCACGCACAGGTTCTCAATGGATTGGACAACAACGAAAACTCTCAGTCAGAAGACGATCAGCAACAACAAGCTAATTCGTTTCTCATATGTGTAATGTGCAAGTCCTCTGAGCACCACGCCGCCCAGTGCTAGAAATTTCAGATGTTGACCGTGGAGGAGAGGCAGCACATTATCAACGATACCAAGGCGTGCTATAGATGTCTGAAGAACCACCGCCGCAAATGTTTCTCTAAACGAGATTGTGGCGTCGATAACTGCCAATCTAAGCATTACCCACTTCTTCATAGAGGAAGTGGAAACGGAGCTAAGTTTGACACCTACGCCTTTTTGGATGAAGGCTCATCCGTCACACTTATTGATGACAGCATTATGGGAATTCTTCAGGTTTCCTCGACCTCGATCCTCTTTGCTTGCAATGGACCAAGGAAACCACTCGAATGGAGAATACATCCGCTAGAGCTCACATTAAAGTATCAGAACCGGGAAGCCACAAAATGCTGTGGCTCAATAATGTACGTTTACTCAAAAATCTCGCGCTACCAAAACAAAGCGTCGGTGTCATCAAACTGTGCAACGAATATTCCCACATCCAAGGATTGCCAATAAAATCGTACTCAAAAGCACAACCAATGCTGCTAATTGGTGCCAATAACTGGACTTTGGCAATACCCCGTAAGATTCATGAAGGACGAAGAAATGCACCCATCGCATCGAAGTGTACACTAGGATGGAGCATCCAAGGAACAATTAATCGACAAAGCGCTTAAGGAGAGTTTTAACGTAGATCCAAGCACACCACGGCAGCTCCACTCTGAAGATGGCAAAAAGGCTATGAGTATTGTCGAGGATACTTGTAAAAAGGTTAACGGCCATTATCAAGTCGGCCTGCTTTGGCGAGATAAGGAAACCATTCTGCCGAAAAACTACTCCGCTGCTTTGATGCGCCTTGAAAGTCTACGAGCTAAAATCAGAAAAGACCCAGAACTGTCGAAAAAATACGGGTCAAATTGATAATCTGATATCAAAAGGGTACGCATTTGAACTTGAGCCCAAAGACGTAGCTAACCAGATGGATCGCGTATGGTATCTACCGATCTTTATTGC
This sequence comes from Drosophila obscura, assembly GCF_018151105.1. Taxonomy (NCBI): domain Eukaryota; kingdom Metazoa; phylum Arthropoda; class Insecta; order Diptera; family Drosophilidae; genus Drosophila; species Drosophila obscura. The sequence goes on along the minus strand of NW_024542768.1, from coordinate 650,721 downwards.
TTTAAATCCGAATAAATCAAGTAAAATAAGGCTAGTCTGGGATGGAGCAGCCAAGAGCCATGGAAAATCACTTAATGATTTTATTTTAAACGGACCTGACTATCTTATTCCATTAACCGATGTTTTAATGGCATTCAGAGTCGGCAGAATAGCTGTGTGTGCATACATTGCCGAAATGTTTCATCAGATTAACATTCAAGATAGCGACATGCATGCTCACCGATTTTTATGGCTCCACAAGGATAATCAGAATCCAAAAAGATAACACCAGCCGTAAACAGTGGCGCTAGATTCCTACGAAGTAAAACGTTGCAGACTCAGCTACAAAATTCTTCAAAACTCCCGATGCATCCAGGTGGATCCAAGGCCCACAATTCCTTAGACAATCGGATGATAAATGGCCACAACATGATGTCGTTTTTTGATCAAAATAACGCCCAATCCGAATTACGTAAGCATGTTTTCATAATAACGAAACTAAAGCATTTTGATTTTGCAGTGCATTACTGTTCGGACTGGAGAGCCGTATATAGAGCCGTAGCAACCTTCATCCTATACATCCAAAGGTTGAAAGCAAAATGCGCCAGAAAATCACTGCCAAAATTCGTAAGTCCTGAAATTAAACAGTCGCAGTCAAAGGCGTTTACCTAGACGCAGTAGACATCCTACGTGTACAAGGAAGAGAAGATCGCCTGAATCCAAAAGAAAACGCCATCGAATTGCCAAAAGAGTACAGAGTCGCCTTTTTATTTGCAAAGTACTACCACGAAAAATCACTCTATGTTGCCGACGAAATTTTAACTTAAAAGAGTAGTTCTGAAATTTAAACCATAACAGCCACGTAGGCGCATACGGCAACGCCACCATGCATAAGCACCACCATTCGGCAACTCTAAAACAGAGAGACAATTGAGGATAAACCAGCGAAGCAAGAACACAAAGTTTTTTAAAGCTCTCACTTATTATTATTAAACTCACATAATAAATTGGAGTGCTATATAAATTGTTCTACCTTTTATTGCTTCGAAATATTCAACACATTGTAATTTCAGCTTACCGTCTGGGATGCTTCTTTACAACCAGACGTAAGATACTACAGTTATGTGAAAAAAAGCGCTACCTCTGAAAAAAGCTTTACAATAAAATACCAGACTTCGAAAATTCTTCAAAAAAAGTTCTGCTATAGAAAAAAAAAATTCTTTAAAAAATTTAAAAGTCCCATATCTATCAGAAAAAGTCGGTTTGGATCCTTGAGGTAAACAAAATTGTTCGATTTTGTCGAGTAGTTTTATCAGAGCAGACATAAGATCAGCTGAAGGCCATGCACGACAATTCAATGCTCCAACTACACTACTCGACAAAATTGAACTTTTTATTTAGGCTGTGAACCAAAATTACTTTTTCTGATAGCCTTTTTTTTCAACTTTTACCGATCTTTTAAAGTCAAAATTTCGAAAAAAAAATACTGCAAAAAATTATGAAATTTGAATTTAAAAGCTTAATATCTTCCAGGCTTAAGCTGCAGATACATAGTGTCTGGGTCGGATTTTAAGCTACATTTGTCAGCTTTTCAGAACTGCTCTACTGTATTGAACTGTACTATGCAACCATATATAAGATACTGAAGTTATGTGAAAAATAGAAGCACTACCTCTGAAAAAAGAACATTAAAAAAATACCAGATTTAAAAAAAATCTTAAAAAATAAATCTACACCATTGTTCGGGCCAGCGGCTACTTAAGCGTCTATCACAATATTAAATGTAGCTGTAACTAGTATAAGAGTATCGAAACCTAAGCTTATGTACGTCCCCAGCGTTCGGCATTGCTGCTGCGCTCTCCCTGTTAAAGGGCGCTCTGCACCTGCTGCGTCGGCTCTTGCATTGATCGGCCGTCGTGGCCCAAGTAGTTCTATGCTAATCTCTCGCCGCATAGGTTGCATACTGAACCCCCGCTTGTGAACATTTATCTGGCTGGGCAAAAGAGCGAGCAATTGGCTTCAGCTAGCCGCCGGTATAAATAAACATTATAACGTTTAAATCAAGGTCTTTAACTGATTTGGATAAATATAGGTGCCAAAAAAGCTTGGCATCTCAAACATTGGTGACATGCTGCAAACATGCTGCAGCTGCAGTAGCAAATGAAGAAGGAGATATAAAGAGGCGAAAGAACGGCCGCTGCCGTGAGTAATTATAATCGGTTACAATATATATATATGCAGTGGGCAATGCAAATAGAGTGGCAACAATTCAGGAGTTGACGCAAGGCATGGAATGGCGCTATGTCACCACAATGTTTGAGATGCCAAGCTTTTTTGGCACCTATATTTATCCAAATCAGTTAAAGACCTTGATTTAAACGTTATAATGTTTATTTATACCGGCGGCTAGCTGAAGCCAATTGCTCGCTCTTTTGCCCAGCCAGATAAATGTTCACAAGCGGGGGTTCAGTATGCAACCTATGCGGCGAGAGATTAGCATAGAACTACTTGGGCCACGACGGCCGATCAATGCAAGAGCCGACGCAGCAGGTGCAGAGCGCCCTTTAACAGGGAGAGCGCAGCAGCAATGCCGAACGCTGGGGACGTACATAAGCTTAGGTTTCGATACTCTTATACTAGTTACAGCTTTATTTAATATTGTGATAGACGCTTAAGTAGCCGCTGGCCCGAACATACTCCCCCCGTTGGAAGCTCGCCTTTCAACTGACTTCTCAAGGGGCAGCAAACACAGCCGAGTAACGGCCCTCCTGATGGTTCCTGAAGCCGTCTTCAAATCAGCCACGCGGCCTATTCCATCCTTGCCTTTGACGACGTCGACCACTCTAGCCAGTGGCCAACGCATTGGAGGAAGATTCTCATCCTTCACCAAGACGACATCGTTGACGCAGAGGTTTTTTGCAGGCGTACGCCACTTCGAGCGCTCTTGCAAAAGAGTCAGATACTCTTCGCGCCAACGCCTCCAGAATGTCTGCTGCAGTTGAGTGACCCGCTGCCAACCATCCAGACGGTTGTAGTTGAGCTTCGTTAGGTCAGGCTCGAGAATTGACTGATGCGGGCCTCCCAAAAGCAGATGAGCAGGCGTCAACACATCCAAGTCATCAGGATTTTCTGAAAGCGAGAGCAAAGGGCGAGAATTAAACGGGAGCGATGAGTTGCCGAGACGACCTCCAACTCGAAGTAAACCTGACGGATCGATGAACGGAGATAGCGAACTGATGGAGCTAGACTTCCTGACTTGCCCATTGCGTCTAATCTCCTTTATGTCCGACCACAAACTTGCCAGCTGAACGTGTCGAACAAGAAGATGCGTTCCTTGCTGTATGTCAGAAACCGTGAGTCCAGGATGCCTAAGACGATGAACGAATTTATGCATGTAGGCGAATGTGCGCTGCATGCCAAAGAAAGAATTAGCAAATTTGCATCCGGACGTGAGATCGGCATGTGGAGACGCGATCAGCAATACACGCTTGCGAAGCTCAATGGTCGGAGTTTCAGAAACGGCAGATACAGGCCACTCATCCTTAGAACCTAACAAAAACGAGGGGCCGTGAAACCACAGCTCTGACTGGATGAGGTAGCTGGAAAGCGAGCCTCTGGAGAGGATATCAGCGGGATTCAACAATGTGGGAACATAGCGCCATTCCATGCCTTGCGTCAACTCCTGAATTGTTGCCACTCTATTTGCATTGCCCACTGCATATATATATATTGTAACCGATTATAATTACTCACGGCAGAGGCCGTTCTTTCGCCTCTTTATATCTCCTTCTTCATTTGCTACTGCAGCTGCAGCATCTATACTGTTCTATCGCATTCTCTCTCTCTATCTATCGCTCGTGCTCGGCTCAGCAGCAGCCGAGCTTCTATCGCTTCTTTCGTTCTCTCTCTCGCTTGCATTAGGGAACGGGCAATTCGGTCCGCCTGCCCTCTACTAGTCTTTAATTGATCGTCATCATTATCGCACTCACGTTCTACTGTCTCGATCAATCACTCACTTCTCTCGCATATTGAACAGACCCTGCGTCTTCAGTTCTCGCTTTGATTTGATCAACCGGTACCCCTCGCTTTATTTCGCTACACCTACGCACCCCATATATTTCGCCTACTTAACAAATAAACTGTACACCCATAAAGTATATTGAATCGCTCGACTTCTTAATTTAATCTAAATTCAACAGCTAGTGAAAAAGCTCGCTAGCTCAACAACCATAAAAAAAAACCACAAGAAGGAACGTTTGAGTCGCTTCTGGGGCGCAACTCTAGTTGTACCCGTACTCACTCAGCATATACATTTATGTGCTTATGATTTTTTAGAATGTTAGAATTAAAAAAAAAAATTTACACCTTACATTATTTTGCTACTGTTATCTGTTATCTACAGCTACATCTACAACGTACGACGTACGACGTACGGACAGACGGACATTGTCGATTCGGCTATTGATGCTGATCAAGAATATATATACTTTATGGGGTCGGAAACGTTTCCTTCTCTGCGTTACACACATCCACTTTTACCACAAATCTAATATACCCCTTAACTCTTTTTTGAGTACGGGTATAAAAACCTTCACATACCGAATTAACAAATAAACACACAGTGCCAAAATGTAAAATAATACAAATAATACAAAACTAATAAAACAAAATAAAGCATAAAAAAAAAAAAAACCAACAAAAAGAAGATAAAGACCTGAAAAGGCACCGACAACGCTACATAGAGCGTACTTCGATGACCTGTGCGATGACCGGCACCGGCCCCGCCTGAGCCCATAGGCCCCGGACAACTGCAGCGGAGAAAAATAAGCGTGAGAGGCCTGTCGCCCCTTACGCCATCGTTGGAAACAAACTGGAGACGGATCTCCTCAACGCTGCTCCTATCGAGCAAAGGGACAAGCCAAGCCTAGAGGAGGCTCTGGAGGCTTGTCCAACCGATGGACCACGCCCACTCACAATAGCTGAGTACCGGGCACGCCACAAGCCGCAGCAGCCCAAGCAAAAGAATAAGCGGGGAGGAAAACGGATAAAACTGCTCCGGCAACGTAGGTTGGTCCAAGACCTACTACGGGCAGCAACAAACAGCGAGGACCAGGAGAAATTAAAAAACCAACTGGAGGATCTAAACAAGAATCTTTGCGATGCAAAGTAACGCAATATAGGCTGCATTTATGCCAATGCCTGCATTGCCAATAATTAAAAAAAAAAAAAAACAAAACTTCTACCCACAAGTCGATGCGTGCAAACGCTGCTTGTAAAATGCTAATATCTGTTAGGCTTTTACTAAAACATGTGGCTGTTATTGTAATTATATAGAAAAAAACGAATGTAAATCAGCCATATGCCCTAACACATTCTATCTTCATATTTTCACAAATTTGTTCTTCTAAATTTTTCCAATTTGTTTTTTTTAATTTGAAATTGAAATTTAAGTTTATATTGGATATACGAAAAAAAACGAGAAGGAACGTGCGAGTCGCTTCTGGGGACGCGACTCTACTTATACCCGTACTCAGTCAGTATATAAATTTTTGAGCTTATGATTTTTTAGAATTTTAGAATTAAACGATGTAACGAACCATGGTTCTAGCCATGGCTCGTCACAAACGGCGAAGGGTCAGCGCATCCACGCTGGCGGGAGGCAATAATATAACTGATATACACAGAGCTAGCAAACCATGGCTCTAGCCACGGTTCTCCACAAATAGCGGTGTGTCAGCATCCCGGAAATAAAATAGTCTTAAGCACACAATTAATTAAGAACTCTCGATCAACAACACCCCACCTCTTGAGACAATTGTGAAATCAGCAGCCTACAATGTCGCAATAAGCCAAGCCGACACAATTTCGCAATAAGAGATATCATTGGCGTTATTTCACAATAAGTCAAGCTAGCATAAAATTATCGACCTACCGACCCAAATTCAGATATCACCTTTCCCAACTGCAGCCCGCACCTTCCGGGATGCAGCCTCAGCAAAACCACCCTGACCCACTAACAATTGTCAACGAAGCACAAAGCTTCGACCCACTTACCGCGCTCCACAATTATTGTTATCCAATAACCTTAAGTCAGCAAGAATTAATTATTTCCGGGTCTCAGGTGCGATCGCCAGCTGCATAAAAGGGCCAAGATCGGCTGAAAGAGCAGGCAGTCCATCAGCCCGAATACAAGATACACGCAGTCCACCAGCGCACCTCACAGTCAATCACCGAACAACAAGTCTCAAATGTCAACAATTAAGTGAATGAAAGAGTAAAGAATAAAACAAAAACCACTGCATCATAATTTCTTTCCTTGCCTACTGCTTTTCAAGGCCAGCTCGAAACATGAAGTTCTCCTACAAACTACAAATTTTCTTGTAGTGGACCCTGGACAGACTGAATGCTCACCTCAGCCTGAAATAGGACCTCACAAGTGGCGCCCGAGCAGGGACTTTTTGGTGACTTTAAGGAGACTAACACCTTAATACGGAGCTTTGTGGAGTAAAGACCCACGGCCACTGAAAGAGACTAGGCTAGCAAGGATCAATAACCGTCAAGCACAAAACGCAAAATCCGGTCGCAAGCAGAAAATACCACCAACAACACGTAAGTCAGTGCTACTAACCACAGAAACACGCCATGAAAGCCCACGGAGCCGGTCAACCCGACGAATTTTGCCCGGAGGGACACCATACCAACCCAGGAGTCACCACCGGCTGGATCTACAAACTCCGGCGGGATGAGCTGGAAGTCCTGGCCGAGGAATTCGGCTTCGGAAACGACGGAACAGTCGAGGAACGAAGAAAGAGGTTCGCCGCACTAGTCGCCGGAACACTCTCGCAGGATGCCTGGGTTCGACTGGCCGACCTCGAACGGCAATACGCCAGACCAGCAGGACGCTCCAAGTCGCCCATGCCCACCATTCCTGGGCCGTCTGACCAGCGGAAAACCGACCCAAAAGCCGGGTTACAAGTCCCCACAGCGGCCGAATACAGCACACCCTGCCCACCACGCATCGTAACGCCAGCCGATCTGCCCAGACCTGCAGTTACGGAGACCAGTCGCTCGCCCACACAGAGGATCGTGCCAGCCATGGACTCTTCCATAGATGGACGACACCACAGTCACACCGCCCACATCGCGGAACAGATTCGGAAATGGGGAATCAGGTTCGACGGACAGGACGACCCACTTACATTTCTGGAACTACTCGAAGAACGTGCGCTCTCATATGGGGTGGACACAAATCAGCTACCTCGGGCCATGACAGAGTTTCTCACCGATCGGGCCAGTCGCTGGTACCGCACCAGCCAACTGCAAGGCAGCTCATGGGCATATTTCCGCAAAGAATTCTTGACTTTCTTCTTGCCGCCACGGTATTTTGAACAATTGGAAGACCAGATCCGAGCCCGCAAGCAAGCGGTAGGAGAATTGTTCAAGGATTACCTCATCGAGATACGTCTACTCATGCACCACGCCAGGTACGACGCAGCCAAGGAACTGAACAGGATCTACGATAACGCCCTGCCAGCATACCAGATGTACGTGCGGCGACACGAACTACAAAGCTTAGCACAGCTCACAATGTTGGCCACCGAGTTCGAGAGCATCCAAGAGCGGACCATCCCGACCACTTTCGCACCCCCCGGAACACTCCAAGATACGCAAGGCCGGCTTCAGAGCAGAGGAATTGCGACTCGCACCAGCCGCCATTTCTGAGTCCCCATTGGGAATCGACAGACACACCAGGGAGACCACCAGCTCATCCAAACAGTACGGCGAATCCCGAAGCAGCCCATCACATGATCACGACCCCCATCATCAACCCACGCGCAGCCTGTCGCCGGTGTGGTGAAGCGGGGCATGCGGCACACGACTGCCATAATCCCTCCATCCTATTCTGTTGGGAATGTGGCAAACGCGGCACACGGACCGTAAATTGCTGCCGCCAAAACACGTCGGGAAACGACATGCGTACGTAAGCAACGGCCGGATAGTGGCGATGGTGACCATAGGAGGACACGCAACGGAAGCCACAATCGACACCGGGGCATCCAGAAGCTTCATCAGCGCAAACCTCACCCGACAACTAGACAACAACACCAACCTGCAAAATGCATGCGTCCGCATGAGGTCAGAGAGATCTCACAAGTTCTACTGGCGCACATCAAGCTGGATCAACGAGAGGTTCAAATCCCGCTCCTGGTCCTGCCAAACATGTTGGGACAAGTCATTGTTGGCATGGACTTCCTAGGTGCCACCGAAACGACGATCCAATGCGGTTCCACGCTGCTACAGCTACGAGACCGTCACACCATGACCACTGAACCCGTGCTTACTACCATCCACGTACAAGACGCCGAACCCCGATACCAGAAACCCCAACAAATCGCAACGAACCTACGTCCACGACCTACCACAACGCCCCAATAACGCAACACAGCACTTGACACCCAAACCAATCGCAACGAATACGAAACGCCGGCCCACAACGGAGAACACGAATCCGAGGCCAACACAAGCCAACCACAACCAAGAAATCGGGAAAACAAGTCCCACGGTCACTACGGAGCAACCACGTCCTAGGCCAACCACAGGGGACACACACCCCAAACAAACCACGAGGATCTCACACACGAGACAAACACACTTGAACCCGGCGCTCGACACAGGAAGCCCAGGTCCAAGACAAGCAACAGAGCAAGCACGCAGAGAAACCGCATCGGAAGCAGGGAACGCACGGACACCCTCAAAACCGATCGCCAGCAGCGAAAAAGGACAACGGCCACCACCATCCGACAGCCCAGCCACACGGGAAACAGCCACGCTAACCCCACGCTGGACGGGGCCCATAATCGAACTGATCTCCACAGAGCCCCTCAACGAGGGCCCGGAAACCAGCACGATGCCCCCACGATGCCCAGACAGCCGTCCTGTCCGACCCACGGCCGACGCCACACCGATCCATGCGTCCGCATACGCCTGGCCGACGGCTCGGTCAGAGAGATCACCCAGATTCTACTGGCGCACATCAGACTGGATCAAAGAGAAGTTCAAATACCCCTCCGGGTCCTACCAAACATGTTGGATCAAGTTATCGTCGGCATGGACTTCCTATGCGCCATTGAAACAACGATCCAGTGCGGTACCACACTTCTACAATTACGAGATCAGTGCCACACACCACATATCCACACCGTTCCGACCAACAGAGTACAAGGCAACGAACCCCGACACCAGAAACTGAAGCCAACGGCGGCCGTCATACGTCCGCAACCTATCCCAACAATTTCGGCACCCAGCCACGCCAACAGAACACCCATACAAACCTCAGCGAACACACGACCACGACCTACCCCAATGAACAAAACGACCCAGATCGGCACGAAGAACACGACACCCAGCCCAGCCCCAGCAGAGGCAAAGCGCCAGCCCACGAACATGAAGCCGAAACCAACAACACGAAACAACAATCAAGCAAACGGGAAAACGAGTCCCACAGTCACTACGGAGCAACCACGTCCTAGGCCAACCACAGGGGACACATACCCCAAAGAAACTACGAGAATCTCACCCACGAGACAAGCACTAACGCACTGGAACCCGGCGCTCGACACAGGAAGCCCAGGTCCAAGTCCAGCAACAGAGCATGTAAGTACCCTCTCCTCCCAGGAGAAAGTGAACATAGAAACACCCTCACAGACGACAATCAGCCCTGAACCAAGACAACAACATCGACACCGACAACGGCAGCAACAGATCAACAGCCCAGCAACAAGGGAAACAGCCACGCTGGCCCCACCCTGGTCGGGGCCCATAATTGAACTGATATCCACAGAGCCCCTCAACGCGGGCCCGGAAACCAGTACGATGACCCCACGATACACCGACCGCAGCCCTGTCGTACCCACGGCCGACGCCACCCCGATCCTCGCCCACACAATGGAGTACCTTCCGCGTACCGACATGATTCTTAGCGCCATGCAACGAGCCATGCCTAGAGCAATGTCCGAGATCTTCGTCGCCCACACAAGTCGTTGCTGCGATACCAGAGGCGTCATCGCGACTCACCTGTTCACGTACCAGTCTGGCTGTAGTATAACACGGGTACTACACCCGGCATACCAAAATATAGTACCCATGGTCGACACCACACCCATCGTCGCCCACATAAGCGACTACCAACGGAGGATCGAACCGCCTAGCGCCTTCGATACAACCCTCTTACCCGAAGACCCACGCCAACCACTTGACTCCGAAGCCGCCGACCCAACAGAACATGAGCCTGAACCAGTCCCGGAGCCGTGGCCGCCAGATTTAGCCCCGCAGATCCAAGCATTTCTAGATGAGGAGCTACCAAAATTTGATGGCCTCCACGGGACGTCGGACATCGCCAAGCACACTATTGTCATGAGGGATAACCGGCCCATAAAACAGCGGTACTATCCTAAGAACCCAGCAATGATGCGAATAATTGATGAACAAGTGGACCAATTGATTTCGGAAGGCCTCATCGAGCCCTCCCGGAGCCCCCACAGCGCCCCAATTGTCCGTAAAAAGAATGGGAAATGGCGCTATGCGTGGACTACCGGCAACTCAACACGCATTCCATCCCCGACGCATACCCGCTGCCGAGGATCAACTATATTCTGGAACGGTTACAAAACGCGCGGTTCATCACCACCCTCGACCTGAAAAACGGATACTGGCAGATCCCCATGGCCGACGGAAGTAGAGAAGCAACAGCTTTCACCGTACCGGGCCGGGGCCTCTACCAATGGAAGGTTATGCCCTTTGGACTGCACTCGGCACCGGCAACATTTCAGCGGGCTCTCGACACCCTGATTGGTACAGACATGGAGCCATATGCATTCGCGTACCTAGATGACATTGTCATCGTGGGGCGAGATTTCAATGAACATCTACGCAACTTGAAAGTGGTTTTGTCCCGACTCCGGAAAGCAAACGTAAGGATAAATGCGGAAAAATGCGCGTTCTTTCAAACCCAAATCAAGTATCTCGGCCATATGATCAGCAATGAGGGAATCCACACCGACCCCGACAAAATTGCCGCCGTCAAAGAACTCCGGCCGCCCACCAACCTAAAAGAGCTTCGTCAATGCATCGGGATGGCGTCCTGGTACCGAAGATTTGTACCAAACTTCGCGACGGTCGTCCAACCGATGTCTCGCCTATCAAGAAGGACCAACCATGGGTATGGTCCGAAGTACAACAGGCTGCTTTTGACCAACTGAAGACACTTCTGACGACCGCCCCCGTCCTTGCGTGCCCTGATTTCAACGTCAAGTTCTCGCTGCAAACAGATGCGAGCAATCTAGGAGTTGGCGCAGTTCTCACCCAAGAAATCGAAGGCAAAGAACGAGTCATAGCATATGTCAGCCGACGACTGAACCAGGCGGAAGAAAACTACTCCGCTACTGACAAGGAGTGCCTAGCGGTCATTTGGGCCATTCGAAAACTACGCTGCTACCTGGAAGGGTACCGATTCGATGTAATCACCGATCATCTAGCTCTAAAATGGCTAAATACGCTTGACAGCCCATACGGTAGAGTGGCGAGATGGGCCCTCGAACTTCAGCAATACCAATATGACGTGCATTATCGAGCGGGCAAACAGAACGTAGTCGCAGATGCACTATCCAGGCAGCCATTATTAACACTCGCACGGATCGAAGAGGAGAAGACAGCCTGCCCCTGGCTCCAGCACCGGATAAAACAAGTCCAGGACGAGCCTCAGAAATACCCCGACTACACCTATGCTAACGGGGAACTATATCGACATCTGGGCCATGGCGCCGACGACGACGACCATATAGCATGGAAACTCTGCGTAGCAAAAGATCAACGAGCCAGAATACTTCACGAATGCCACGACCAACCCACAGCCGGCCACCTAGGGGTCAGGAAAACCATCACCCGAATATCCCAACGGTACTATTGGCCAGGTTTCTACCGAGACGTGAGGAAATATGTCCGTGGCTGCGTAAGCTGCCAGAAGTTCAAAGCTCAACAACGCAAGCCGGTGGGCCAGATGCTCACTCGCAAAGCCGAAGAGCCATTCGCTACACTATGCGCTGACTTCGTTGGACCACTACCTCGATCAAAGAAAGGAAACACGATGCTGCTCGTCTTCTTTGACACTTTCACGAAATGGGTCGAATTGGTACCACTCAAAAAGGCCACCACCGCTACCCTGGAACTGGCTTTCCGAGAACGAATCCTGAGCCATTTCGGCATACCCAAACGCTTTGTGTGCGACAACGGCACGCAATTCACAAGTCGATCGTTTCGGTCATTTCTACAGACAGCAGGAGTAGAACTGCAACATACCGCACCCTACTGCCCCAGGAAAATCCAACGGAACGGGCAAATCGGACGGTCAAGACCATGATTGCCCAATTCGTAGGGGATCGTCAAAATAACTGGGATGAGCTACTACCGGAAATATCCCTCGCAATAAATTCCAGCGTCTCGGAGACAACGGGATTCAGCCCAGCTTTCCTACTGCATGGAAGAGAGCCCCGTTTGCCTGGAGCCCTCTATGACGAAGTCACGACAGGCACCGGAAGCCCCCCAGAGACCGCTCTCGGCAAGGCAACCAAACTCAGCGAAGTATTCACAATAGTCAGAAATAACATCCAGAGGGCAAGCCAGGAACAAGGAAGGCATTACAACCTCCGCCACCGGCAATGGCGCCCCACTATTGGATCCCAAGTACTCCTACGACAGCACCATCTCTCCAACGCGGCCGACGAATTCGCCGCTAAGGTGGCACCGAAATGCGATGGACCATACCGATTCAAAGGTTTTGCATCACCGAACATTGTAAAACTACAGCATCCGGGCAGCCGAAAAGCGAAGGTTGCTAACATCAACGACCTGAAGGAATTCCACGAGGACAGGGATGCCACCGACGAGGCAAATACTACCACTAGCCCCCCGCAATCCCCCTAGCCCCGACTTTGGTTTCCATATATCGGCAGCTGACCAGCCAAAGCCAACGAACCTAAAGACGAGAACGCAGCACACGCGCAGCCAAGAACCAAAAACCCGCGGGCTCAGAATATGTAACCAACCCCCACTACAACGGAAGTAACGAACACCCAAAGAAATGAAAACTCAGCACATGCGCCACCAAAATCCACAGCAAGAGACAAGACAAAGAAAAAGAAATATCAACCTCAGCACACGCGCGGCCAACAGACAGACCATGGTTCCCCATGGTTCGTCACAACTAAGTAAAACCTCTTTAAATATCTCTACAAGTATAATCGCATAACTGAATACTAAGTAAAACCTCTTTAAATATCTCTACATGTATAATCGCATAACTGAACACTAAGTAAAACCTCTTTAAATATCTTTAAATGTATAACTATATAAATAAAAGCCAAGTAAGAATCTCAAATTTCCCTAAAGTTACATTCCTTTCCCACGGTACCGGTGCATATCGATCACCTCACCGGGGACATTGGACACCTATTGGGAGGCGATTGCTTAGGTAACTCTCGACTACCAAGCAAAACCCCCCACATGCGCAAGCCAGTCAGCAGTCTCCAACTCGGACATTGACTGCAGGGCAAATTATTAGGTAACCTTCTGTTACCGATCAGCCCGTCTACACAGACTATACCTCGACCATAGATATTTATGTAAGAACCCTTCCCACGGTCTGGAGTAGAAATAAGATATCTATAAGACATTCATGGAAGGCCGGCCGATCTATAAAAAGGCAGTCCACCAGCCATCGGGGGAGGCAGTCAATCAGCCATCGCGAATCAAACTACCATACGCGTCGTAGCACAATTAAAACATAACATAACCAGGTAGAATAATCATACGGAAGAAGACGGAAGAATAAAGAAAACCATTAAAAATTAAAAGAACCAAAAAGTGTTGTGATTTCTATTTCAGTTTCTGGCAAAGTTCCTTCCCGATAAAGTCCTCGTGAATTAGAAATATCTTGTAATTCAGGACCCTGCACTGAGGTATGCATCAGCCTGAAATAGGACATTACAGTGCGTTGTTTTAACGCTTGCTAGACTTCCTGCAAAGTCACGTTTTCCTCCCCCAGATCAAGATTCCAAGATGGATTGGCGCCCAGCCACCGGTAAAGATCGAACATCACGGTTTCTGCGATGCATCTCAAAAGGCGTACGGTTCCGCGATCTACGTGCGCGTCGAGTGTGACCATCATATTACGGTGCATCTGTTGTCGGCGAAAACACGAGTTGATCCCGTGAAAACCGTTTCGCTTCCCCGATTAGAGCTGTGCAGTGCAGTACTCCTTTCCGAAATGGCAACGGCTATTCTGCCAAGCATGCCGACGGTAAGCCCTCAATGTTAATTGTACTGGCTTGGTTAAACAAGCCCGTTTGCCGTTTGACCAAAATAGCTCACACTACCGGAACCAAGGATTGTGATCATGTCCGTTCCGAACACAACCCCGCTGACTTAGCCAGTAGAGGCGTAGCTCTACAGGAACTGGTAGATAACCAACTCTGGTGGCATGTGCCAGCTTGGTTGCAATCTCCACGTGATCAATGGCCGACCCAAGCCGATGCAGCTCCAATTTTGATCCTAGAGCAGAGGGCCGTCTAGGGCCATTTTGTTCCCAGCCCATCCGAAGATTTCCTGGATCGATTCACCCAGCTTGAGCGGGCTCTTCGAGTGCGGTCGTATGTTCTGCGTTTTATTCAGGGTTGCCGGAAGGTAGCAGCCGCACGCGGGGACCCACCCCCTCTCTAGCACGGAAATGAACGAAGCGGAACGAACTCTTTTCCTAGAGACTCAGCGCCGGGACTTCCCCCAAGAATTTCACTGCCTGAGTGGTAAGCGTCCCGTGCCAAGTGCGAGCTTTATTCTGAACCTGAACCCCTTTCTCGACCGTGTGTATCGTCCACAAGAAGAAGTTACAGACCCATCTGATGGGTGATCTCCCGACAGATCGAACTTCTTTCTCCAGACCGTTTACCTATACGCCGTTCCTTTTGACATAAAGAATTATACCGGGAGAGCTTGCCTGATCACTTAAGGTTCTGTGTGCGTATTCGTATATTTTTCCACAAACTCTATTCCGACCACTTCCGACCTGACCACCGAGAAATTTCTAGCCGCCTTCGCTCGTTTCGTCGCTCGACGAGGTTGTCCGCAGCATATCCATTCAGATAATGGGAAAACTTTCGTGGGAGCGGCCACTGTCCTTTCTCGGGACTTCCTCGAGGCGTTCCAGGGCTCGGTGACTGATGCATATAGCCATCCCGCCAGGAGCTCCACACATGGGGGTCTTGTGGGAAGCCGGCGTAAAGAGTTTTAAAACGCTCTTCTACAAAGCCACGTCGACCCGGAAATATACATTTGAAGAGCTTTCGACGCTTCTCGCGAAGATTGACGCATACCTAAATTCAAGGCCGCTCTCACCCATGTCCGAAAATCCGACGGAGTTGCTTGCCCTTACTCCCGGGCACTTCCTTATTGGAGCACCGTGGCGAAAAGGCTCCGAGCCGTACTGGTCAACAAATACTGTCGGAACTGCCTGGCTCACCAGCATTCCGGCAAGGACTGCCGAAGTGGGGGCCGGTGCAAGGTGTGCCACAAGAACCACCACACGATGCTCCACATGCGACCGTCCCAGCGGCCAACCAGATCGGAATCGGCTGCTACGGCTCCCGTTCCGTCTCCAGCTCCGGTGTCCCAAAACAGTCGCCGCCCCCGGCTCCCCGCAAGCCGTCCCGTCGTGGGGAATCCTGCTCCATCGGTCAACACCCTGTTCCAGCACCGAAGCATAAATTTCCTCCCGACGGCCCAGGTGATCTTGGATACGGGCGCCAAAACCACGAGACAACCGCGCTCATCGACCCATGCACGCCGGTGAGCTGCATTGACGCTTCCTTGGCCGCCGACTTCAAATTGCCCAGCACGAGCATCGGATCGGAGAAGGTAGCCACCGCTATCGTCCGCGCCAAAACCGGCGAGGTCCAATTGGACGTGGTCCTCAAGATTGAACCCCGCTTACGCGTCCGCACGCCGCTGCGACCCTTGAGTGTGACGACTCGGGCCAAGTTCGACGACATTCGCCTCGCCAATGACAACTTCCATCGCCCGGTCACCATCTCTCTCGTATTGGGAGCCGATGTTTATCAGAAGGTGATTTAGCCCGGGTTCCTTGCGGATGGATTGTGTCCTGGGCTTGTACGCAGCCATAGGACGGTACGTTGCAGTTCTGCAAGGGGTGGGATAGAATGTTTAGGGCAGCAGCGCTGTTAATGCTATTAACATCGCTCCGTTAGCTCGCGCGCTGCGTGAATGCGATCCACGGCTCTCCATCACGGGCGCTAGCCGCCGGCCGAGCTGTGCCTAAACGAGGCAGAATCAGTATCGTTTCCACCCCCGCCAAACATACAAGCTCCGCGTATATCTGTCACGATCCAACAATATACCATCGATACTTTAAAGCACCATCTGACGACTTTTATTGGGAACAATACTCTTGGGAAACCGAAGTCGACCGACCACATCCACCCTCCTACAAAACACAAATTATTCTTCAGCACTAGACTAGTAAATAGATCTAATAATAACATAAACTTGTTCGTTCGAAACTCTAAAATTTCAAACAGCAACCATTTCCCTATAGTTATTGATTTTTCGAACTTCTCTATCAAACCTAGCAATAAAATTTTAAACAAAATAGTAATCGAGGATTTCTCTAAGATTAAAATTAGCACATTAGAAAACCTAAATAATTCAACCAAAAAATAATCTCAAATAATACCATAAAATTATCTGTAAATAACATTTATATTCCTAAACGAGAAGGAACGTGTGTACCCGTACTCAGTCAGTATTTACATTTTTGAGCATTTGATTTTTTAGATCAAATCTACATTTTTTGCCACATTTCTTTTGGAGATGATGGATTTGAAATTGCATCGGAAAGTGAGTTCATGTTATCTTTTCCGATCTTATATATGTAATTGTTTAGAGTTTTGTTAGCTTTAATATATTCAAATGCGTCCGTAAAGAGTTTAGTTTTGTAATATTTTTGTCTCTTAGCATTTCTTAATCTGAAAAGTCTTTACCTCGTCTCGTCCCAGTATTTTTATATCCGTGGTAAATATTTGTGGTATATTTGTGGTAAAAGTGGATGTGTGTAACGCAGAGAAGGAAACGTTTCCGACCCCATAAAGTACATATATTCTTGATCAGCATCAATAGCCGAGTCGATATAGCCATGTCCGTCTGTCCGTCCGTCCGTCCGTCTGTCCGTCTTGATGAGCGCCTAGATCTGAGAGACTATAAGAGCTAGAGAAACCAAATTTGGTTTCCAAACTCATGTGATATCACACTGCTACAAGTGTATTTCAAAATATCGCCCCGCCCCCTTCCGCCACCACAAAGGACGAAAATCTGTGGCAGGCACATTTTTAAAGATACGATAGAACTAAACATAGCATTATAGTAGAGAATGACCATATCTACCAGACTGCCGAATCTGAATCAGATCGTATCATAATTATAGCCAGAATGAAGAAATTAATTTTTTGTTGCTACCTCTGCCACCCCCTGCCAGAGATACGCTACTCATTCTCTTTCTCGCTCTTCTCTTTTAGCCATTCGTCCCAATCATTCTTATCACTCGAGATGTACGAGCGAACATACTCGTTAAATGTTCGGTTAGTGCGTTCTACTGCGCCGAGTGTCTGATGGTGATGGGTTGTCGATGTTTTATGGACAATTTTTAATAACTTGCATAATTCGAAAAAAATTATATTTTTATACTCTGTACCCATATCCATTCTGAGCGTCCTCATAGGGCCATAGATAAGAATAAAGTTATTAAAGATACTATTGGCTACGACCTTTGCATGCTTGCTGGGTATCGGTATTGTAATAAGATAGTTAGTCAAATCGCATAGGATTGCAACGGCATATTCATTATTATTTTCCGACCTTGGCAGGGGGCATCCGCATCCGCTACATAGTTCTCCTTCCCTGCTATGTACTCTACCAAAAAATCATATTCTTCTAAATCCAATCGCATTCGTGTAAATTTTGACGAGGGGCTTTTCATTGAAAATATGTATGTTAACGATGATCGGTTTTTACCAAAAATTTGGTACCGTATAGGTATGGTCTGAAATATGTGATTGCCCAGTGAATGGCTGCTTATTCTTTTTCTATTGTTGATTTATTGATTTGATTTTGATTTTGATTTTTGATTTATTATTTATTACCCTCTATTTGAATAGTACATTACGGTATCCGTTCGTCCAGTTGCTTCAGTGCAACTGGAAACGAATTTCTACACCGCCGCTCTCATTGTCGCGAAAGTGCCAGCCTGCATGATAAGTTTAACCTTATCAATGGTGCAGTTTTGAGTCATGGCTTTGACTGCTTGCTGGGTACTATATTTCTCTTCTTGTTCATGCGTCATTCCATCTGCGATGAAGGCGCATTCTAAAGATGTTGTTAGTTGTTCGATTTCGTTTGTATATTGGTTTGCGGTCTTGTTCATTTGTCGTATGTTCATTATTTTCGCTGTTATTGCGTCTATTGATTCCCCTTTTACGCTGGTTTTAAGTCTGTTTATGATTGACGCTAGAGTGCATTCTGTACTGATTAATTTCCTTACTGTACCTTTCAGCTTGGTTTTCACTAGTGACACTTCTGTGGAGTCATGATCACCTTTGATGGTGTCAACCAAAGATAAAGCATCCAGAAAACTTTGCAAGTTTTCTGCTTTGCCATCAAACTCGGGGATGAGTTTGCTGGCTGTGTTAAGAAGCTCTATTTTGGATTGCGGCATGTTTACGAAAGTTTCTCATCTTCTGAATTATCACCGCTGTCAGAACTATTTTGCAGCAGTGTTGGATCGAACACTGCTGCGCTATTTAACGCACTTGGTATCCCTATGTGTAAATGGTGCCTTATATTAATATTTTCTAGGCATTCCGTTAAGAGCTTGAGAACATCCGTTACCTGGTGGTTTTGGATTTCTGACAGATTATGATGCGCTATTTTTATAAAACATTTGATTTCATTGTAATTTCGAACAACGACGTCAGTATGTTTAACAAGTGTATGCCTTTTGATCCGTTTGGGCATTTAGGCATTTATAGGATTTTTCAAATTCAAATTTGAATTGTTTTATTTTTGTTCTAAGAGCTTCCCATTCCATGCCGGATGGAAGTTAACTATCTGAAGATTGTAATTCAGTTTAAATTAGATTTTCTACTTTCGATTGTGTTTTCCCCATTGTTATTTATTTACTAGACCCGCGAGCTTCGCTACTTATTAAATGCATTTAATGTTTCGGAATTTATTGAAATTAAACAATGATAATCAAAAGCAAATTGCAATTGCAATTTTTCGTGAAACAATACAAAAAGGTTGATGCCAAATCTATCATAAAATGTTTTGTTCTACAAAATGCTACAGAATTAAATGAAATAGTCTTCCAAACGTACGCCCTTGACCCAAATTTAAGATTTTGAGAGAACCTTAGTTAAAGAACAGTACAATTTTATTTATGCAAGCCATGTCCTCTGGATATTTTATTTTATTTTTTTTTTTTAATGTTGATTTTCTATATGTAGGTACTAAAAGTATAGTTTAGTGTAATGTATGTGTCTGTGTTTGTTTAATCTTGATTTTAATAAATTTCATATATTTGTAATGAGAAAACAAAGTATCTGCTTAAATATACATAATTTGGGTTAAAATAATTTTATATTATTACTAGCTGATCCGGCAAACTTCGTACCGCCTAACAGTCAATGAATGTCGTGTTACTGTTTATCTGAACTAATTTAGGCTTGGATGAATGTAAAACAATGATACAAAATAATATATTTATATAGATAGAAACAGAAAAGTTTTTTATTATGATGAATGATGATGAAAACATGCATACAGAATGAGAATAAAAATAAAAAAAAATAAAAAATAATAATTAAGTACTTCAAACTCATGTCAGAAAAAAACGAGAAGGAACGTGTGAGTCGTTTCTGGGGACACGACTCTACTTATACCCGTACTCAGTCAGTATATACATTTTTGAGCATGTGATTTTTTAGAATTTTAGAAAAAAAAAAAAAATTTACATTTTACATTTTTTTGCTACATTTGTTATCTACATCTCATCTACAATGTCTATTCTACATCTAACATGTAGATTGTACATGTTCCATTTAGATTCTACATCTCCTCCGCTAGGGGTTGCTCGCGCACTGAACGCGGCAGAGTGTGCGAGGGAGAAGGAAAATGAGTTGCGTTGTCGTTTGCTGAAGGGGCGGGGGGAAACGACTCATAATTAATTTCTTCATTCTGGCTATAATTATGATCCGATCTAGTTCAGATTCGGCAATCTGGTAGATATTGGCATTCTCTACGATACTGCGTTTTTAGTTTTATCGTATCTTTAAAAATGTGCCTGCCACAGATTTTCGTCTTTTTTGGTGGCGGAAGGTGGCGGGGCGAAATTTTGATATACACTTGTGGCAGTGTGATATCACATGACTCTGGAAACCAAATTTGGTTTCTCTAGCTCTTATAGTCTCTGAGATCTAGGCGCTCATCAAGACGGACAGACGGACAGACGGACGGACGGACGGACAGACGGACATGGCTATATCGACTCGGCTTTTGATGCTGATCAAGAATATATATACTTTATGGGGTCGGAAACGTTTCCTTCTCTGCGTTGCACACATCCACTTTTACCACAAATCTAATATACCCCTTAACTCTTTTTTGAGTACGGGTATAATGATTGAAAGCTATGTTGTGCAGATTGGGAAAAAAAAATAAAACTCGGATTAATTCATTAATAGGATTTTCATTCAAGCACTTTGTGGTAAACGACATTCTTTGTTTTTTGGTCAGGCGCAAGAACTAATAAAGCGGATGGTTTGCCGACACGTGAGCATGCCACGTACAATTGACCATGAGAAAAACCATGCATTTTCTAGATTGAGGCCACAAATAGTCAAGGATTGGCCCTGTGATTTGTTGATCGTCATGGCGAAGGCAAGGCGAATCGGGAATTGAATTCGTTTAAACTCATTTTCGGGAATTAAAAATTAAATAATTAATAAATAATTTTCTAAAATTAATGTCTAAAACAAACAAATATAACAGTACCTGCACTTTGTAGACATTTTACAAAAAATAAATTTCTGAACGCACACATGATGTCTTCAGAGAAAAATAAAGTTGTGGCTTAAAGGTCTCAGCAACCAGGCCATAAGCTCAAAAAAAAAAAATAGTTGTTACACTATTTGACAGGATTGGACAACAAATGTCTGACATGTAATAAACAAATCAGCATCTATTGAAATGATTAAGTATTCATTACACATATCGAGTTTTCATTGTTTTTAAGATGTATTCTGCTATTCGGGACGGAAACAAATCCAACAAATCAAAAACCATGGCAATCGGTCCAGCCGTTCTCGAGTTATAAGTGTTGTAACAAACACGACTTTCTTTTATATATATAGATTTTATTTTTATGTTGGCGGCGAACTTCGCCTTTTGCCATAGGTTTTCTTCTTTTCTTATAGGTTTTATTATTATTATTTCATCTCTTCTTTGTCTTCCCTCGTCTGATTATGCTGTTGCAGCTTCCTGAGGGCTTGTGCTCATCCTTGTTAAGTCCTTATGCCATAGTAGGCAGAATCTGTTATATAAAATAGAGGAGAGGTGTTAACTCCATGCAGGTGACTCACCGGTCTGGACTGCAATATGACGGGTCCAATTTCGGTCAACGACGGTAGCCGTTGGCTGAATGCAGACGCATCACTTTTGGCCCACGACAGTGACCGCTGCTGGGGCCGCATCATATTGCAATCCGTTTTTAGAGTGGTTCTTAAATACACTGCATGAATACACTACACTGCCTTAGCCCAATACTTTTCCATATCTATACATCAGATTTTCATTCTATAAATGATGAAAATTGTATTCTATTTCAGTATGCAGATGACTTTTTTATACCCGTACTCAAAAAAGAGTTAAGGGGTATATTAGATTTGTGGTAAAAGTGGATGTGTGTAACGCTTGATCAGCATCAATAGCCGAGTCGATATAGCCATGTCGAATTGCCGAATCTGAATTAGATCGGATCATAATTATAGCCAGAATGAAGAAATTCATTTTCAGTTGCTTCCCCTGCCCACTCCTGCCAACGACAACGCAACTCATTTTCCTTCTCGCTCGCACAATCAAAATCCCTAATAAGGTTATTAAGCTTCGTAAACTCGGCTTTACGAAAGCAGCGGACACGTTCAGATAGCCTACCCATTCGATCCAATACAGTAGGGCCAATATCGACTGACACTTCGAATGTAGGATGGTAGGAGTCTTCAGGTATACTGAGCGGAAGGGCTCGGGTTAACAACGCTATGTTCGGATCCGAGACAAAGCACAGATCAAGCAATCGACCCAAGGAATTTTTCGCATGGTTGACTTGAGATACGGATAGGTCTAGCAAGCCGTCGATAAAGTCAGGTCGTGACATCTGCACAAGATTATTAGACTCGTTTACCGAAGACCAAACAGTACCTGGCAAATTGAAATCACCAAGAACTATCATATGGTCTTCATCTGATAGCGACCATACCGTTTTTAAAGCGGACTCGTATATTAAGATATCCGACAAAGGTGGAATATACGAACAAGTAATGAAAATGGAAAAGCCTGGGAGAATCAGTTTTACGCACAGGAATTCCAGGTCTTGTTGAACCTGGACCATGAAATGTTCCGACGTGAAGTTTGAGTCCACTGCAATAAGGACCCCACCTCCACGTCGAGACGAACGGTCATTTCTAAAAATTGTGTACCGACCTGACAAAACTTCGGAACTAAGGATGTCCGGCTTTAACCAGATCTCGGTGAACACAATAACGTGGGACGAGAATGCGAGACTCTCAAGAAAAACAGTGCTGACCTTACTACGCAAGACTCTAGCATTCTGATAGGTAACTAAAAGAGAGGAAGTTCGATTGAAAGATGAGGATAAAGATGGAGCACTGGTCTGACTACTAGGAAGAATTATGGGGGGCCAATTCTTTTTCTTAGCCCTAAACTCATTGACGACCAAATACTCCGGCCAAAACTTGGCGGAACAAATAGTGTCAAATTAAGATCGGGAGACGCTTATCTTAAAGGAAAATATCTCCCTGGCGTAAGAAAAGTTAAATTTTTCCACCTTTAAGCCGACGGCTTTTATTTTTCTTTGTATTAAAGCGGTTACATCATTGGATGTGAGGTCAGGGGCAAGCCGCGAGACAAAACTTGTCGTTTTGGTGGGACTCCCACCAGTGGTTTTGGCACCACAAGCCTAGTAACTGTGATGCCAGTATCCGGTGGTCCTGGACATCTATTAGTTGGTGGGAGCGAAACTGATGGGATAGCTATGGAGTTGGACACAGACATGTCTACCTGCATACTCTCCGAACTGACGCATTCGGCTCCCGAATCTGCATCACCAGCAGCGATCGTTGCCCTTGGAGTAGCAAACGTAATTAACTGCTGCACTAAGGGAGTGGTCGGAGTAAGTTTTTCAGATGCCGGCGGACATGAGGCAGTCGGCACTTGCAAGTCCCGCGGAGTAGACTTCTTGCTCCTCGGAGACTCAGCCAGCAGCTGTAAACTGCTGAACTGAGTGTTCATGGCCAAGAGCCGATCATACTGCTGTTTAAAGCCTATGATCAGCTCTTTGAAACCACTCCGCGTCTGCTTCATGAACGAACGCATGTCGTTTTCCACAGCACGGCATTCCTCACAACTATAATGCAGGCCGTTCTTTTGGGAAATGGCGTCTCCTACACGGCCCGAGATCCCTACACATTTTGCGTGCACTACGCTTTCGCAATGCCATCAAGGGATATTGGGCTGGTCATGGGTGATCTGCTTCTTGAAGTTTTTTTTGGCGCAGACGACAGCAAATTCCATAATGTCTTTTATTTTTTTAATTCGAGGAAAAAAAAAAGTTCAAAACAAATAGCAATCAGACCAATGTGCAGAGCAAATGCTTAAAGCAATGCTTAAAGCGAAATCGGTAGAAATAAGATGAGAGAGGAGAGTGGTTGCAGCAACAGCTTATAAGTTAGAGCATTACTGCACAGAAAATTACAAGAGCGAGAGAGAAAGAACAGTTATTGAGAGTTAGGTGATAGAGAGTGATAGACGGCCAAAGCTACGACAAAGAGCGGCAAAATATAATGAAAGGCTTACTTACGAAAAGCAACAACACAAACACACGACTAACCGACGCACAAAATTAATCAAATAAGTTGTGTTGTTCGCGTTCGACTCCCAGCGTCCCTAGCCAATTATCAAGCCATGGCCTCACCTGGCTTTATCAACCTTGCGGGGGAGTTGTAAAAGATTTGCCGGATGGAAAAAATGTGAAAAGTCATTCTGAATATACATACACCTTGAAACGAACCACGGTCTTGTATTTTTTTTCTTCCGATTTCCCACGAAATCGCCCACACAGCCCTCGTCGCCCTCTGGACTCCTCAGAAGCTTGCGTGCCCCTTCATTTTGGTCCTTCGAGCCGGGTCATTAAGCATTGAAGAGATTTGCCCCTACGATCCAGCTTGCAGCGCGGGAACTTTGAGGAACCGGACTCCCAGCTAAGTACAAGCTTCGTTCATTCTAAGACACTCCGTCCGTCATCCACATCTCCAGAATCCAAGTATATGTATGTACATACCACCTAAGTCCCATTTTCCGCCAACTCCGGCACCCCATAGATGCACTCCAACGCCTGTTCTCGCTCTTAATTGCTTAAGACACTCAGGCTGCCTACTCCGTTGGCCCTCCTGCATGCCTATCGGTCATACATATATGTATGTACAGATGTTCTGCTGCTGAGATCAGTCGCCATTCCACAGGTGTAAGTACGTACATATGTATGTACACACAATTCGTCCCAATTCGTGCTCGTTCGTTCTCTTTCGTAGTGACCAGACGTGTTTCTGTTTTGCGCTCCGCATTTTCCTTTTTTATACCCGTACTCAAAAAAGAGTTAAGGGGTATATTAGATTTGTGGTAAAAGTGGATGTGTGTAACGCAGAGAAGGAAAATTTTCCGACCCCATAAAGTATATATATTCTTGATCAGCATCAATAGCCGAGTCGATATAGCCATGTCTGTCTGTCCGTCCGTCCGTCCGTCCGTCCGTCTGTCCGTCTCGATGAGCGCCTGGATCTCAGAGACTATAAGAGCTAGGGCAACCAAATTTGGTTTCCACACTCATGTGATATCACACTGCTACAAGTGTATTTCAGAATTTCGCTCCGCCCCCTTCCGCCCCCACAAAGGACGAAAATCTGTGGCAGCCACAATTTTAAAGATACGATAAAACTAAAAACGCAGTATAGTAGAGAATGCCCATATCTACCAGATCGCCGAATCTGAATCAGATCGGATCATAATTATAGCCAGAATGAAGAAATTAATTTTCAGTTGCTTCCCCTCCCCCCTCCACCCCACAAACGACAACGCAACTAATTTTCCTTCTCGCTCGCACAATCTGCCGCGTTCAGTGCGCGAGCAACCCTAGCGGAGGAGATGTAGAATCTAAATGGTACATGTACAATCTACATGTTAGATGTAGAATAGACATTGTAGATGAGATGTAGATAACAAATGTAGCAAAAAAATGTAAAATATAAATTTTTTTTTTTAATTCTAAAATTCTAAAAAATCATGCTCAAAAATGTATATACTGACTGAGTACGGGTATAAGTAGAGTCGCGTCCCCAGAAGCGACTCACACGTTCCTTCTCGTTTTAACTTAAACAGCCGGTGTTTTTTATCTATAATTTAACTCTCTAACTAACTTACATTAAAATCATACTTTTACCGCGGGTGCATGCCTGATAATTGTGTAAAAACACAACTTATTTAATAAATTTTGTGCGTCGGTTAGTCGTGTGTTTGTGTTGTTGCTTTTCGTAAGTACGCCATCTCATTACATTTAGCCGCTCTTTGTCGTAGTTATTGCCTTCTATCACTCTCTCTATCACCTAACTCTCAATAACTGTTCTTTCGCTCTCGCTCTTGTAACTTTTTGTGCAGTAACGCTCTCACTTATAAGCTGTTGCTGCAACCACTCTCCTCTCTCTCTTTTTTTTCCGATTTCGCTTTAAGCATTGCTCTAAGCATTTGCTCTGCACAGTGGTCTGGTTGCTATTTGTTTTGAACTTTTTTTTCCCTAAGTAAAAAAAAATAAAAGACATAAATATGGAATTTTCTGTCGTCTGTGCCAAAAAAACCTGCAAGAAGCAGATCACCCATGACCAGCCCAATATCCCTTGATGGCTTTGCGAAAGCGTAGTGTACGCAAAATGTGTAGGATCTCGGGCCGTGTAGGAGACGCCATTTCCCAAACCAACGGCCTACATTATAGTTGTGAGGAATGCCGTGCTGTGGAAAATGACATGCGTTCGTTCATGAAGCAGACGCGGAGTGGCTTCAAAGAGCTGATCATAGGCTTTAAACAGCAGTATGATCGGCTCTTGGCCATGAACACTCAGTTCAGCAGTTTACAGCTGCTGGCTGAGTCTCCGAGGCGCAATAAGTCTACTCCGCGGGACTTGCAAGTGCCGACTGCCTCATGTCCGCCGGCATCTGAAAAACTTACTCCGACCACTCCCTTAGTGCAGCAGTTAATTACGTTTGCTACTCCAAGGGCAACGATCGCAGCTGGTGATGCAGATTCGGGAGCCGAATGCGTCACTTCGGAGAGTATGCAGTTAAAAATGTCTGTAGAGTCCGTGTCCATCGAGTCCACACCCAACCCCTTAACTATCCCCTCAGTTTTGCTCCCACCAACTAATAGATGTCCAGGACCACCGGATACTGGCATCACAGGTACTAGGCCTGTGGTGCCAAAACCACTGGTGGGAGTCCCACCAAAGTGACAAAGCGACTCTTTTCCTTGAGAGTCTCGCATTCTCATCCCACGTTATTGTGTTCACCGAGACCTGGTTGAAGCCGGACATCCTTAGTTCCGAAGTTTTGTCAGGTCGATACACAATTTTTAGAAATGACCGTTCGTCTTGACGTGGAGGTGGGGTCCTTATTGCAGTGGACTCAAACTTCACGTCGGAACATTTCATGGTCCAGGTTCAACAAGACCTGGAATTCCTGTGCGTAAAACTGATTCTCCCAGGCTTTTCCATTTTCATTACTTGCTCGTATATTCCACCTTCCTCGGATATCTTAATATACGAGCATCACTTGTCCGCTTTAAAAACTGTTTCTTCCTCGTATCAGATAAAGACCATATGATAGTTCTTGGTGATTTTAATTTGTCAGGTGCTGTTTGGTCTTCGGTAAACGAGTCTAATAATCTTGTGCCCATGTCACGACATGACTTTATCGACGGCTTGCTAGACCTATCCCTGTCTCAAGTCAACCATGTGAAAAATTCCTTGGGTCGATTGCTTGATCTGTGCTTTGTCTCGGATCCGACCATAGCGTTGTTAACCCGAGCCCTTCCGCTCAGTATACCTGAAGACTCCTACCATCCTACATTCAAAGTGTCAGTCGATATTGGCCCTACTGTATTGGATCGAATGGGTAGGCTATCTGAACGTGTCCGCTGCTTTCGTAAAGCCGATTTTACGAAGCTTAATAACCTTATTAGGGATTTGGATTGGTCCGCTCTGTACTTGTGCACTGACGTTATGAAAGGCACACACATTTTTTACAATGTACTTGACACATTTTTTGATTCTTGTGTCCCACTTTCTTTTCCGGTTAGATCTGAAAAGCCTCCATGGTTTACCAAAGAGTTATCTAGTCTAAAAAATTTAAAATCAAGACTTTATAAAGAATTTCGAGAAGTTGGTTCTCCCTCTTCTCTTTCTCTTTATGTAATAGCTCGTTTAAATTTCTCCGTTCTTAACGCTCAATGCTATAAAAACTACATATCTCGATGCAGGATACAATTTTCACAAGACCCTAAACAATTTTACAGCTTCGTAAATAGTAAGCATAGAACGTCCGCACATCCATCCTCGTTATCTTTTCTCAATATGTCAGCAAACAATGATCAGGCAATTGCCGATCTTTTTGCAAAATTTTTCCAAACAACCTATTCTCATGAAAGCTACTCTGGTCAGCCGTATCCATACAGTTTACCAAGGTCGAATGGCATCTTCAGCCCTTTGTTAAATGAAAGCTCACAGCTTCATGATCTTCGACTAGTTAAGCCGGTGTTTTCACCAGGTCCCGACGGAGTTGCCGGCTGTGTACTTAGGTACTGTGCCGACGCTCTGTGTGGACCCTTGTTTAAACTATTCACCCTATCCATTAACTCTTCATGCTTCCCCCCCATCTGGAAGGAATCTTTTAATATTCCGCTCCATAAGAAAGGTAGCAAGTCTGATGCAAATAATTATAGAGGTATATCTAAGTTATCCGCTATTCCTAAAATGTTTGAAAAAATTTTAGCTCCGCACTTGCAACATCTCTGCAAATCACTTATATCTCCGTCCCAGCACGGATTTATAAGGCGACGATCAACAACCACAAATTTATTAGAGTTTACCTCTTTTATCATTAAAGGCTTTCAAGGTAACTTGCAGACGGATGTCATTTACACTGATTTTAGTAAAGCATTTGATTCTGTAAACCATTCCCTTTTAGCACAAAAACTTGACCTTTTAGGGTTTCCGCCTAATCTTTTGAGATGGATTTCTAGCTACCTTTATTCTAGGTCTCAAAGAGTCCTCTTCAAAAACTCCTTCTCTTCACCTGTTAAGGTTACTTCTGGAGTACCACAGGGCAGCCATCTAGGCCCCCTACTATTCACACTCTTTATTAATGATCTGCCTTCAGTTTTAACAAACTCTCGAGTATTCATGTATGCGGATGATATTAAACTTTGTGTCCAGTATAAGGACATTTCATTTCACTCTCGCTTGCAATCCGATCTCAATAACTTTCAGTCATAGTGTTGTGCAAATATGTTACACCTCAATGCCTCTAAATGCAAAGTAATGACATTTCATCGCTCAAGCCCCCTATTGGCTCCTTATAGCCTCTGCGGTGGTTCTCTTGAGAGAATTACCTTGGTTGATGATCTTGGTGTTAAATTAGACCCAAAGTTAAAGTTTTCTGAACATATTTCTACCATGGTAAATAAGGCCATGGGTGTGCTTGGGTTTATAAAGAGGTGGTCAAAGGAATTTGACGACCCCTATATAACGAAGACTCTCTACATCTCGCTTGTTCGTCCGATTTTAGACTTGTGTATGGTGCCCCCAGTACAAAGTACACCAGGACCGTATAGAATCAGTCCAGAAAAACGTTTTACTTTTTGCTCTGCGTGGCCTTAACAGGGATGCAGCTGTGAGACTGCCTTCTTACCCTCGTAGATTGCTTTTAATAAACCTTCCAACCTTAGTTAGTCGTAGAAAAATGCTTGGCGTGATTTTTATGCACAACCTGATCAATGGTGACGTAGATAGCCCTGACTTGTTGAGCCGCATAAACTTTACGATTCCTATTAGATCTACTAGAAACTTCATTCCTTTGTTCCTTCCGCTTTGTAGATCGAATTATTCCTTGCACGAACCATTTAGGGTACTTTGCTCGGACTTCAATTCCCTCTACCACATAATATGTTATAGTCGGCTTTTGATTGGGACGATAATTGCAAGGGTTGGAGAGCAGGAATGACAGCGGCATCTGGTGTGGATCCTGAGAGTTAGGAACAGGGATGCGTGGGAGGAAAGAAAACGTGACCAAGAAGGTTAGGATTGAGGAAGGGCAGTTTCCGGGAGAGATCAAAGCGGGTCACATGTGCCTAGAAAAAAAAAGAATAGAAAATAAATTAGAAACAAATCCAAGAAGACAGTTACGGTGGCAAGAAAATCACTACGGCGACAATACCTTCAGGAGATAACGTCATCAGCGGAACCAAAACACGGTCCCGAAAATTGAAGCAAGTGAGACGACGACGGCGCAGGAAGGAGGAGACGGCGGCGGTGGACACGGGAGACCCCAGGCGGAGAGCAGACAACAGTGACAGCGCCGGTACTGGCCAGACCGGAGAGCCACAAGACGAGGACTGCGAGCAGCACGGATCCGCCCACCGACAGACGGCAGCCTGATCCGCACTAGCCCATCTCATCCACACATCACACCTGTCATACACACATCACGCACACCACCACACTCCACCGAACCCGGACGTATACCCCCTAACACAAAAACCCGAATTAACACTTTGCACTCATCAGTCTCACGCCTATATATCCCTTTACACAAAACGTGCATTCACGTATCCACCTCTATTTTCCGGAGACACTCTTTACCTGCAAGAGAAAAATAAAAAAAAATAGACCTGCAATAGAATAAAGAAAAAAAATATTATAAAACAGATAATTTTTGTTCGTTTCAAAATGTGAACGAAGGCTATTCCCCCCAAACGACACACCCCGCCCCGATCGATTTATACATACCAATTTATCTATGCAACTTACTAACAAGAGCTCTTTTTAGTTTAAGATTATTTATTGCATTAATTTTTTCAGCTTGTTTACGTTTTTGTGGATTTCGATAAAAAGGGGGCTGCCAAGTATAGGTTTCGTGTGTCTTTTCTTGAATGTTAGTATTTTTTTTATGTTAGCATAAATTTCTGTTAGTTGAGTCCAGTATTGGTTTAAAATGTTATAGGAGATAAGTAGATTTAGTAAGGATAATAAAAAAAAAAAAAATGAATTCAAAATGAAAGGAAAAGGAATTATGAAGGAGTATAAATCTGAGGTTGGGTGGGACGAGAACGGGAGGAAGAGGGAACCAGACGGTATTAAATGGGAGCGCTCACCGTATAGAACGAGACGCTCATGGAAGGGAGGGCCTCGCCATGGTCAATAACATCCACTGACCCCCCCGAAGTGAGTGCCGACGAAGACGGGTCACAGATAATTGTTTGATTTGTCCATTGTAGGTTTTATAATTTTTTTTGTTAAATCCGTCCCCTGATTATCGGGTCGAAAACACCCCTGACTTCCCCGTGAGCTAGCTGGGAGCGATAATTCAGGGCGGCAAAGAGGCGGATCGTAACAAATGGCGCCCAATTTAAATGAAGGGATCGGTTTTAAACGGGGTATACCTAAAATACCTGGTTTAAAACTGAGCCTATAGAAAGGAACCTCAACTGGTCCGTGAGCCGGGAACAGACCCGAGCCATCGCAGCCGTTGAGGGGAGTAGGAGAGTAAAGATAGAAGTGTGGGTCCCGAGTTGTGGTCCAGGGATTGCCAAGAGGTAGTCAGCCTTGCTGCCCGACTCGTAGATGCCACAAAGATGCGACGAGTGGATTTCGCGAGCTGTGGTCCGTGCGGTGCCATGTGGGCACTCGCAACGTTGTCCGACTCGAGGAATTCACGGATAGTGTCTGAAGAAAGGATGAGACATCGTGGGTCTGTCGAGTTGTGGTCCGTGCGATGCCGAGAGGGCATCAGCATCGTTGTCCGACTCGGGAGGAACCGCTGTGGTCTGGAAAGAAACAGCAAGAGGAGTTGGCACCCCGAAGAGAAAAAGAAGCGGAAATTAATAGCGAGGGAAAAGGCATGGTTCGTTCACCTGCAGCAACGATACGTTGCAGTGGTCTCTCGTCTCACCCAATAAATAATTGTTTGGAGTAAAGAATTTTGTGTTTGTTTGCTGATTGTTCTGGAAACTCATATTTTTGGGGACTGAAGATCCTCGCTAGGATTGTTAAGAGACAATTTTAGAAGTAGGTAATAGGAAGGTCATCAGAATAGTAGTTTTTTGGGGAGAGAGGGAGTTTATTTATTTATTTAGATGATTAATTTATTTATTTAAATTAATTTTTTCTATTTACTTAGGCATTTATTTAGTTAGTCGCGTATTTATTTATTACACTATTTATTTATTTATTTATTTTCTCGTGGTCTTTGGACGTGTTTATGTTTGATCGATCAAATTAGTTTTTGTCTAGTGGAATAGTTGTTGATGAGTGACTCGGAAATTTTCAAACGGTCGGGAAAAACAAGGCGTAGTCCGGAGGCACAACGCCGATACCAGCCCTACAGAATGCCGACGACGCGGTCCCAGGACGGGAAAACCGACGGGAGGCCGGAAGGGGTGACTCAAGGGACGGACAACGAACACGAGTTGTTATACCTAGGAGACGCCGAAGCCGGGGCAATAGAAGGTCAGGGAACCCATAAGGACCAAGAGATATCCCCGGAAATAAGATCGGCGATAAATGTGGCATTAGTCCAAGCCCAGGAGACGTACAGAGCTTCGTTTTGGCAGCAAATGGAGGCGCTAAGGTCATCGATGCAAGCCGATATGCTAGAGTTCATGCGAGGAATCAACGCCGTAGTAGGCTCGCTAAAAGCGGAACGAACGCCGAGTAAGGTGGACGAAAGGAATCGGGGATCGAACGCAGCCAGTCCAGGAAGAGGGGAACCGCAAGCGCCTTCGTACCAGCAAGCACAGCCAACACACCTCTTCGTAGACAACCGCACGTTAGAGTCCGAGCAGAGGTCCCATGCGGAACAGAGACCGGTAGATGATTTTTTGGCAACCACAAGGGGTGCAGGAACAAACCTTAACCGGAATCGTCCAAGCAACGGGGAGGCTAAGCTGGAGCAAGTGCAGATTCGTCGATGGGGACTCAGCTTCGATGGCGATCCAAAGGGGATGCCCGTGGCGGAGTTTATCTTCCGGGTAGAGCATTTACAGTCAGTATATCAGGTAGCATGGTCGGATGTTCTGAAAGCCTTCCACACATTGGTAACCGGCCATGCGAGGGATTATTACTGGATGCACGTTAGGACGGTAGGAGTTCCGGATTGGCCGAACCTGCGATATGGACTACAACAGCGATTTCAATTGCGGCGAACAGAATTCGAGCGGGAGCAAGAGCTCAGGGAACGCCGACAACGACACGGAGAGTCGACGGATCTATATATTCAGGAGATGCTAGTGTTGAGGTCCAGGCAGCTGAATCCCTTCTCGGATCACGACCTAATAAAGATTATCAAGGTTAATGTCAGAGACGCAGTGTCGCGAGTCATTTACCCGATGCAGATAACCAACATGCAGAAGCTAAGGGAAGAATGTGCGGACACCGAGAAGCTGCTGTCGACGCGATGGGCGAGAAGCGGTCCAGATCAGGGGACGAACAGGCGTAGAGAAGACCACAAGGTGTATGAACTGGAGGTAAATAATCACGACCCGGATGAACCGGCAGAGACGCTGGATGCAGTCTGTTGTGAAGAATCTCATTATTATTATTATTTGTATTTTTAATATTTACTAATTAGTCAAAATCCTGAATACCATTATTGTTAACATAATTAATGTAAGAGAAAAATGGTCACACTGCCAATAAGAGAAAAATGGCCACACTAAGTATGATCGATAGTCAGTCGAGAGCGTAAAAGAAAACGAAGCGTATGTAACCAGAGTAGTGGACATTTTTTGGTATTAACATTGAATATATTCCTAGGAAATAAAACACACATATAACCACGGCATTCAAGGTTGTAGTTTTATACGCATAACGCTAAGGAATCAACACAGTCTATAGGACGAAGGAGTCCGGGGGCGACCGCACGCAGCTGAAGTGCTGGAATTGCGCTCAGCTGGGGCACACATATTTTGAGTGCGAGTCAGACGTGCGGAACATTTTCTGCTATAAGTGTGGGCTGGCCGGGATAATCCTTCCCAAATGCCCGAAATGTCGGGCGGGAAATGCGAAAAGGAGCGCGACGCAGGAGGAGTCGGGTTCCAAGGCCATAAACAACCAGTAATTCCATCCTCCAACATTAACTTACAGTCACCTATTGGGGACATGTCTAGTATTAAGGATAAAAACATATATAGTACAATCTTTAAGGTGAACCTGGCAGTGCTACCTGAGGCAAGAAAGAGGAAAGACGACAGCGATATAACCAGGCCAGGAGAAGAATACTGGGGGACCATGTGGCGGAAATAAGCCTAACGAGGTCGGCTAGAGTACAGAGGGCTCGGGACCGATTCCGGATACGCCAGAGGAAACGACGTGGCATATGTGCAGCAATCCGTTCTGCAGTAAGCCGGGACGACAGGCCGTTTGCGCACGTGAGTCTGGGCCCGAAGACGCTGATGGGTCTGCTCGATACGGGGGCATCAGTGAGCCTGCTGGGAAGAGGGGGATTAGAGATCATTGAGGAACTGAAGCTTAAGTTAAAAGACGCGAAAACAATATCGGTACAAACTGCGGGCGGCACACCTCATCAGATCCTAGGCCGTGTGATGGTAGTGATGGCATGCAAAGGCCAGAAACACCCGATGGAGTTATTCTTGTGTCCGTCATTGAAGCAATCACTGTATCTGGGGGTCGATTTCTGGCGGAAGTTTGGATTGGCTCCGCAGATAGTAGGCCTGGAACGAGAAGAGGAATTAGAAGAGATCGAGGCAGAACTGCTGACGAGAAGTAGACCGACGGAACCTCATGACTTAACCCAGTCGCAGCAAATACGCATGGAACAGGTGAAGGACAAATTTCGGTGTTTTGACAAGCACGGATTGGGAAGGACGACGATGGTAAAACACGAGATACGTCTGGTGGAGGGAGCCGTGCCTGTGATGGAACGCTTTTACCCAGTATCTCCGGCGGTACAGGAGCTGTTGTTTGCGGAAGTCGACGAAATGTTGCGTCTTGGAGTAATCGAGCTGAGCAAAAGCCCGTGGAGCAATCGGGTGACTCTGGTCCGTAAGCCGGGGAAGAACCGGTTGTGTTTGGATGCACGGAAGCTGAATACTCTGACCGTCAAAGATGCGTACCCGCTTCAGAGTATCGAGTCGATCCTGAGTCGTGTGGAGGACACCGTGTTCATTAGTAGCATCGACCTGAAGCACGCGTTTTGGCAGATAGAGCTGGAGCCGGAGAGTAGGACGTATACGGCGTTTACGGTTCCAGGGAGACCACTCTATCAGTTTAAGTCAATGCCGTTCGGCTTGTGTAACGCAGCCCAGCGGTTGTGTCGGTTGATGGACCGGTTTATCCCGCAGCGACTCCGAAGCCACGTGTTTGTGTATTTGGACGACCTGTTGGTGATTTCCCGAACGTTTGAGGAGCACGTGAAGCTACTAGAGGAAGTCGCAAAGTGCCTGGAGACGGCAAACCTGACAATAGGGAAGAAAAAGTCAAAGTTCTGCTACAAGTACCTGAAATACCTGGGGTACATCGTGGGCGATGGCGCACTGAGGACCGACCCAGAGAAGGTGCAAGCGATCGTACAGATACCGATGCCGAAGAACGTGAGGCAAGTCAGGAGATTTTTGGGTACGAGGGGCTGGTATCGGCGATTCATCCGTAATTTTTCGGCACTTTCAGCCCCTCTCACAGACTGCCTGAAAGGAAAAGGACAATTTCAGCTAACAACGGACGCACGAGACTCTTTTGAGGAGCTAAAAAAGGCACTTACCAGCGCACCGGTATTGCATCATCCGGACTTTAAGAAGCACTTCTTCATCCAGTGTGATGCAAGTCATGTGGGAATCGGTGCGGTTCTTTTCCAGAAGGATGAGGAGGAAGCCGAACACCCCATTGCTTTCTTTTCGGCGAAGCTGAGAGGCGCTCAACTAAACTATAGTGTGCCAGAGAAGGAGTGTCTAGCGGCAGTGAGAGCTATAGAGAAGTTCCGGGCGTACGTAGAGCTGATGCCATTCACTGTGATCACTGATCACGCGAGCCTGCGGTGGCTGATGCGTTTCAAAGCGCTGGATGGTAGGCTAGCGAGCTCTAGCTCTGCAGGCATACAACTTCGAGATAGAGCATCGGAAGGGAAAGGACAACATCGTCGCCGACATGCTGTCTCGTCCGTTTGACTTAGAAGCAATCGACTTCCTAGAGTTCGAGACTACAGCCTTCGAGGACGAGGATTACCTGAAAAGGATAGAGGCGGTTAAGAGCGATGAAGAAATGTTTCCAGACCTGAAGGTGGAGGATGGATTGCTGTTTAGGCGTACGCAATTTGCCCGACCGGAATTGGAGGAGTTCCAGTGGAAGCTATGGATCCCTGAGGCGCTGACAAGATCCTTGATCCAGCAAGCACACGACAGAGATGTGGCAATGCACGGAGGGGTTGCGAGAACATTGGGGCGACTGCGGCAATGGTACTATTGGCCCCGTATGACGGTACAGGTGAAGGCATATGTCGCGGATTGCGATACCTGCAAAGAGACGAAACATTCGACACAAGTTAGTCGTCCAATGATGGGTGCCGAGACCGTAACCGAAAGGCCGATGCAGAAGATATACCTCGACTTTCTGGGTCCATATCCTAGAACCCGGAGGGGGAATGTAGTCATCTTGATAGTCCTTGATCACATGTCTCGATTTCTTTGGCTGAAGGCCTTGCCCAAAGCCACATCGGCGGCCGTAATCCAATTCCTGCATGAAGAGGTCTTCGCACAGTTTGGCGTTCCTGAAATGGTACACACGGACAACGGAAAGCAGTTTGTATCAGCCGAATTTGCACATTTCTTGACCAAAAGAAGTATAGCTCACATGAAATCTGGGAATTATGCACCACAGGCGAACGCGGCAGAACGCGTGAATCAGACCGTTCTCGCAGCGATCCGGACTTATGTCAGCGAAGATCACACACGCTGGGATGAGAAGTTGCCGGAGATACAGGGGGCGGCCAGGAGTGCGATACACACAGCCATAGGCACGTCACCATACTTCGTGCTGTTCGGGCAGCACATGTTCACCAGCTGGCGGGACTACAAATTAGCACGGAGACTGGGAGCCCTGAACGACGCGCAAGTATCACTCGTGGCAAGACAAGACCAGCAGGAGATCGTCCGCGATGAGGTCCGGAAGAATGCGCATGAGGCCTACAAGAGATCGAAGGAGCAGTATGATCGAAAGGCGAGAGAGATCCGGTACTTACCAGGACAGGAAGTGTATAAGCGGAACTTCGTAGTAAGCAATTTCAAAAACAACATCAATGCCAAGTTTAGTCGGAAGTATGTAAAGTGCAGAGTGGTCCGGAGCTTAGGAAACAGCTTATATGAACTGGAGACACTGCAAGGGGCACGGATAGGAGTGTTCCATGCTAAAGATCTCAAGCAGTAGCCCGGTCATATAGGTCGGTAGAGCATGAACGATCTCAGGGTGTGGGCAATGCCCTACGTTGGGATTATCAATCCGGAAGCCGCCTTGGTTTTGCACTACCTTTTCGACGGCAAGACCTGGAAAAGTTAGAGTGGTGTTATAGTCGGCTTTTGATTGGGCCGATAATTGCAAGGGTTGGAGAGCAGGAATGACAGCGGCATCTGGTGTGGATCCTGAGAGTTAGGAACAGGGATGCGTGGGAGGAAAGAAAACGTGACCAAGAAGGTTAGGATTGAGGAAGGGCAGTTTCCGGGAGAGATCAAAGCGGGTCACATGTGCCTAGAAAAAAAAAAGAAAAGAAAATAAATTAGAAACAAATCCAAGAAGACAGTTACGGTGGCAAGAAAATCACTACGGCGACAATACCTTCAGGAGATAACGTCATCAGCGGAACCAAAACACGGTCCCGAAAATTGAAGCAAGTAGACGACGACGGCGCAGGAAGGAGGAGACGGCGGCGGTGGACACGGGAGACCCCAGGCGGAGAGCAGACAACAGTGACAGCGCCGGTACTGGCCAGACCGGAGAGCCACAAGACGAGGACTGCGAGCAGCACGGATCCGCCCACCGACAGACGGCAGCCTGATCCGCACTAGCCCATCTCATCCACACATCACACCTCTCATACACACATCACGCACACCACCACACTCCACCGAACCCGCACGTATACCCCCTAACACAAAAACCCGAATTAACACTTTGCACTCATCAGTCACACGCCTATATATCCCTTTACACAAAACGTGCAATTACGTATCCACCTCTATTTTCCGGAGACACTATTTACCTGCAAGAGAAAAATAAAAACAAATAGACCTGCAATAGAATAAAGAAAAAAAATATAATAAAACAGATAATTTTTGTTCGTTTCAAAATGTGAACGAAGGCTATTCCCCCCCAAACGACACACCCCTCCCCGATCGATTTATACATACCAATTTATCTATGCAACTTACTAACAAGAGCTCTTTTTAGTTTAAGATTATTTATTGCATTAATTTTTTCAGCTTGTTTACGTTTTTGTGGATTTCGATAAAAAGGGGGCTGCCAAGTATAGGTTTCGTGTGTCTTTTCTTGAATGTTAGTATTTTTTTTATGTTAGCATAAATTTCTGTTAGTTGAGTCCAGTATTGGTTTAAAATGTTATAGGAGATAAGTAGATTTAGTAAGGATAATAAAAAAAAAAAAATGAATTCAAAATGAAAGGAAAAGGAATTATGAAGGAGTATAAATCTGAGGTTGGGTGGGACGAGAACGGGAGGAAGAGGGAACCAGACGGTATTAAATGGGAGCGCTCACCGTATAGAACGAGACGCTCATGGAAGGGAGGGCCTCGCCATGGTCAATAACATCCACTGACCCCCCCGAAGTGAGTGCCGACGAAGACGGGTCACAGATAATTGTTTGATTTGTCCATTGTAGGTTTTATAATTTTTTTTGTTAAATCCGTCCCCTGATTATCGGGTCGAAAACACCCCTGACTCCCCCGTGAGCTAGCTGGGAGCGATAATTCAGGGCGGCAAAGAGGCGGATCGTAACAAATATCAACTACTAATTCCCTTCCTCTTCTTAAATCACTAATACTAACATACCTTTCCCGTAATTAGTTATATTTTTTAGCTATCTTTGCATGTTTAGCTCTTTGAGTTGTGTTTATCTCTAATTTTCCTCGAATTTTATTCTAACTTCTATCTTTCCTGCATGCTCGCGATCGGTTCGGTAACACGCGTCGCGCGTCATGCGGCAGCGCCCCTCGGTCGGTTGGGCGGGAGGAGGGCTGCGTTTCTGCCTGGGTTCCGCGCGTAACAGGCTTCGGCTTGGTGTCGCATGGGCCACTTGATGGTGCAGTCATTGCATATCAACGTCCAGACAACATAAAACGCCGATACAAGAAAAATATACATATTTATTTATTGCGCATATTACAATTATTTCAACATAACATACATATCTCACATCCATATGTCCATATATTTTCACCGGCTTATACTCTCTGCACACTGAGTCCATCCTGGGGGAACGGTGGGAATTTTTGAAAGATGTGAAACACCGATTCACATTGACACCATCCACCATCCATGAGAAACAGCTGTTGCTCACAATTGCGTGAGGTGAAAATTTGTTTACTTTAATTAAAATGAATATAAATAACATTTCAAAGGTCGTGAATGTGATTCAGCAGCACAACATATTCTTGCACAAGCTAATCATGTTGTTGGACATGGACGATGATGATGAAGATAACTTTGACGAGGAGGAGATAATAGAATGGATATCTGTTTTGAAAACACTGAAGCCCGGAAGGTTGTGGTCATTTGTGAGTGCTTCTAATAAATGCAACCAATGTTTAAAGTACAAATATATATGTTATGTTTTTCAGAAGCGGTTCGGTACATTTTGGGAGAAGGATGTACCCGAAAACAACGAGGCGTTTTTTAAGGACAGTTTTAGGATGGAGAGATCCTGCTTTTCTCTGTTGGTTACTCGCTTGGAAGTGCTACGGAAGAAGGACACAAACTGCCGAGCTGCAATACCTCTGGAGAAGCGTATCGCCATATCTTTTTATACTTTGGGATCTTCTTCTGAAAAGAGTGTTTTTCGGAGTGTCAGCCAACAGCGTCTGCAATATCCTGCATGAGTTTTGAGAGATTTCATCAACGAATTCTCAGAGGAATACATGTCCAAAAACTATCTCACTTCAGAGAAAATTGACGAGTGTGTCCGAGCATTTGAAGAAATTGGGTTTCCTCAGTGCCTGGTGCAATTGGTAATAATGCAATAAAATCATCCATAATATATGTATATACATATATGTAAATTAATTTCATTACTTAATTTTTATGTTAGATGGATGTCACATCGAAATAAAACCACCTGCAGCTGATATTTGATATTTTTTATTTTTTGCGTGCTTTGTGAGATCTGATGGGGTTATTTTGTTTTATTTTTATATTTTCCTGTCTGTCATTGTTTACATTTTCGTAGTGATCTCCGATTTTTTGTTGTGAAATATGGTTTCCAAATCAACCGTCAACGACTACAGACGTATTTTTTAATCGCTCCGCGGTGAAAATTCAATAAAGTCAATTAATCGCGATTAATCATAAATTAAATTCGCGAAAAAAGCGCTCAGGGTAGGCATGGGTACTAGCGATCGTGCTGCCCATGAATACCATCCAATCGAGTAATAAAGACTAATAGAAATAATAGAAAAGAACAAGTGTCAACGTTTAAGAGCACCAGCTCGGTAAGGAACACAAGCACTGTAAGCAAAGCCAAAATGAGCCAAGTCCGGCAACAACAACAAGACGACCGTCGGCTCTCGCAAGCAAAAAGCAACGCGTACTTCTCTATACGCTCGCCAAAGGCAGCAGTACCAACAAAAACTGCATCATTGCAAGTGAACGAGGAGAGAGCACGCTCTCTCTCCCCTGCATTGCAAAGTGGGTCATGGAGTGCTCAGTGCCCATCCCCCGACTCGTACTGCCTAACCAGCGATTTGCTAATATCGACAACAACTAGTACAATGCCCTCGCTCAAAACTGTGTCTTCGACCACAACAACGACAACAACCACAACAACAACCACTGCAATTGCCCAGCGCCCGATACTGTCGACTCACTGCGACAAGCCCCAACTCTCCCAACCAATAAGTTCAAAAAATGCTAACGGAGCGTTAATTCAGACTGGGCTCGATCGCTATGTGCAAATCAAAAGAAAATTGAGCCCACAAAATGTGAAGAACAACAATGCAGCCAAAATAACTAAAATAACCGAGAACACTGTGCCACATAAGGCACTAGCAAACAATAGATTTGCGATACTAAGTGTCCCAAACGAAGATGAGATCACCCAAACACCCAAGGCCAAAAAATTAAGACCGCCACCTATTTATGTTCGACAGGCAAATTGTGCTGAACTGGTCAAAAAAATAACTGATACAATTGGCGCAAACACATTCCATGTCACGTACATAAAAAGGGGTAATATAAATGAAACAAAAATACAAGTCAATGACGAACAAAACTATCGATCAGTTGCGAAATATCTCGAAAATGAAAAAATGAATTACTACACCTACCAACTTAAA
The DNA here is from genome assembly GCF_018151105.1 of Drosophila obscura. NCBI lineage: Eukaryota > Metazoa > Arthropoda > Insecta > Diptera > Drosophilidae > Drosophila > Drosophila obscura. The sequence continues at coordinate 609,450 of NW_024542768.1, read as the reverse complement.
AGTAGCAAAGGATTACAAATGGTTATCAAAGGAATCGAACCAACAGTCCCAATCAATGAGATAATAGATGGACTTAACGATAAGGGCTTCGAAGTCAAAATGGCAATGAACATAATAAATAGAAACAAAATTCCTCAGCCAATGTTCAAAGTAGAACTGACACCTGAAAGTATGCATATAAGGAAAAATGAAGTTCACCCAATATACAAGCTTCAATACCTACTGCACCGTAGGATCACCGTTGAGGAACCACACAAACGAAATGGACCGGTCCAATGCACAAATTGCCAGGAATATGGACACACGAAAACCTATTGCACTCTACGGGCAGTCTGCGTTGCCTGTGGTGATGTTCATCTCACTGAGGCCTGCCCCGTAAATAAGGAGGACCCATCTGCCAAAAAATGTAGCAACTGTGGGGGAAACCATACTGCCAACTATAGAGGTTGTCCTGTCTATAAAGAATTGAAAAATCGCCTAAACCAACAAATAACTGCAGCTCGTAACCCGGTCGTCCGACAAAACTTAACATATATACCATCAACTACGACTCCAGGAGTTTCTTTTGCTCAGGCGTTAAGTTACAACAACGGGTCGTACGCCTCAGTCTCTAAGACGACACTTCAACCAACCACAGCTGGAATAATGCAGAATCAGGCATCAAATCAGATCCCAGAAATCTCTGCCCAACATACCCCTGCTAATCCATCCCAATTGCCTAGTGGAATTGAGTCAATGCTGGTAACTATAACAAGTACAATGGTAGCAATACAACAAACGATGCAGGAGCTTATGCGCAACCAAAATCTCCTCCTGGAGCTCCTAATCAAACAGAAATCTGTTTAAATGTCCTGTCTAAATATATGTTTCTGGAATGCAAATGGCATTTCTCAGCACAAATGCGAGCTCTTACAGTTCCTCGCTCAACACGACATTGACGCCATGCTCATATCAGAGACTCACCTAACAAATAAAAACTATTTTCACCTCAATGGCTATAACTTCTATGCGACAAATCATCCCGATGGTAAGGCACATGGAGGTACTGGCGTTCTGATCAAGAATCGCATTAGGCATTATCCATTGCCTTCATTTGCTACACCTTATCTACAGGCAACAGCAATTCATATTGAAATTCAGAGCGGCTACCTAAACCTAGGCGCAGTATACTGCCCACCACGTTTCTGCATTTCCGAAACAGAATTTGTAACATTCTTCGACCTACTAGGTTACCGATTTATAGCAGCTGGTGACTACAATGCCAAGCACACCCATTGGGGATCTAGACTTACCAACCCGAAAGGAAGACAACTATATAACGCTATAATAACCCCACGAAATAAGCTTGACTTTATCTCTCCGGGCAAGCCCACATATTGGCCCACAGATCCAAACAAGCAACCCGACTTGATTGATTTTGCAGTTACACGAAGGGTGCTGCAAGCTCAGATTAATGTAGATCACTTAACAGATCTATCATCGGATCACTCGCCCATTCTACTTTACCTTTACGACCATCCACAGCATTCGGAACGCCCACACTTTCTAACTTCTAGCAAAACAGATTGGCTCAAATACAGGAAGTACATAAGCTCTCATATTGATAGCTGCCCAAACATTAATTGTAAAGATGACATTGATAGGTCAGTCGAAGCATTGGTTTCCTCAATGTCACTGGCGGCAAAACACTCAACACCAATATTAGCATCTAATAAACATTCCAACAGCAGTCGTATTTCTAGGCACATTGAAGTGCTGCTACGCGATAAAAGAAGGCTTCGCCGAGAGTGGCAAGCACACAGATCACCTGCATCGAAAGAGCGGCTAAAAATAGCCAACCACCTACTACGCAGAGCCTTAGAAGATGAAAAAAACCGAGCTCAAATATCCTATATGGAGCAACTCTCCCCAACTAGCAAACGATTCCCACTGTGGAAAGCAAAATCAGGCGTATGCCCACCAATCGAGAGTGAATCACCTTTGCGTACACAAACAGGAGAGTGGGCTCGCAGCAACAAAGAGGAGGCAAATACATTTGCCGTCCATCTAGAAAACGTCTTCAAACCGCACCCAGCAACGAATAGCTTAGTGCTCCCACCAACCAACAATCCCGAAGCTACTCCGCCTATCATATTCCAAACAGGAGAAGTCACAAGGGTCATTAAAGACCAAATCTCAAAGCAAAAGAAAGCTCCGGGCCACGATTTCATCTCTCCTAAAATGATCATAGAATTGCCGAGCTGTGCAGTGTATTTTCTTACTATGATATTCAACAGCATGATGAAATGGGGCTATTATCCTCAAGAATGGAGGAAATCAGTCATCACAATGATCCATAAAGCCGGAAAAGACAAGTCCAAGCCATCATCATATAGACCTATCAGCCTACTGCCTTGCCTATCAAAGATATTTGAAAAGCTGCTCCTGAATCGTATCAAACAACACCTACACATCAACGGTGCCATCCCGACTCACCAATTTGGATTTCGCGAAAAACACGGAACCATTGAACAAGTAAACCGTATAACCTCTGAGATACGAAATGCATTTGAAAGACGGGAGTATTGCTCCGCTGTTTTTCTGGATGTCGCACAGGCTTTCGACCGCGTTTGGTTAGATGGCTTAATCCACAAAATCAAAATATTACTTCCACAGAACATCCATGGAATAATGGAGTCATACCTACAGCAAAGAAGTTTCGCAGTACGATGCAAAGATTTCCTCTCTGAATATCATCCAATTGAAGCTGGTGTACCGCAAGGCAGCGTGCTTGGACCGACACTGTATATCATATTCACAGCAGATCTACCGACAAACAGCCTAACAACAACTTCGACATTTGCTGATGATACTGCCATATTAAGTCACTCCAAGTGCCCAAGAAGGGCCACGGATCACTTATCATCTCATCTCGTGGCCTTAGAAAAATGGCTAGCAGACTGGCGGATACATGTAAACGAGCAAAAGTGCAAGCATGTCACCTTCACGTTAAACAGACAAACTTGCCCTCCATTATGTCTGAACAATATCAACATTCCACAAACCACCGAAGTAACATACCTTGGTGTTCATCTGGATAGAAGGCTTACTTGGCGTAAGCACATCGAAGCGAAGAGAAATCTACTTAAATTTAAAGCTAGTAATCTACATTGGCTAATAAACACCCGTTCACCACTAAAACTGGAGTACAAAGTACTTTTGTACAATGCAGTTCTCAAACCTATCTGGACATACGGCTCCGAGCTATGGGGAAATGCTTGCGTTAGTAATTTAGAAATAATCCAGAGAGCTCAATCGAAGATACTTAGAACTATTACTGGGGCACCATGGTACATACGGAATGAAAATATCCATAAAGACTTAAATGTAGGATCAGTTAAAGATGAAATTGCCAAAGTGAAAGCAAAGTACCGGGCCAAGCTTCAAGCCCATCCTAATAGACTTGCGCAGTCTTTAACTTGGCACACTAGCCATACACGACTCCGGCGAAGAGACCTTCCCACCCAGCAATAATACTTAGCTAGGGACGTACTCTAAGTAATTAAGTGTAAATAATTAAATAAATATATTAGGCTAAGATTTGTATACTTGTCGTAAGTCTCTAATAGGGAAGATTCGATAAATAAAATCCCGTAAAAATAAAAAAAAAATAAAAAAAAAAAAAAATATGGTTGCATTTGACAATTATCGAAAAAATACTGCACTGAAACGTGAGAATTAGGAACATCCCAGATGGATGGTGGAATAACTGGGAAATTTTCGGAACGGCAAAACCTTACGGACCATCCCAGATATGGATGGTGGATGGTGGATGGTCCCCAGTGTGAAAATAGCCTATAAGCACACTCACATACATACATACGTACCGAACTATCCACACATACTAACCGCACCGGCTAACACAAATTACACGATCATTGCCCACTAACTACCATCTGCTCGCATATATCAAATACACCATTAAATATTTTATGTCCGAACATTGCACCGGCGTACAATATATAACGTTTATCCCGAATAAATACGCAGATACGCATTGTTGGTGTTGTTTACATTTTAGTTCGAGATCGATAGTTCCAAAATCGATAAATGTATACAGGTTGGGGGTACTCGTGTTTTTAGTTTTGTCACCTCAGCGAGGATTATTAAGAGGTGGTGATTGTCGAGAACTATTAAGTTATCATTAATAATTCTATTTTTGGTAATTAATAAATTTCCTTCTGACAACAAAATCATCCAACGATGACTAGGACTACTACTACCGCAGGACTACATGACAGACCTTCCTAAACTCCAGATAGCGGACCCCTCCTTCCATTGCAGCTTGCAGATGTGCTTATAGGCGCTGATATCCTTCCATCCATCCTTTTAAGCGGCTTCCGGTCCATCATTTGTGGCTCGCTCTTGGGCCAAGAGACGATCTTCGGATGGGTCCTATCCGGTCCTGTCGCAGCTGACTCGTCTCGAATGATCTCTTACTTCACCACGAAGATCTCGGTCAGCTCTGACGTCCGACTCGAGAAACTTCTCACAAGGTTTTGGGAGGTGGAGGACCTTCCAGGGAGACCTACGAGCGAGTCAGACTCTATTTGCGAGGAAAATTTTCTCCAGACCACGCAGCGAGCTCCCGATTCCGCCGGCTTTTCACTCCGAAAATGGACCGCAAATCAGAAGGGCGTGCTGAGCGACATACCTCTCGACCACTTACTGCGAGCTGATTTCCTCGAGCTCGAAGAAAGCAGTATTGCAAAGACCTTGGGTATCCGATGGCAAGCTAGTGCCGACGAGTTTTTCTTCGTCCCTCCCGAATTAATTCATCGGGAGGCCTGCACGAAACGCAATGTGCTGTCCCAGATTGCGAAACTGTTTGATCCAGCGGGATGGCTTGCCCCCTTTGTCATCCAAGCTAAGATGTTCATGCAGGAAGTGTGGTTACGACAGTTAGGTTGGGACGATGACCTTCGTGGCGATCTGCGTCAAACGTGGGAGACCTTCTTGCAGAGCTTTCCGGCCATCCAGCAGATCCACATACCAAGGTGGATCCACGTCTGTCCGACTGCCAAGGTGCAGATTCATGGCTACTGCGACACGTCTCAGCGTGCCTACGGTGCGGCGATCTACGTCCGAGTGGAGCGCCCGCATGGCATATTCTGCTCTCTCCTGACAGCGAAGACTCGCGTGGCCCCCGTGAACACGATATCCTTGCCTCGACGTGAGCTGTGCGGAGCGGTCCTTCTGGCAGAATTGTCCGCTGCCATCTTTCCACAGATGCCGCTAGACACTAGCCAGGTGTCCTTCTGGACCGACTCTACCATTGTGCTGGCCTGGCTGCACAAGCCAGCGTGCGAATGGACCACGTTCGTGGGCAATCGAGTCGCCAAGATAGCGCGCTGTAACTCCGGCGAGCTATGGAGTCATGTGCGATCGGAAGACAATCCTACCGACCTAGCCAGCCGAGGAATGGGACCCATCGACCTCGCGGGGAACGACATGTGGTGGCATGGTCCTGCCTGGCTGCGCCTTCCGCAGTCACAGTGGCCGTGTCCACTGGACACATTCCCGGAGACTGACTTGGAGAAGCGAGCAGTCAAGGTGCTGCATGCAAGTAGCACATCTTCTGACATCCTCAGCCGGTTCTCGGATCTCGGGCGAGCTTTGCGCGTGCTTACCTATGTGCAGCGATTCATCCAACGATGCAGAGGAGGGTCAGTCCACATTTCCAAAGAACCAGAATGCATTCGAATGAATTCGGAAACTGCCCTCACTCTAACTCATTCAATTCGTGCCTTTTCGTTTCAATGTTGTGTGTATGAGTTTTACGTCAGCGCACTCACTCACTCAAACTCTGTTGACATAGCATTCGAATTCACTCAATTCATTTTGAGCATTGTTAATTCGAATGCCTGTTTTTTATTATTCATGCAGTACTCTAGTGTGCTCCTTACGGTCGTCTATCGCTCGCTGGACTGCCGTCACCTGGTTTTGGGTAAGCTCGCACCCTGGTGGCACCTCCCAGTTGCTGGGTATGGCCGCCATTGCGTTTGTTGGTTGAGCATGTGGATTATCTGCGACACGAGCTGACGTGTTTGGTGTTCGGTCCGGCCTCCGTGTTTCTGGTTCTTGTATGTTTGGTGGTCGTCTGATGTCCAATATATCTTCGATTTCTTCCAGCTCGACCTGTCTTGCCCAGCTGATCCGCTCGATGGCCCTCGGTTGCGCTTGCTCTGGCGTGGTGGTGTTGGCCCAGCTGATCCGCTTCTTTCTCGGGCCTATTTTCCCGGCCGCCTCTAGCGAAATGTTCAGCGGACTGGATGTTGTCTTGCTGGGTTCCGTTGTTCGTCGCGGTGCCGCCACTTTGGTGCTGGACACCCTCATCCTTCCTCCCAGTGGTGGTGGCGTTGGTATCACTTGTACCTTACGTTGTTTCGCCTTGGTCCCCTCCATCTAATACTTAAACTTCCGTGCGCTCTTATCGAATTTGTCCATGATTCTGCAAAAAAAGAGAGGTGTCGTTATTGTAACTGTTTCTTGCTCTTCTTTGCTTGGGGGTTAGATGCGCTATGTGCGCTCGAGTTTTTTTTGTTTGTAGAGGTGTCTTTGACTGTTACTATGACTGGGGACAAGAGTTCGAGGACCTTACAAGGACCGATGTTCTTCCATGGTTGGTCGTCTTCATCTGTTTGGCTTGGTATGTGCCGGTATAATCGGTCGTGTTTTATAGTGTAGTCTTCTGATAGTTTTGGAGTTGTTTTTAGTTTCTTCCACTTTGTTTCGTTATTATTTTGTTATTTTGTCGATTTTCTTAGAGAGTGGGTGAGTTCTGACCCATACTATGTCCCATATCTTTGGTTTCCAGTCTCTTCGTCTTAAGTTGTAATGTCTCGTCTGTTTTGCTGCTGCTTCCTGCATGTTCTGTCTGGCTAATGCTTCCGCGCTGTGTCGCGCTTCGGCACTTTCTTGTGTTGTTAGTTCGGTAAGCCCCTGATCCTAGTGTTACTTCGTCGAATAGATTTCCTGGTAGTCGTAGCTCCCGTACTAATAATAAATATGCTGGTGTAAATCCTGTTGATTCTGATCGACTGCTGTTGATCGCCAGTGTTAACTCCGGTAGGTGCACGTCCCACTTATTATCTCTTCCCCCTGTGCTCTCATAGTTTTCGTAGTTTTTGGTGTTCCTCCTCGTGCTAATATTTTCTCGCGGAACGCTTCTATGAGTATGTCGGCGGTCGCTTTCCTCGCTGGGGTCACCTCTATCCACTTCGAAAATTTATCGATGAATACGATGAGTACTGTGTTTCCGTGCGATGTTCTCGGTAGGGGTCCTACGAAATCGATGCATATTGTTTCCCACGGACCATCGGCGATTTTTGCGAGCATTTTTCCCGCCACTGCTTGTTGCGAAATTTTGAATTTTTGGCAGCTTTCACATGCGCGGATGAATTTTTTTACATCTCTGCTTATCCCTGGCCAAAAATATCGTTGTCGGATCCTTACTTTTGTGCGTCGTATCCCTAGGTGCCTGCTGTTGGGTTCGTGTGATTTTCCGTTAGTACCCTATGCCTTTCTTGTTTTGGCACGCACAGCTTCCATGGTTGGTTGTCTTCATCCGTTTGGCTTGGTATGTGCCGGTATAATCGGTCGTGTTTTATAGTGTAGTCTTCTGATAGTTTTGGAGTTGTTTTTACTTTCTTCCACTTTGTTTCGTACCAAGCGCATTCTACTAGTTCCGGGATTCTTACTTCTTCTTACTTCTTTCGATAACGAATTTCGAATGTGAATGGTTGTAATCCCAACGCCCATCTTGCTACTCGGCCGGATGGACTTTCGATGGAATTTAACCATTTTAGGGCTAAGTGGTCTGTTATTACTACGAACTGGTAGCCTTCGAGGTACATACTCATTTAGTGTATTCCCCAATAGATGGCGACTTTTCACTCCTTTTCTGTGGCGGAGTATTTCGTTTCCTCATTTTTCAGCTTGCGGCTTGTGTAGCTAATTACATGTTCCCCGTCTGCATCTTCCTGAGTCAACACGGCTCCTAATCCGCAGTCGCTTGCGTCTGTTTGCAAAATGAACGTTTTCCTGAAGTCTGGGCAGGCCAGGATGGGTGCCTCCGTTAGACAATGTTTAAGATCGCTAAACCTTCGAAACCATGACGCTAGCCCTAGGAAACTATGTAGTTGCTTTAGTGTCGTTGGCGCAACTAGTTCCTTGACGGCTGCTACTTTGTCCGGGTCTGTGTGTATTCCTTCCTCGCTCACCATGTGTCCCAGATATTTCATCTTCTGTTGGAAGAATTGGCATTTTGCTGCGTTGATGCGTATATTTTCTTTCTTTAGGCGGTCCAATACTTCCTGGAGTTTCTGCATGCTCTGCTTTTGTTCGCCCAATTACGATTATATCGTCCAGGTATGCGACGGCGAATGGTTCCATGTCTGGTCCGATAACGGAATCTAATGCCCTTTGGAACGTTGCTGGTGCCGTGGTTAGTCCGAATGGCATCACCTTCGATTGGTACAAGCCTCACCCGGGGGCTGTGAAGGCTGTGTACTATCCTCTCTGCTTCTCCATTGGAATTTGCCAGTTTCCTGATTTTAGGTCCAGCGTGCTAATGAATCTCGCTTCTCTGAGTTGGTTCAATATGAAGTCCATCAGGGGTACGGGATATGCGTCCTTCTCGGTTTTTTCGTTTGGCAGTCTGTAGTCGACGCAGAGTCTCCAATCCCCAGACTTCTTTTTACCAAGACTAGCGTACATACATGAGCTGTATGGTCTTCGTGACGGTTCAATCAGGTCCTGGCGTTTCAGCTCGTTTATCTCTTTGTTGATGATTTCCGTTTGCGCTGGGTCCCTTGGATAGTACCGCTGCTTGATTGGTCTATCGTCTTTTAGAATAATTCTATGAGATGTTATGTTTCTTATTCCTCCGAAGCTGTCGAGTTTCTGGACTTCTGTCGTTATCCATTGTTCGTTTTCTCTATACGTTGGTTCTGGTTGTGAGTTCCTTGCTCTCGCTTCGGGTCTTTGATTTGTTTCCCTTCCACTGATCACCACTGTACTGGTCCCGCATGTAATGACTTTTCCTGCGTCCCTTAAAAAGTCCATTCCGAGTAGTGGAGTGTCCGGTAGCCCCTTCATTATCAGAAATGATAAAGTTGTTTCCTGGCCCCCCAGCTAGCTCTACCTCGGTTAGGAACTTCCGAGTTGTTTTCTGTGTGCTTCCATTTACGAGTCTGATTAATCTCTCTTCTTTTTCTTCCTTCCCGTACTTTTGTAGCATTCTTGCCATGTTTTCGTTCAAGATGCTTCTTGTGGCTTCCGTGCCTATTACTACTTCCATCCTCTTCCCGCCAATCTTGGCCATCCCAACGAGTTGGTTGTCCTCATATTTCAAGTCTGTGGTGTTCCGCTTTGCGTGTTTTGGGCTCCGGGTGCTTCGCGGGATTGTCC